>NC_089781.1:79135805-79235805 GCF_040412425.1 Macrobrachium rosenbergii | reverse complement strand
AAAAATAATCAGTGTTCTTCTTATAATATTATTACTACTGTTATTAATTCTAATGCTAAGTCCTTTCACTCACATACATATCATATGTTAAATATATGTATATGATAATTCGTATATACAGTATGTGATTAAGAACTGACACTGCATAAATACGCTGTCTACAAAGTATAACTATCCACGATGATAATCATCTTGACGATTTGATAACAAGGCTTCTTTTTACGTTATTGTTATGACATTCCTAAATTTTCACATACACACAGAATTTCTTTGTTGAAAAAATATATACAGTACATACACCTCTTGAGACAATAAGCCGAGATCCACTCCTCCTTGACCTTTCGAAAACCGCCGTCCAGGGCGTCAATTTGTTGACAAATCCCTCAAGTCTGCCAACACCTTTGATGAGAGACCGTGACTTGTATTTCACTTACGACGTTAAGCAAACCTTTCTTTCAATATTACTCTTTGGATGGAGGGCGTCTGGCTCTTCTGGTTAAGCATACATTGTTTATTGTGCAGACAACACGAAAAAATACAGGTCGAAGCTGTGGAAATCATTTGTGGAGATGTAATATCAATTGCGTTTTGTTGTGTTGTAGATATAAGGTTTGTAGGCAAGCATAAATACTGTATATATGATACACATATCTGGGTTCTAATTATGATATTGATGTCAGAATTTCTTCATATTCTTGCGTTTAGACCTGAGGCTTTGTAGTGACAAGCGTATCCAAACAGTGTAAAGAATTCGAGAACTTTAAGTTCTCGAAAACTTAAAAGGGTATATATATATATATATATATATATATATATATATATATATATATATATATATATATATATATAGAATATACTGGTCACCTTACCATATACGTACGTAATTGTAATAACCACAATACCCTTTTAAGTTCTCGAATTCTTTACACTGTTTGGATACGCTTGTCAGTATAAAGCCTGAGGTTTAAATGTTCTGCTCGTGTGCATGTCTCGTCTCCTCCCAAACGGCTGTATCTAACCAGTAAGAAATTGGCTGACACACAATTTTCCCCAAAGGAATCTGCGCGTCTGCATTACCGTTTGCAAGGTCATCTTCCAAGCAAGAAAATTCAGTCCAGTAATTTCACGACTTCTATGCGGTCTTTGAATAAGTGACACTGGGAGAGCCTTGACCTTAGACTTTCACAACTTTCCATAGAAAACAGGAATACATGCGTGAGGGATGACCCCAATAAAACCAAATGCCCTTTCCAGTTGTCTAGTTTGTCCGTGTCTCTTGCCTTTAATAAAGATATATTTTTAAATGGGGACTGTAATAGATAGTGTGTTTTATGTTTGAAGACAATCCCCTATAATTTAAGGGTGATCAACCATGTGCTAAAGGAGCCAGGTCGAAAAATTCGTTGATTTTTATGGATGTTTTACCTTTAACCATTTCAGGCTCCACTGATTTCTGTGAAAAGATTTTAAAAGATTACAAGAATTAATGAAGGAAATGTAATGTTCAACAGTAATTTCAGCTTAAATAAAGCAGTTTTCATTTTCTCTTAATCTATGTTAAATATTATAAGGGATTTTCCTACTTTTATATTATATATATATATATATATATATATATATATATATATATATATATATATATATATATATATATATATATATATATATATACATATATAAATATATAGTATATGTTTGTGTGTGTGTTCATCGCTGAATAATGATTGAATAATTGCTTGTCACTGTATTAGCTTCAATCTTCGTTTATAGAGATAATATAAAATAACGGTTAGTTATGACTAGTCCCCGGAAATAATATCTGTGGTGATTTTTAATAAAGATTTTAATGTATTTGTGATTCAAAAGGTATGATGAAATATGAGTGCCGTTATGCGGTCATCGACAGGTAAAGATTAGCTACACATTTTAATTAGAAGAATTAGCATTGTAATTATTGCACACTCATTTATAAGCTAAAGTTACCATAATTATATGTATGTATGTATATTATATATATATATATATATGTGTGTGTGTATGTATGTATATATATTTATGATGTGTATGTGTAAAAGTGTGTGTATATATAATATATATATATATATATATATATATATATATATATATATATATATATATATATATATATATATATATATACTCATATATAGCCTATACATGTATTTATATATTTGTTTATATACATATGTATATATGTGTGTATACATATACATATATGTATGTATATATATATATATATATATATATATATATATATATATAGAGAGAGAGAGAGAGAGAGAGAGAGAGAGAGAGAGAGAGAGAGAGAGAGAGAGAGAGAGAGAGTAATATCTGTACTGTATGGGTAGGTGATTGGGTTACCACCAACTTCCGCGTTTTCTTTGTAGTTTTCCGTTAATCTCCTCTAAATAAGACTTGGTTGTATACAAGATTAATGAAAACGGATTCCAGTCGGTATGGGCCTTTTTTTCCCTACTACCTCTCTACCAGTTCCATCTGCTCTTCCTGAGTAAATATTGATAATGCCTTCATATAGTGTCTCTTTTCTTTGTTTTCAACAGAATATTTCTTCTTATTACACTATGTTCTCTTCCTAGAAAAAGTTCGGTGTCCTGTTGATAACAGTTGTGGTAACAGTAATAATCCAGTTAAGGCTTTTTGACGGTAGTGACAAAGAGGAACAGAGAAGTCCAAAACTGGCTTCGTTCCAAAACGAACGGCAGATGCTGAAACATTCAATAGCTTTGGTGGCAACAGAGAAACGCTGTATTGCTACAAGAACACAGAATGGTGCATGGAATGCAGATTTTTCAAGAAGAAAGGTGTATGAAATGATAGATGGAAATGCTGCCAGGTCTGTGCAGAAAAGTTCGAGGTGTAAGTTCCGCCTCTTCAAAAGTATTGAACTAATAATAAAATTTTCCGTTTCTTTGGCTGTGTGGATTCCTGAGTTACTGTGCTGAAATGATAACGAATTTTTCCTTAATTATATTCGTTCATAGGTTTTTGTGATGAAATAACTACCAGTTTTCAGGAGTTTAAGCAGTATAATTTTTTTTCCAGAATCGTTATATTTTGTATCCAGGGTACTGCTAGACCCAGAGAATGTCTTACGATATATACAGTAGGTTCTCAAGTAATCAAGCTGGAACAATTAGAAAACGAAGCTGTTATGCGGTACAGACGTAATTAGTCAAATCTTAACGGGGTTTGGCCACACAAGACTGACGTATTAACCTTTTTCAGGATACATTCGAGAAAGTCAGGTAATTGTGAAGTGCATCAGCTAACAGCATTACATTCCAGTGGTCACAGTTATTTTCGGGCAATGTTTTGTCCTTCTTTAATGAAAAGAGGGAGAAAATTGACTGTTTTTAGAATTTTTTTTTTTTCATAAATTAGTGTTCCAAAGTAAAAGTATTTCCACGCTCCTCTGTACTGATAACCGTGCATGATCGTAATAATATTATTGTTAATATCAGTATTCACCATTGTTGTTCGTACTGCTAAATTATAATGTATTGGTTAATATGCTTATTAAACCTATGATAAATAATGGCAATTCATTTGCAAATTCGAGCCAGATCTTATTGAAATCACACCATATGATCTTTGAGGTGCAATTTTCTGAGCAGGAGAGACAGAAAATAATTACGATCCTGACACAGGACTGATTTCGTGGATAGACTCGACCATGAAACTTTGTCTTCTTCTGGAGGTCAAGGAGTCTGCCTTCTCAAGCCCGGAGGAGTGTCTTCTTAACCGGCACTTCACTCCTGCGCAGTGCCGAGAGTCAATTTAATATATCATCTCAACTTACCCACGATTCGGGGACGCAACTGTTAACGAGTTATTCGTTGAATGGCCATTGTTGCCTGGGGCGTTTCGACTTTCGTTATTACAACTGCTGGTGGACCCCATCACCCAGATATGTTACGGGGCTTTCCATGGCCTGTGTCAATTATTCCCCGCTATGTAGTTTGTTTATTTACTTTTTTTTTTTTACATCAGTATCCGATGTCACATTTCGTAGATTACCTATATCCAAAATTGGTTGCTTTGTCAGAAGAGTGAGATGGACCTTTGTTCTAACAAGTGTCTTTAATGTTCGAAGGAGCATTTCTCGGAAAAGTATAATTTATTTTCCGTAGAATTTGATCATTTTGTCTTAATAGTATGAGAAAACTGCGAAGGTCAGAATTACCAGACGTCCACTTGCTCCCAAATGAAAGTTGCTTCAGGTTAACCAAAAGTCAGTACCACTGAATTCCAGTCACTACAATTTCAAAATGACTTCAGTTCTAGCTGCTCCAAAGTCAAAATTACTTGAACTCCAATAACCACAAAGTCAAAATTATTTGAGTTCCAGTAGCTACAAAAAAAAAATGAACTCCAGCAGCAACAAATACCAGAATTACTTGAAATTAAAAACTGCAGATAAAGCGAGTAGAGACACGCCTCTCGTCTCACCTCCAGTCGAGCTGCATTTTTCAAGTTCATCCTCGACACTTGAAAGGCTCGTTGGAGGCAGGTGTGAGATTCTGTGACCTCGGCTGAATTCTCTCCAATTTCTCATTCCCTTCTCTTTCCATTTTCTACCACGTCGGCTGTGATTTCAAATTTTTATCAGGTTTTTGTTATATTGTTGTTGATGCCAAGTGTGAACGTATTATAAAGTATGTATGAAGCGAGTAAATATTTCATGAATAACTTTTATTCAGGTTTATTCTGGTTGATTTACAGAGTACAGTATATAGCCATTGTCGGTGCGAAGCAACCTACAGAAACTAATGTGAACGTATTATGAAAAATGTGTGAACTGAGTAATTATTTCATGAAAATTTTTTATTGAGGTTTTTTCTTTGAGCGCAAATTATTTTACAGTTGGTGCGACGCCAGCCTACAGAAACTAATCAATCAGTCAGTTAGCTGAGATAATATCTTTAGAAAGAGTGTTGTAAAGAAGAAAGGGTTGGAGTGAAAGGGCCACCTAGTGACGGGTTTTGAGACTTGCATCTGCCCCATTGAACAGAGAATCATTTGAGAGTGCTTGAAACTTCGACTTACGAGCGGTTCCATTTGACCTTTTTTTCCATATTTTCGTGTCAGGGATTATGTAATTTGTGATTAAGATAAACTGGCATATATAAATCTGTTAAAAGAAGTGATTTTGGTGACAATCATATCTTGTTTATTTACCTTTTTCATTGATTAGTTCTTCATTGGAGGGGTGGGTAGAGCTCTCGACTAGCACGCTGTTGGCCCAGCGTTCGACTCTCCGACCGGCCAGTGAAGAATTAGAGGAATTTATTTCTGGTGATAGAAATTCATTTCTCGTCATAACGTGGTTCGGATTCCACAATAAGCTTTAGGTCCCATTGCTAGGTAACCAGTTGGCTCTTAGCCACGTAAAATAAATCTAATCCTTCGGGCCAGCCCTAGGAGAGCTGTTAATCAGCTCAGTGGTCTGGTTAAACTAAGGTATACTTAACTTTTTGATTTTCTAAGCCACCGTGCTTTCCTATATTATGAAGGTCACATTGTTAAGTTATTTGGTTTTCCCAAGACTTCGACCAACTATGTGAAAATGGTGGTCGTATTTATTTTCATGAATCTTTGCTAACTAACAAGACCGGTCTTGCAAAACAATTTACCTGGTGGTCATGACATTCTCCTCACCAGCAAGAGGGACTGGGTTCGATTCCCCGAAAGGCGAGGCGGTTCAGGCTCACTCCCTTTAAACCATTTATGCCGCCTCTATTAACCGCTGCATGAGGTAGCAGATAGGGTGAAGTGTATGAGGATAGCCAGCAGCTTCATTCCAAAATAATTGCTGAGAGCTGTAGGGGTAACTCATGGAGCCCCAACCCTTAAAATGAAAAGCGTTTGATGGTGTGTGTGTGTGTGTGTATGTGTGTGTATATATACATATATATATATATATATATATATATATATATATATATATATATATATATATATATATGCATGTATGTATATACATGATGTATTTTGTGTGTGTGTGTGCTTAATGTAATTATGTTCCCTTCATTGTATTAGAAAACAAATGTTTTTGGAGAGTATTTTCAGAGTACTGGATCTCCTTTTTACAGCAAGATCCAAAATGAAAATCGTAAATTGATCCGAGCCAACAAAAAGCGAAGAACAAAGAGAGAAACCCATACAGACTGTCCCCCGAAACAAAGAAGCCTTTCGCTAGCAATAACGGCGTGAAACAAAAAGAACTAAGAACTACGACATTTATAATAACAAAGTGTCTTTGTTAGGGGCCAAATTGTCGCAAGGCGCAGTTCACCTTCGTCAGTAAGAAACAGGAAAAAGATATTGTTATTGTTAGCGTTATTTTTTCTACACTTTTTCCATTTTGGGGAAGGCTTCCCCTCTCCCTCAGGGGACGGTTACGGTCGTGGAAGGGGATTTGAGAGATGGGGTGGGGGTGGGAATGGGGAATTCGTGATTGGGTGTGGGTGGGGAAGCCCATTGCTACAAGCAGAGGGGTAGAGGCCAAGAAGTATTTTGGGGTGAGAGTGAGGCTTAATGGGGGTTTGATGGGACAGGGGGAGGGGTAATGGTACCCTGGGGGTTGAGGGTAATGGTACCCTTTCTGGTGGCAACAAGCGGAGAGGACGAAGCCAAGAGGTAAACGTCACTTATGGAAAAACTTGTCAAGATATTGATTAACAGTAATCGATGGCGTCTTTTTTTTATCGTGTTTTTTTTTCACCGCTTAGCAGTTATTCTTTTAATAATTTTATGCTCGTGAAATGTTTCCTATTTGCTCTTTAACATAGGTTTTGTCAGGTTAGTGCAGTTGCATTAGTCAAACATTTATTGATGTTGGTTATTCAAGGCTTGCTTTTTAAATCGGCAACATATGTAATTCGTTCAGTAAATGGGTTTTCGAATTGCACTCGTATTTTCTGTTTGATATTATTTAATACTTTTTCTCTATAATTTTACTGATACCTCTTTCTCAATAATTTTATTGAAATTATTAACTTTTTATCCATTTTCTCCTATTTATATGTAGGAGAAAAGGAAACTAGTGCTCCATCTTCTTACTGAATTAGATGGCAGTTCTGGGAACGTTTATAGACCGAAGTACCGGCTGTCCATATATTAAGGGTCTCTAAACAGAAAACATTTAGGAAATATATTGACCTTGGCAGCGACCAGTTTCGCTTTACAAAACGTATATGACCTTGATCGTGGTAGGAAACGTTTGTTTGCTGAATTAGGTATTAAATAATTAACTAATTTAGTTATTTTATTATTTGTATATTATATTTATTTAGTTGTGTATGTATTTCTTTATTTTTCGTTTTTCCTCTTTTCAGGGAAAATTCGCTGCATTTTGTGAGCGGCCCCTTTTAAATTAATATTCCTTTCAGGTATTTACATCTGCTGTCAGCGAGAGCGAGCTGGAGAGACGGCGTAAAGAAAACCAGAATTTTTTCCTTGTTTTGTCAGCATCTATACCAATGCATACCTTAAAACTCACATCATTTTCTTTCTCCTCATTCGCAGAACTATTTCGAGATTTTAAATCTGCTTAAAAAACATTCACGGAGCTTTAGAGACGGCATGAAGAAAATAATTTTCTTCCTTTTCCTTGCTTTGTTAGCATCTGAGCCAACGCACGTTTAAAATCTCTCATTATTTTCTCTCTCTTTCCATTTACAGTCACCGAGACTTAAAGCCGGAGAACTTATTATTAGACGACAAAAACAACATCCGAATCGCGGACTTCGGCATGGCTTCCCTCCAACCAGAAGGCGCGATGCTCGAGACTTCGTGCGGTTCGCCGCACTACGCCTGCCCGGAGGTTATCAGGGTAAGTGGGGACGGAAGAGTGCCAACCGGGCCTTCGCAGTCCAGGGCGTTTCGGAGGATAATTATGATGAGTAGTAGTTTAAGACTATATTCTAGTAGTTCAAGACTGTATTCTGGACTCTAGTATGGCTTACTGAAAGGTCATTTTGTTCTTCTTTGAAAGGTGACATTTAAAGAAAGGCTAATTTGGGGAAGTTAGACCGCCAAGTAGAGAGAAATTAAAGGGAGCAGATGAAAAATAGGTAGAAAACAGTACAGTTGTGGCCTAAGGGACGCTAATTTCGTTCTTCATCGAAATGTGAAAATTGGAGAAACGTTAAGTTGAAGAAGCTGGACAGCTAAACAGGAGATGAAAGAGAACAGATGAGAAGTAAATAGGCAGAATGCAATGCAACTGGGTCCGAAGGGATGCTGCGAAGAACCTTAAGTGACGTCTATAGCGTATCGCACACGGCGTGATGTTGGTAGTACCACCATCTGGGGCTTTGTGAGGGAAAAGAGGAAAATTGTGTTTCTAGAATCCCTGGAAGTGGAAAGAGATGTGCGTGGATGGTGTCCGAAAGAGGGGAAAATGGTTTATGGTTACAGCATGAGAGAAATTAGAAAATGTTCGGGTCCGGAGTGGGAAAGAGAGGATGCGGCAAGACTTTCACAATAGAAAGCTGTTACAAGAATTTCCATGGATATAGATTTTGGACTTTCATTTCTTTTACATTACGTAAATTATATTAGCCAGAAGGGTAGTGTTTATTAAGAGGGTACTTTTACCGAATGTCATTTTGCTTGGCATCTCAACGTCCTTGGAAGTATCAATAGTAAATTAGCGCACCATTTCTTTCCCTTTATATAACATGTTCTGTATTTATAATATATACCGAAGTAAGTAAGTACTTGGACTGTTTGGTGAGGTTAGAACATCTGTTGACCTTAAACTAATGATTATTGACTCCGTAAACAAAAGAAAGGAAAAAAATTAAACAATAAACAACAAAACTTTTCTAACCTGTAATTTAATCCATCTCAGTCCTTCTCAAATTCCAAGATAAAGTTTATCAAGAAGTTAGCAATAAGTAAAGAAGAAGAAAAGTTTGAAAACAGAACAGGCCTAAAAATAAAGTGGCTTTTAAATTTGGAATTCCAAAACCCAGGAACGGGGAGATAAACATGGCGTTACTACTCCGATAGAATGGTAATGAAATAAATCTCGTAAGAAACCGAACTGATTTGTATTTTTTTTTCTCTTTGTGACCCCGCTTGTGTGTTTTCCAGAAAAGGAGGTTCGGCTGCTAGGCTTAACCGTTATATTGCTTTTTCCTGTTTTTCTTGATTGTGGCTTTAGGCCTAAATGGCATTCCCTGTGTTTTTCTCGTTTTCCTGGCGTTTCGTCTGATCAGGTCACGGTGCTTGATTTTCATTTGAGTGGGCTTTTTTCAGACTTTTTTTTTAATTGGATGGTTTCCTCTCTCTCTCTCTCTCTCTCTCTCTTTTATCTGTATATCGTTATTTCTTTTTCATTGATATACTGTACATTATTAGCTGTGGAATAACATCTATGTATCTCTCCCTCGCTGTTATGAATTTTTCAGCTATTTCCTTTGGTGCTCTCTCTCTCTCTCTCTCTCTCTCTCTCTCTCTCTCTCTCTCTCTCTCTCTCTCTCTCTCTCTCTCTCTCTCTTATGTGTGCATCGTTATTTCTTTCTCATTAATATATATTATTACCTGTGGAATAACTTTTACTTAACTCTCCCTCGATTTTATGAATTTTTCAACTATTTTCCTCTCTCTCTCTCTCTCTCTCTCTCTCTCTCTCTCTCTCTCTCTCTCTCTCTCTCTCTCTCTCTCTCTCTCTCTCTTATGTGTGCATCGTTATTTCTTTCTCATTATTATATATTATTACTTGTGGAATAACTTTTACTTAACTCTCCCTCGATTTTATGAATTTTTCAACTATTTTCCTCTCTCTCTCTCTCTCTCTCTCTCTCACTCTCTCTCTTTCATCTTTGCTTTGCATCGTTATTCTTTCTCACTGATATACATGATTAGCTGTGGAATAACTTCTACTTAACTCTCCCTCGTTTTTATCAATTTTTCAGCTACTTCCTTTGGTGCTCTCTCTCTCTCTCTCTCTCTCTCTCTCTCTCTCTCTCTCTCTCTCTGTTTCCAAGCATTTTTATGTGAACGGCCGTTTCCTTTTGCATGAGTCTATTTTATCATAAACAAATGAATATATATATATATATATATATATATATATATATATATATATATATATATATATATATATATATATATATATATATATATATGTATATTTCACCCCTCCCTTATTCTGTGCACGTGATCCTATCTCCTCTCCCCCCCCCAGGCAGACCGATCCGCCTCTCCTCCCTTCTTTGTGGCCCTTATCCGTGCCAAATATTAGCCTTCCTCAGTGCCAAAAACTCTCCAAAGGAGGCGTTCCTACTCATTTTCACTCTTAATTTTCCTTCCTTTTTTCCCTCTTTTATATCTTCGTTTCCTTTGCTTTTCCTTTCCTCTTTTTAGTGTCGATTTTACTTGTTCTTCATTCATCTCCGTTTCCTTTTTTTATTTTCCTTCTTTATTTTCTTCTTCCATTTTCCTTTCGTTTCATTTGTTTTCGTACGCTTCGCTCCTTCTTATCCTGTCGTTTCTATTATTTATTCTTCTAATACTTCATTTGCCTTGCTTATTATCCTCTTATTCTGTTTTCCTTTCGTTTCATAATTTTTGCATTTTCCTTTCTCTCCGCTCATTGTTCTTTCTCTGTCGTTACTCCTCTCCATTTTCCTGTTTTCATTTATCTCATCCTCTTATATGTTTCATTTGGGTTCTTCACATTTTCGGTGTTTTATTGTTCTTATTTAGTTATCCATCTTGAGCCTTCTTTTCTCAACATTGTTCATATTCATTCTTCCCTTTTTCTTGTTCATTCTCTTTTTTTGCAATTTTCTGTTTCTTTTGTTCCTCCCTTTTATTTCGTCCTGTTCCCCAGTTTACTTCTTGAAGCTTAATCGTCTTTTTATCGTAATTTCTCTTCTGCGTCCCCTTTCTTCATCTCACTTTTATAGCTTTTATCTTTTTCCTCCTTGTTTTCACGCGTCCATTTTTTTTTTTTTCTTCTTTGCGCCGTTGCTTGCAGTCCTCCATCTTTAATTCTCCTTTTTATTTGTTCATTTCTTTCTTCTAATTGCTTAGTCTTCGTGCTCGTTTTTACCTTCTCCTTAATTCGTTTTCATTTCACTCTGCGAGTTTCCTCTGAATTATCTGTTAACATTATTTTCTTTCTTCTTTTGTAATTTATACTTTTTCTTTAGCATCAGTTCCTCACGTCATTTTATTTATTTTTTTATTTTTTACCTGCTTTTACATCAATTTCATTCTGAATGCATTAGCTTTTTTCTTGATTGTACTTTGCTTTAAAAATCACTGCAGATTATTGTTAATTGATTTATAATCTGTGTTTAAAGCTTTGTAGCTTTACTTCTGTTCTAAAGAATCATACGCAAGTGTATATATATACATATAAATATATGTGTATACATACAGTATATGTATATATATATATATATATATATATATATATATATATATATATATATATATATATATATATATATTTCAAATACATAAATAACATGTGTGTGAGGTTGTATGTATGTCTCCGTATACAGTATTTGCGTAATTATATAAAGTACAGAACTTACTGAAAATCAAGAATGCTTATTTTACTTCTTTTGCTTTGTAATTACACGTCAGTGCCCAAGAAGACGTATTTTTTAATTACATCCCTCACATGAGGTGAAAATAGAAGAATGATAAAGACTTACAACATTTTCAGAGTTCCACCTGACATAACACCGTTTCCCGTCGATTCGCTGCGAGAGAATATAAATCATTAATCTAAAATTCATTTTAAGCAGATCAGAATCCTAAAAATGGAAAGGCTTGAAAAAAACAAAAGCTGTTCAGGGAAATTTTAGTCTTAATATGAATTCCTTTTCAGAACTGGAAATTTAATTTCAGAATTACGACTATTGTGTGACTGTAGTAAATGGCCATTGCTGTGAAGAAATTGAATTTTCTTTCGAATTCATTCAATTAATTTGCATATGTTAGCGCTTATATGCATGTATATGCGATTAGAAATACATACGTTAATTTGCGCTAATGTACACCTTTTAGAATTCGCACATAGCTTCATGGTAAGTGACATTAATACATGCATAAATACATACATACATGCATACATACATACATGCGGAGTGATCACGCAAAGGGCAGATATCTCTTAAATGAAAAGAAAAAAGAAATAAGGTCACGTTTGTAAACGTCGGTGAATCTTAGAAACAAAGAGAAAGAATTAAAAAATACTTGGAAACATTATTTCCTGTAAAGGGTGATATACGTAAACTTAATTACGAATACAGTAATTGAGATAAAATCATGATTTTAATGGAAGTTTATTTAATGTGAATGGTGTATTAAACATCCCGCTTCAATTTTGCAAGCAACATAGCCTTCCTTTTTCCCTTACGTTCTCAGAGAATGAATTGGCAAAAGTTTGTTTTTTTGTCAAATTTATTTGCTGCGGGAGCTATAACTTGTGGGGATTTAAGTTTTTTACTTATGATTGCTCATGATCTTCTGGACTTCTAAGTGTTGTTATGTAGCCAGGTGATACTTAATTAATGTTTTCTTCCAATTCCGATATCATAAAGGTTAGGTTTTAATAACCACGCCTTAAAGAACGTAGGTAGAATGCTCGGTAAATGTTTAAAAATGCTTACTCGTTTTTTGTTATATATATTTTCCAACTAACGTTAAGTAGAATAGCACTTGAAAATAAGAGGGGAAGGTCTCTCTCTCTCTCTCTCTCTCTCTCTCTCTCTCTCTCTCTCTCTCTGTTGCGAGGATAAAGGTGCTCTCCGCTGCTCCTCCGCGAACGCCATGCTCCAACAATACATAGAATATTTTCCATCTGTCTTCGGAGAATTATGGCCTTAATACCCATAAAGCACGCTTCCTTATTTAGCTTAGACGCAGCTTATGTCTAAACTCGCTCTATCCCTTCATCCGTTGCGTAGATTTACTCTCTTGTTTCCAAACAAAAGGGGCGATTAATGGCTGAAATTCTTTCGCATCCGAGATAGAAGTTAGAGAGCACCCAGTAATGTATTTGAGTCTCTTATGAATTAAGGTGTTCTTTTGTGAATAAAATAATGGCCGTTATGCGCCATCAAGGCAGAGGTATAATCGATTTCTTCCGAAAAATGGATTGCGTTTCAGAAGGGAATCATTTTAAGAAGAGTTAGTTTATGAATCTTCTTTGGACTTTACTTTTTGGTAGAGTAACTTACGCTGTAACGTGAAGAGACTGCTTTCAAATAGTCATGTTCATCCAGTGTTACTTTATCTCTCTCTCTCTCTCTCTCTCTCTCTCTCTCTCTATATATATATATATATATATATATATATATATATATATATATTAGATATGTATGTATATATATACATACATACATATATATATAATATATATATGTGTATATATATATATATATATATATATATATATATATATATATATATAATGTATACACATGCTCATATTAATGCACTCATTTGGCTCCTGCATATTTAACTATATTGCTATTTATGTATCATTGTATGACTTCATAACATGCATCACTCTCCCATGCCACAGCACAAATTATCCCCAGACCACACATATTATTCATCATATTCATCATCAAATTAAGGTTGCAAAAAATGTAAAACGGGGTCAGCCAGGTAGAATTATCATTAATTACACATGACACCATTAATGAAGGTCCTGTTCTCGTTTGAAACTCTAATTAATGAGAAATGGAAATTTTATGTTTTTAAAGATTAAAATGAATCATAGAGGAAAATGCTTTAGAAATAGCAGGTAATATATACAGCTACTTCACAACTGCATATTTTGGAAGTACTGTTGCAGGATAGTTTGGGACGATTGCATAATACTGGAGGGATGTGTGTGTGTGTGTGTGTAAGTGTATATCCTTGGTTAGAAAGCAATTAAAATATATTTATTTACGCAATACCTAGAGAAAGGACTTTCATAATCTAATCCTGGAATCAGTTACAGCTAATTTACAATTGTGTATTTTAGCAGTTCTGTTAAGGGTGATAGTTTGGGTCGAATTTATAATACTTTGTGGACGTTTATGCGTATATCCGTAGTTAGAAATAAATTAAGATTTTGTTACGTAATACGTCAAAGAATAAAATGAATCATAAAGGAAACTGCTTTAGAAATATCATATAATATGTATAGCTACTTCACAATTGCATGTTTTGGTAATACTGTTATAGGATAGTTTGGGCCGAATGTACTGTATAATACTGTATGGTTGTGTTTATGTATATGTGCATCCGTAATTAGAAAGCAATTAAAACATTTTGTACTTAATATCAGAGAAAGGACTTTCATTAATAATACTTTGTGGATGTGCCTATGTTTATATATACCCTTAGTTAGAAAGCATTTAAAATATTTTTTTACGTAATACCAGAGAAAGGGCATTCATTAATAATACGTTGCGGATGTGTATGTCTAAGTGTATATCCTTACTTAGAAAGCAATTAAAAATTTTTGTACGCAATGCTTAGAGAAAGGGCTTTCATTAATAATACTTTGTGGCTGTGTGTATGTTTATATGTTCAGTATATCCTTACTTAGAAATCAATTAAAATATTTTGTACGTAATACTTAGAGAAAGCACCTTCATTAATAGTACTTTGTTGATGTGCGTGTGTTTATGTGTATATCCGTAGTTAGACTGAAGTTGAAATATTTTTTACGTAATACGTAGAGAAATTACTTTCATTAACAATACTTTGTGGATATGCGTTTGTTTAAGTGTATATAATTTTTTCCCGTAATACTCAGAGAAAAGACAGAAAGGAATGATTTTTTCCGCAATACTTAGAGAAAGGACTTTCATTAATAACACTTTGTGGATTTATGCATTTTTATGTGCATATCCTTACTTAGAAAGCAATTAAATATTTCTTCACCCAATGATTAGAAAAAGGACTTTATAATCTAATCCTGGATCCTGTCTTGCAGGGCGAAAAATACGACGGTCGAAGGGCGGACGTGTGGTCCTGCGGTGTGATCCTTTACGCCCTCCTTGTGGGAGCCCTCCCCTTCGACGACGACAACCTGCGACAGCTCCTGGAGAAGGTGAAGAGGGGCGTCTTTCACATACCCCACTTCGTGCCCCCAGATTGCCAGGACCTCCTGAGGGGTATGATTGAGGTCAACCCCGAAAAGCGCACTACGGTATGTGTAAGGATGGGTTACATATATGTAAATTTTATATATATATATATATATATATATATATATATATATATATATATATATATATATATATATATATATATATGTATATATATATATATATATATATATATATATATAGATGTATATATACATACATATATACATATATACTCCTGAACTAATATTCATATATTATGTATGTATGGATGCATGCATGTATGTATGTATATTGTAGCGAGCGACAGGACGAGGTTTATGTTTGTTGTAAGATTTACGGAACTTTATAGGGAAATAACGTTATTAAGAATAGTTATATCGAAACTTAGATATGATTATTCATTTTTCATGGAATTTACTCTACATCCATATATTTTACAAAATACCTACCGATGTTTGATGAATTTTACACGAATTCCTCAAAAATGAAAAACACATTTACAGTTTCATTTACAGAATATGCATATATATATATATATACATATATATATATATGTGTGTGTGTGTATTTATATATATACAATACATATGTAAATATATATATATATATATATATATATATATATATATATATATATATATATATATATATATATATATATATATATATATATATATATATATATATATTACATATATCTTTGTGGGTGACTGTTAAGATAAACATCCATCTATGGGAAAACTCTCTTTATTTATTATTATTGAGATGAACATTCTGCTCATTTAAGAAGTTGAATTGTATATTACAGTTATAGATGAGCATTGCTTTTATTCATTCCGTGCAAGAATAACCATTATGGCCATTAAAAGAATGACTTGTCCCGAGTGTTTATCCTTATCACTAAAAGCATTAATAACGTCATTATGACGTATGTTTTCTATTTATAAGCTCAATTACCCAAGCTTTCATTTTCATGTCCGTCCTCCCACTTATGAAACTATTTTCGTCTGTAATCTTAGTGAATATTCTGTTTCACGTATAAAATTAGTAATCTCCTTTATACGGCGCTGTGAATAATTATTCTTTTCCACTGAGGCAATGCTTTGGAATTCATTTTACTTCGTTTTCCCAGGGCCTTTGCCTTCCATACTTATAAGGTCATCTGTATCGCTTCCATCTAAGCTAAGCTCTGCCTGGTTTAGAGTAGCTCGTTAAGTTACCTACCCCATCGGCCTCCGAGCGGCGATCTCGTCTCGCGATAACTGCCACTTATCAGTTGTCCATTCTCTACAAGATCCATTGTTCATGATTTTGATTCATATATCGTGAATAACCGCCATTCACCTTTGTGAATTGTACCCCAGGACATGCCCCCAGGGGATAAAAACTAAGATTTGCTTTTAGACGAAACATAAAATGCAACTGAGCCAAATTTTGTATGATTTCAGCCCATATTTATAACCCACCTTGTTGTGCTAGGTGAAAAGAGGTGAAATACAGCTTGAGACTCTTTGTTAATATTTCATTCATTTATTTTGTCGTATCCTTCAAGGTGCCCCCCCCCTTTTTTTTTTACTTCTTACGTCTTCTTTTTCTTGCGTCCACACACACACAAATATATGTATATGTATATATATATATATATATATTTATATATATATACATGTGTTGTATGTATATGTATAATATGGGTATATATATATATATATATATATATATATATATATATATATATATATATATATATATATATATATATATATATATATATAATTGTATATGTATACATAAATTTAAATATGTTCGCTGCCAAGCTCTTGACAACGACTATCCTTGATGAGAGGCCACATTACAAAACAGTATCCATTTCCTTGAATTTTCCCATCTCTTTTTATCTCCCTTAGAATAATTCTCCACCGCCTCTTCCCACTCACTGGCCGATCTGTTCCCTACAAGGAAACGGTCTGGTGGTGGGAGGACGTTAGCGAGGAAGTAATACCATCCCCTATCAAAAATGTATAGGGGAAAAATAAACTTGTTAGGCTTCCTTATGTGTCTTCTTTTGTCGGAGATGGGCTCACGGTTATGGGTCGGTACTTAGGCATTTTTTTTTTCCTGAGTGTGGGTTTTAGTATGGGTTTTTTCTGTGCTTCAGGGGCATAAGGGAGAGTTGTTTTTTTTTTTTAGTTTTTTTATATCGTGGCGTATTTCGGTTCAGTCCTGATTGAATTAGTAACCGTTTTTTAAGGCCTGTTTCTCCGTTTATTTTTCTCTTCTTTTATTTTTTTATGTTTATTATTTTCATTAAATTGTTGCCTCTTTGGTTATTCAGTCTTTGATTTATTTATTAATTTAATTTCTTGTTATCTTATCAGTTTTCTTATTTTTGTTGACAAAGTCTGAATACGTTTTTATTTTGTCACACCATTCCTATGTGTAATCTCAGGCCATTTTCATCTTGAATGTTTCAAGAGGTGAAATTAATACATTTAAAAGCATAGAAAACCGATTCAAATATAATATGATGAGAAAATGACTTGTGTTTTCCAGAATTATTTACGAAATTCTCCTTGTATTTCTAATTAATATCAAAAACAATCTGATGAAATTAATGTGAAGATTGTCGAATTTTCTAACGTATGTAGGACAAACAAAAACTTACACACACACATATATATATATGTATATATATATGTATATTTATAATATATATATATATATATATATATATATATATGTATATACTACGTATATACATATATATATGTGTGTGTGTAATTGTTTGTTTGTCCAATATACGTTAGAAAAATTCGACAATCTTCACATTAATTTCATCAGATTGTTTTATATTAGAGATACAAGGAGAATTTTTGTAAATAATTCTGGAAAACCCAAATTATTTTCCCATTTTATTATATTTGAATCGGTTTTCTGTGCGTTTTCTATACTGCATATGTGTATATGTATATATATATATATATATATATATATATATATATATATATATATATATATATATATATATATATATATATATATATATATATATATATATATATATATATATATATATATATATATATATATATATATATATATATATATACAGTATATATATATATATATATATATATATATATATCTGTGTACACAATTTATACACTCTTGCGAATATAAAAGCCTCCCAAGAAAGTGCACACAAATTCCTAAGCATTCCTTTCTTCCCAAGGAGAGATCTTGAATGTAATATAAAAGGACTCCTTACTCTCAAAGGAGAGAGAAAGCCCTTGACTTAAAATTCACCTTTTATTGTATTTTCCTTGGCTTCTTTTTTTATTTGCGAGTTACACTTGTGTTTATTTAATGTATATTTTTTTGGCTGATATGTGGCTTTTGACAACCTTCACCCCCCCTTTTCGATATGTATGCATGTATCTCTCTCTCTCTCTCTCTCTCTCTCTCTCTCTCTCTCTCTCTCTCTCTCTCTCTCTCTGATATGTGGTTCTTGACATTTTTTTCTACTTTTGCATATTCTATTTGACCGAAATTTGGTTCTCAGTGCGCCTTATTTCCTCCTTGTTATTTTTTTTCAGTTATATTAGTTTCCGAGGGTTTTTTTTTCTCCTTAGTTGCTTTTAAAACTTAGGATTTTTTTTATTTATTACCAATATGTCCTTCATTTTTTTCTTAGCATTTTAATATGGGCCTCTTGAAATCTTTTTCCCTTTTCTTTTTTTTTTTAGTTATATGCTTTTAGACATTCCCCCCCCCATTTTTTTTCTCTTTAACTAATATGTCCGTCTCATCATTATCTTTCTCCTTCGTATTTGTAATTAAAATGTGCCTCTTGACATTTAGTTTCCCCATCAGCCTTTTTTTCCTCCTCTTTAACTAAAATATGCCTTTTGAAATTTTTCCATTTTTGCCGTATCCTTTCACGTCAGCCTTTTTTCCTCCTTTTTTAAACTAAAATATGCCTTTTGAAATCTTTTCCATTTTTGCCTTAGCCTTTCACGTCAGCCTTTTTTCCTCCTTTTTAAACTAAAATATGCCTTTTGAAGTCTTTTCCATTTTTGCCTTATCCTTTCACGTCAGCCTTTTTTCCTCCTTTTTAAACTAAAATATGCCTTTTGAAGTCTTTTCCATTCTTGCCTTATCCTTTGACTAACATGTGGTCCTTCCTGCAGCTGGAGGAGATCAACAAACACGCCTGGGTGGTGGCCGGAGGCAAGGGCGAACTGGAGCTGGAGAAGCCCATGATGGAGGTCGTCCAGACACACGTCCTGCCGACGAGGGAGAGCATAGACCCGGATGTCATCAAGAACATGGCATCCCTAGGCTGCTTCAAGGATAAGGATAAGGTTATCGCCGGCCTCATGGATCCTTGGTGAGTTCCTTCCCGCCCCGATGGACTGGTGGTTGGTTGGGGTGGGGGATGCCGTTATGGCCGATTCTTATTGCTTTCTCTCCTGTGTTATTTCTTTTCCTCTTCTTTTTTCTCTTGAGGTTCTGCATCTCCGTAAAAGTTTTTTTTTTCTTTTTACATATGATCATCTTCTTTCTTTCTCTCTGCCCACTTTTATCTAATTTTGATCCCTACGTGTCTTATCTAGTTATGTCTTATATTTTATCTCTCTACTTTTCCTTTTTAACTTACCTTTCGCTTGTATTTTATCCCTTTCTTATTTATTCTCTATACCTGTTCTTTTCTTTTATATTTTATAAAAAAAAACTAAAAACTAAATTGACAAACTGTTAAAATACCCTCTGCCTATCTCGTATTTATCCTTTCTTTCTTTCCCCTCCTTCTGTAATTTAGATTTTCCTTACTATTTTACCATTCTGCTGTATTCCATTGGAATAATGATAATGTGCGATGTTCATTGATTCTTTTATATATTTATCTTTTGTATTTTATTTACATTTTCATTTCACCCTAAAAGAAATGGTCAGTTATAAGATATTTTATGCTTTCTATATTTCCGTTTGGTTTAGTTCTCAAAACTTGAACAGAATTAAGAAATATAAACAAAATATACTTCAGGCAAGGCAGTTGCTTATCCTTTCAGTATAACAATTTAGATTTAAGTTTTGCTGATGTCTAATGATTGAATTTTTATCTCCTATATTTAACACAGAGAACAATGGTTGTCATTACACATTTCTTAACAAAGGTACAATTTACAATCATTTTACACCCTTTTGTATAACTTACACCTTCTCTACTGGCTTTGGGTCTCATTGTGACTCAGAGCCACTTTGTTCTTGAAACGGGCCTGGGACCAATTTATTTGAGTAATGTCTTTGTTGTTGTTTATGATTAACCTGGCGTTATGCCAGCACGGGCTCTTGCTGAACAGAGCAACCCCTTAATCTTTCTTTGAGGATCATTCAGAATGACTCCTTTTCCAGCCACAACACTGAGAAAGTCATCTATTTCCTCCTGCTGGACCGTAAGCGCCGGAAACCTGCCTGCGAGGACGAGAACGAAATCATCCACCGGTATCGCTCCGAATCGGCCGACCCACCCAGAAAGCGAGTGGACACCTGCGCCGTCAACGGCACCATGTCCCACTTCGAACGCCTCTCCGAGGGGTCGCCCATCACCCCGCGTCGAAACGCTTCGCATCAGTACGTAGCGGCTGCCCTTTCCTTCGTTAGTCAAAGAAATGCTTAGTTCAGTCTCTTGTTACTTGGAAACTTTCCTTCGGAAATCGAAAAAATACAAAGGTGTTCCTTGTTACTTGGAGATAAGCGAAGAGCTCGAATTGGTGTATAGGAATTTAAGTATACCCCTTATTTTTATAAGTTCCATTCAAACTGAATTATTATTTTGGATGCCTGTTGTGTATTATCTCTCCAGTATTTCACCTGTATATCACTGGATTTCGATGTAATTTAACACAAGAGTTTATCACATTCCTTGTACCAACCTAAATTTCTCTCTTCAGTCAAGGTTTTACTTTTGAGTATTTTGTCGTAAATTTTCACGCTACATAGTTTTTTCAGTGCGCAGCTCTAGGAAATTTTCAAATCCCAGAGGGTTTGTAGTGCCTTTTCAAATTTTCCTGTTCCTCTATATAATTTCCAAGTACCCTTCAAAATTTCAGTGTCTTTTAAAATATCCAAATGCCCTTTAAAATTTCTCAGTTTCTGATTGTCCATATCCCTTCAGAATTTACCATTCCCTCTAAATTTTCCCTGTGACCTTCAAAATTTCCCAGTTCCTTGCAGACTTGCTCATTGCCATCGAATCTCTCCATTCGTTTCAGGGCTTCACGGCGCTCTTGCAAATTTCCCAGTTCCACTCAAAATTTCCCTGTGCTCTTGAGACTTTTTCAATTTCCTTCAGAATTTTCTAGTTCTCTTGAAAACATCACAATTCCCTTCAGAATTTCCTAGTGCTATTGTACATTTCCCAGTGCCCTTCAGAATTTCCCAGTGCTCTTTTACATTTCCTAGCTCCCTTCAAAATTTTCATGTGCTCTTGAAACTTTCCCAATTTCCTTCAGAATTTCCCAGCGCTCTTGAAACTTTCCCAATTTCCTTCAGAATTTCCCAGTGCTCTTGAAACTCTCCCAATTTCTTTCAGAATTTCCCAGTGCTCTCGAAACTTCTTTAGTTCCCTTCAAAATTTCCCAGAGCAATTGAAACTTCCCCAGTTCCCTTCAGAATTTCCCAGTGCTCTTGAAAACTTCGTAGTTAGTTTCCTTCAGAATATCCCAGTGCTCGTGAAACTTCCCCAGTTTCCTTCAAAATTTCCCAGTGCTCTTGAAATTCCCGATTCCCTTCGAAATTTCTCAATGCTCTGCCTGAGAATTTCCCAATTCCTTCAAATTTTCCCAGTGCTTGTGAAACTTTCCCAGTTCCCTTCAAAATGGCGAGGGATGGTAAAAGTGCTCTAATCCGACAGGTCATCTCACACATTACCGTGCAGTCGCCGACGGTCGGGAAACAACAACAGCGGATCCCACTCGCCCCTTCATTCGAACAACGTCACTCCGACGGGGTCCCCGCTCTCCTCCCCCCGGACGACACGCCACCACTCCCATCATCACTACCATTCCCATCACACCAACAGCAGCAGCACTGGCAGCACCGGCTCTGGCAACACGGGCAGCAGTAGCAACAGTCACCAACAGTCCGGCAACGTCACGTCAGGCGACGAGGGAAGTCCGCCGTCAGCGCCTGGCTCGCCATACTCGGCGCCATATTGGAAATCTCGACTCAACACCATCAAGAACTCGTTCTTAGGTTCCCCGCGCTTCCACAGACGGAAATTGCAAGGTGGGAAATTACAAGCAGTTAAAGGACAAAATCCTTATTTATAGGTGTTCTACATAAAGGTTCTAAAACTTACAGTCTTCCAGTGTTACAAAGCTATTGTACATATCATAGATAAGCAGCTTTCGTTTGGTTACCCATGTGTTAAACAATTGAAAAACAAGCCAGTTCAGTATTCTTATATCATGCTTAGATATAATTATTTATTAATATTTTCTTGTTTGTTTTGACTCTCTTTGTAGTCCCAACAGATGAGGTCCATTTGACACCTGAATCATCCCCTGAACTGACCAAGAAATCCTGGTTTGGATCTTTAATGAGCACAGAACGCGATGAGACTTATACCATCCTGGTCAAGGATAAGGCTCTTGCCACTGTCAAGGCCGACCTCATTCATGCCTTCCTTTCAGTAAGTTTGTAAACTGGTAGTATTAACGATACAAGAGTTTGCCATTTTCGTGTTTGTTCCAAGTTTTGATTTCGCAGTACTTCAGTAGCGAGAAATTTTGCCCTTTTTATCCCGAACGGTTTTCAGATCTTGTGAAATTAAGATACCAAGTTACTATTAACTATGTACCAAGATCTCTTATCTTATATTGACAGATAATCATCATGGTATCAAGATCTTTTATAACACTACAATTTTTAAATCATATTTTGACAAATATTTCCAATGGCATTGAGGTACTTTTAGTCAAGTACTAACATTTCTTATCATATCTTGTCAGAGATTTACGATAACACCACATGTTATTTTTAATTATGCAATACTATTATGAGATCGCATCAGATATGTATTATGATATCAGATACTTTTAACTACGCATCGTTATACCTTGTCATCTTTAGGTAAATATTTCTTCAACTATGACCGCCTACCTCTAACCCTATGTCTGTGTCCATCTCCCTGCCCTGACCCCTACCCGACCCGCAGGTAGCAGAACTGAGTCACAGCGTGACCTCTCCGATGAGTTTCCGAGTGGAGTACAAGAGGGGCAGCACGGGACCCGCCATGTTCCAGAGACATGTGCGGTTCCAGGTGGACATCACGCCGGTGTGTCCTCCCAATGACCCCAATCCACTCTACGCCATTAACTTCATCCTCCTCTCTGGTATGATGGGTAAAGAGACACCGAAAGTATTTCTCGTAGTTTTCTACTTCACAGCTTATAAAAAGAATACTTTTTTAAAATAAAAGAGTGTTTGGATAAGGTGAGCATGCACCTATCTTCGGGTGTCAACATTGCACTCTTTTTTGACGCTCCTGTCGACAACTGCCTGTTTTAGAAATGGGCTTCTGTCTGGTATGTTAGAAGGCTTTGCCCTTTTCTTTCCTCGGTCACTGGCTGAGGAAAAAAGGTTCTGTTTGCTGATGTATCGTGGCCCCTTTTTATACCCCTCTGGATTGTCGACAGGGAAAAAATGGGGTTGTTGACATCTGAACAGGTGCGCTGGTTCTACTTGTATCCCCTTGAATTTCCTTTTGTTAAATAAGTACTGAATTGCAGTTCATATGATTTTTGTATAAAGTTAATTTTTATTAGACCTTACCTTTCTATCATTGTTGGCAAGATTTTCCTACATTTGAAGATCTTCCAAACTTAGATGTCCCTTATCCATGGGTTAAACATATTTGCTGACTGTGCGTGGGAATTATACGAGAAATATAAAAGGTGTCCTCTGTTTTCTAATGAAAGTATTTTCTTTTGTTCACTTCACTCCTGATTATATCTCTAGAGATAGTATTGTAGAGAAAGAGTAGAGCAATTCCTTCTTGAAGAAATTAAAGCATAGTACTGCTTGTGCATACACTGACCTGGATAGAGTCATAGGCAATTAGCTCACTGGAATGACTCATTGCACAAAGTTTTGTGAGAGATATTGTGTCGCATTTGACTGAAATTTATTTCTGCATCAGATACAAGAATCCTTCAGTGGCCTCTCATCTGGCATCCTCCATGGGGAGAGTTGTCCTCAGGTACCTTCTTTTCATGAAAAATAATGAACATTTCTTGGTTCATGAGAACTAACGAACTTGTCTTTGTTCAGAGTGAATAAGGAGGAGTTCTTGTTCATGAAAAATAAGGAACGTTACTTGGTTCTGAATGAAGGTCAGCCTTTGCTTTGAAGTCTTACTTATCAAAATTACTGAAAAACTCCCCTGATTTAATGACAAATACCATTGGCGTTTGTAAATGGGGTGGCTATAAAAAGGCATCTTTGAAAATGCAATGTAAAGTGAGCTGGAGGAAAAGTAAAAGATGGGATGATTAATATTTTGCTTGTCCATTTTCAACGTCTTGCGCTCTTGCCTACTTATATTTGCTAATTCATTACTAATGATGCAAACTTTGCTTACGTTTTGCTTATGAAGTGCGTAAATCATGTAGGGTATCCTCTTATTAGAAGTATTATAGCTTTTAATCGGTGTTGTGTATTGATCAAGATGTAGACATCAGTGATATTTAGGAGGAAATAATGTCATGCTTTTGTGAAGCAGATTAGTTTTAATTCGTCTGACAGATAGGTTTCAGTTACAATAAGAACAGTAAATGTTACATAGGAAGGTAGTGTAAGATTTTATTTGTTAATTTGAATGAGCATACAATATGTGGCTACTCATGGGCATGGGATACACTCACCAAACATTACTGACTCCATGAGGCTCTTTGGAGTTTGGAAGCCTGAACCAAAGTTACTAAATTTCTGTTTCTTATCACAATTTTCGTGCCTTGGGTCATGATAATGAAATCTGCTCTGGTTTGTGAGCAAGATGTGGTGAGTGTACTCTTTTATAGTGAAAGGCTCGGTATGTCGTCATGGTAAGGCTCTCGGGTTAAATGGTGCAAAAATAGTGATACAGTACTTAGGTTTTTGGCAAGTCAGGGAAACATTTGTCGTATGCTGATGTACTTGCAATTATGACATTGCTGGGTTGCATAAGTATAGAGTTCTTATATTATAAAGAACTAAATTGACTGAAAACATGCCGTACATACGACTGTGAAATGTCTTTAGAAAATGCAAGGAGGGTTTGTAAAGTTATCCCACACTTCTTGTTTCCGTTTCTGTAAAGTTTTGTTTTTGCTATTAGTTTCATTCTACATGGCAGTTTCCTGTAGAACTCTGGAAATAAAGTTGAATCGCGTCTTGATCTTGCACTGATCTTGGATCCATTCTCGTGAAGTTAGTGGAATTGTTGGTTACTTAGCTTTACAAAAGTTGGGCACCTAGCATAGTATATCAGGTGTACGTACATTCTAGGGATATGCGGGGTCATACATGCACACATACATACAGTTTACTGGTGTCAGCAGTCTTGAAAAATATCTTAAACATCGCAGTTCAGAAATCTTTTGTATGATGTCGTAATGGTACATACTTGTTGTTATTATTTTATATTTTGCAACAATACTCTGATAAACCTTATATAAGTGGTTCATCATAGCTGTCTTCAAACTAATTAAATCCTTTATTTTTCGTAATTTATATTTGCATTCAGAATTTTTTATATTTAGGGGAAGGAAAACTTTTTAAATTCATTTTGTTTAGAGCCAGCTAGTTTCGTTTTATGGTAGGGTATTCTCTTCTAAAATTTAGGTGAACATTTTTTATAAATTTTCCGGGTTTAATCCGTGCTTTAGGTACGATGGGTTCAGATATGTAGGCAATGTAAGATTAAAAAGATCAAATTTTTGTAGGGGACAGTAAGATTTACAGTAATATTCGAAAATCAGAAATGTTCGCAATTAAATGCTATAACTAGCTCACACTAATCATTTGAGAGAAAAATGGGAATATTGCATGCTTAATATGACGGTGAATCAGTTTTTTTATTCTTTTTAAATATTAAACACATTTTATTGAGCAACTACGTAAATTTCAGATAGGAAGATTGCCAAGATTTCAGGATAAAAACTGATATGTACTTTCCATGTTTTTTTTTTTTTCAAAAATCTATTGCTCTTTATAATATTTATGTCATTTTTTGCAACACCAGCTTATATTGTCGTCAAAATTGTAGTGAATCTTAAGGACATTTTTATCCCTTCCTTTCCTTGACTCTTTCGAATTAAATAATCCACTCGTGTTTTTAAAAGAAACATAGGAGTCTTTGTTATTTATTTATGAATCACTGAAATTTGTGAGCCAAATATGCATTAGGTAACAAATCGAAAATACGGTACATCCAGCTTTATTGCTACGAAAGTTGCATTCTGCATACGGATAACTCAAGCGATGTGCTGACGACGACATTAATTTCCTAGTATTTTTCAAGTGAACTTTCCTAATAAGTCGGTATTAAGTAGGTGTCGATCACTGAATAGTTTGTAATTACCAGGAGTTTATTCATTGTATATGATAGTAGTGCAGTTGTTACTGATTAACCAGTTAGAAACTGTCTTGTCAAATTCGTCAGGTTCAAACCCATATTTTTCAAAAACAAAATAAAAGTAGAGTGCTCTGTATGACGGGTTAGATATACAGTAATGTAGGTAAGATGCTGAGATATTTTCCAGTTAGGAAATTCAACATTAATGAGCAGGTTACTAACTGTTGATATTCATACTAGAGGGACAATCATGCAGGAAGTGTCATTGTTGTTACGCAGCAAACGAACGGAAGCAACAGTCAGTGCTGACATGTATTAGCTAGAGACGATTTCTAGGCACATGACAGAAAATGGCTATTCCCATGCCTATGCCCCTCAGCTTGCCTAACTCCTTACTTCCATCTTGACTTGCCATATCATTTTTGCTAAGTAACGCGGTAACGTGGCTTGCCTCTCTACTTGCGTATAGGAGACTTAGTAACATGGGCTTACATGACTTATTGGATAAATCCCATGATTTTGGCATTCAGGTAGAAAAGATAAAATGCATTTTTTAGGCACTCCTGTAGCTGCGGCCGACGACTCTGAAGGTTCCATTCTTGTGGCCTGATAATCTACCGGTGAGAAATAGGATGCATTGTTGACCCTCAGGTTGCCAGGCTACGATAATGGAACCTGCAGATTCGTTGGCTGCTGCCATAGTTCACTGGTTACCTTAAATTAGAAGGTAATAACTATAGTAAAGTTGTTTTTAGTACTGAAGCTATGTATTCAGTCCTTGGCGAATTATCCGTACTCTTTAGAGGGAAGTAAGTTCAGATCTTTCGTTTCAAGATGGTCACACTTAAGTTAATGAAAAACACATGATTCGATAACGATAATTATACAATGTAGAAAACTGAGTTTAATGAAAAATTCATGATTAATTAAAGATACTTATATCGTGTGAAGCATGTCAAACAGAATTTTTAATGTGATACTAAGGTTATTATATATTTAGTTAGCCTTGACATTTTAGTCAGAGTTTGTGGATGGCAAATAAGCATCTATGAGTCAGAATTAAATTGTTGCGAAGCTGTAATTGGAAAGTTCGTTATCAGCTAGATTGCCCGTAGACTGGAATGGCGTAGGAACTTTTTGGTATTGTACCTTGACATATCCTCGTTTTTTCCTTCATTTTTGAGTTGGATTTTTTTTCAGAAGCATGTACTTGCTCGCCACAGAATTTATTAGCAACTGAGCTTTTCTTATCGATTCTCTAGCTCAACCCGATTCCATTTTGGGACTCTTACTCAAGGAAGTGGGTTGGAAGTTTTTGTTAGGTCAACATGTATTGATTTCGAACACTTGAAAAAAGAATTAAACAAGTATTTAATTTTTGTTACCGTTGAGAGAACAAGGGTTTGTCGCCATATACCAATTATATTCAGCTTTGGGAACACTGTAAATTCAGATGGCGTTAGAGCGCTCTTTTTTTTTTAATAATGATTCTAATAACTGGTACCATATTCAAAGGGCACCTCATGTATTGAGTTTGACTTTGAATTTTGAAAATTGAATTATACAGAAAAATTTCAGTAACTTGAAATTGGATCGTGAACGTTGAAATTTGCATTGAAACATCTTTTATAGTAAATTTTGAGAAAAACTCAAAATTGAGAAAATAAAAGATTTCTCAGAAAATATATTCTGAATTCTTGTAGAGGGACTTTCAGTAATTCATTGATATGAACTGCAATAAATGTTCAATATTTTGTTTTGCCTTTTGAACATTTTCTTGCGTGTTGTGCGTAATTTAATGCGAATGTGGATGTTTAGTTTGTTTATAAATATTATATATGTGATTGTACAATTATGATTATTTTCCTCCTCTGATTTTTTCTGGGACTCGGAATAACATTTTGGATACTTTAGTTCCTACGTTTTTACTAGGAAGTTTCAGGAAGAAGAAGAAGAGAGCTTCCTGCAGCATAGTAGATATATACATATATTTGAGTTGGTCTCGACTTATGTACAGTACCAGTTATTTTTCATATTCATTTATTTCTCGTATCTTTAATCCTTCACGTCAAAATGGAACTCGTTTTGTGGATGTTTGCAGCATGATGAATTGTCTGATTTTCGTTTAATTTTTGCCTATCTTCCTTCTCCCCATCCTGTATATAAAAAAAAAAGATCACATCGAGTTACATTTCGTTTGAATAACCAGGTAGTTTTGGCACCCTTAGTAGAGAAGTGCATGACAGTAAGAGCAGAGAAGCCGCAACTGCTTTTGCGCCTGAAACCAGCCTTGTCTGAGAACTGGAGAATGACTTTTGAAGAGTCCTACTTAATTTTTCCTAACCAGCAGACATCCTTTAGACATCTCCGTTTGCGTGCATGAGATCTAAACCGTCCCAGTCGAGGGAGGCGCTCTGATTTCTAATCGATGCTATTTGCAGGTAACATCCGGCGTTTTAGAAGAATATGTGAACACATCCAGTCTCAGGTGTGCAGTCGGCGCCCTCCGGCTTCGCCCAGGGTCGGGCGGAAGTTCACCACGGAGCTTTCGGAGTCGTCCTCCTGCGGCTCCGACACTTCGGAGAGATTGTCGCCCTTCCCTCCCGGAAAACAGGTAAAGTGACATGAAGAGGAGCAAGAGGAAGGAGAGTAACAGGGGCTATATCTTGTTCACGGTGGTGTATAAACTGAATATATCGCCCTGATTATCAGAACAAGTTTTGAAATTACAGGGATGTATAAAGTGGTGTATATGTGCGTACGTATTTTTACATATGAATACACATGCAAGTATGTATAACACACGTTAGCATACGCATATGCATACATGTAGTGTATAATTTGATCAGGATTGACGGAGAAAAGGATGACATTCGGTTAAGCAATGGCCCTAATATGCTACCCGCGATCTAGGAGGACTAAATGATGTAAGCCTCTTTCTTGAACCCAATAATGAGCAGATCTGTCTCAAAGGCCTTAAATCGTCACCAGCAATCAAATAAATAGCATTTGCTTGATTCTAGTAGTTACATGTGAATGCCTCCCCCTCTGGAAAGAAGAAATAATTGTACATGTTCATGAGCACTATACTTTTGTCATGCGATTCTTATTTTTTAGTTTTGGTGCAGTTAATGAACCTTGCGTTGACTATTGTAGTATATTTCATCATTGAATGGTGATAGGTCTTCCCATTACCTCATCTGTTCAGCAGCTCTTTATCACTACCATTATCTGTTTACGTCACTTCTGACTGGTACTCTTGCTTAATTTTATGTTAATGTCATATTTATAGTCCAGTAGTTTGCTCTTTGCATCCTCGCTAATAATTTCTTGGCTGCTCAGAATCAGGAATTATGTCCACTTGTTTACTACTCCAGTAGTGAAGCACCTCATTATCTATATATTCAACTCTGCCTCTCTGTCTTTATGTCTCTATAAGATAATCAGAACGCAGTTAGGACAGTGGGTGATTAAAATTCTGCCTCCTCATGTCTGTGGAATCCGAACTACATAACAGTGAGTCGGAATTCACCGGAATGCAGTGCCAAAAAAATAAAGATTCCAAAGCTTATTATTGTTTATTTATGTTAATTAGCTCACTCTCTGTATGACGTAAATACATTACACTTAAGATTTTTGTAGAAAACGAAAAATAAGGTTGCAGATATAAATGTGAAAAAAAACCTTCTCATTGTAGGATATGGATGGTAGCCATTAACTAGTGCTCTGTCTTCATTGTACTTGATACATATTGTTAAAAAGGAAAATGAGAACTGATGCACAAATAGGCAGCAACATAGAAGATAAGTTGATGGAAATATTTGGTAACCTTTCTTGATATAATATTTGTGATTAACGTCACGGTACGAAGAATATCTTATATATAATGTTCCTTGTTAGGAAACCTCATTATGACTTGAATCTAAAGAACTGGAAATATTTTTTTACTTGACATGACAATTATGAATAAAGTCAGAACTTCCCTTACCATTCACCTCTTTTCAGCACAGGGTTAAGAGAGGTTAGAGGAGCTACCAGATATTTCCATTTCGTTGAATTTTGTAGATAACCAATATTGTTAGTCAAATCGAAGCTATAGTCTTTGCTCATTCCAGTTTTAACAAACCCTTTGCAGGGAGAGAGTGATATCGAGAGCGACGTGTCGCAGTCTGAGGGCAAGAGTTTGTCCGGAGGACGGAGCGGCAACGACTCCGCAACCCCGAACGTGTCCAACGGCCGCAGCTCCTCCGACCCGGAGACGCAACAGCTCGCGTCCTCCGAGGCTGGCACGTAGTGTAGGGCGTGAAGGGCCTCCACTGGTAGCATTACGATGCCGTGTGCACAGCCGCCCCCTACTGCCTCTCCCCTTCCTGCCAGCCGGCCCATGTGATCAGGCCCAGCGTTCCGTCGAAGAATAAACATTTGCTCATCCAGAAAGAATAAAGTTAGGGATGCATAATGCTAAGGCAAAATACAGACTGAATTTAGGATTTGCCGGTGATCAGGTTAGCTGAAGCGAACGTAAGACAAACATGATTTCAAAAGAGAAAAGTTGTAACATTTGTCCTTCTACTTGTGTATGGTAAGGGGTTTTCCATGTTGGAGTTATTTGTCTTCATTCCTCATGGGTGAAATGAGCTAGATAGTGATAATTGAAAGTGGCTATGTCGGTGTGGAGTTTGTAAGAGAGCTGTTTCGTTTTCTTTTTTTATGTGCTTAAGAAAATGGACAAAAATATTCTTAAAAAATGTTTCCTGTTCTTTTTTAAACTAATTATTTATAGGGTTACTGTTCTCTTGTCTCACTGGAGAAGAATGACTGTGTCACCTCAGGTTTTTTGTTTTGTTTTTAATCAGAAAAAAATTTAAGGTCATCAGTTGCAAAAGAGGTCACATCCATTGTTGTTGGACCGCGTTTTCAACCTTATAATGATTGGCAATGTAAAAAAATTTTTTTTTTTTTTTTTTTTAAGAGAAAACGTCCTTTGAGTGTTGTTCACTGGTGACAGGATTGAGATGAGAAAGGGTCTGTGTTACACGTAACCGAAGGAAGAGAAATCGAATTCCTCCTTGTTCTGTGTACCTGGCAACTTGGTGAAGGGTAAAAAGGAATACAAAAAAAGAGAGAAAAAAGACGAGGAAAAGAAACTTTATACCTTAGGAAATGCTGAAGGTCCTTTGAAGACTTTTGCTGAAACTGTGCACGACCGTCTTAATGAAACGCATCTCAATTGTTGTCATTACTTGCATAACCTTATATTTAGTGAAGAAAACACGGTTGCATTGTTATGTAGTTTTGAGTAAGACCCACCACTGATCTGTGTGAAAAAGCGTATAAATCTCAAGACAATATTCTGAAAGAGAGAAAATGAATGCATGATTAGAGCTCTTGGATACGTAGGCCCCCCCCTCCACCCAGCTGTCCACTATCAAGTAAAAAAAAATAAAAAGCAGAAAAAAAGGATTTGTAACCTGTTGTTAAATGATAGATCACCTGCATTTTTAATAATGTTATTTTTTCAATTTACTCAGATTCATTGTCGTCATTAAAAGGATCATTCCACTTATTCAACCATTAAACCCTAAAGTAAGTAAGTGTAAGAAGAAACTCTTGAGGAAGAAGAATGTTGACGCTGATGCATCTTTATGCAATAGATTAAACTAATTCTCTATAGTGGTGATGAACAAGATGGCAAGAGACTCTTTCGAAAACAAAACAAAAAAAGTGTGCCAAAGACAATGGGAAATTTTTGCATTGTGGACATCCTGTTACTCGTAGCTTCCTGAATCAACCAACAAGTGACACTAAATATACCTGGCTCTTTTTTCTTTTTTTTCAACCTCGCGCCTCTTCGGCAGGAGGGCCACTCAAGCTTCTGACATCGGTGTGTGGCTGCTTTAGCTGCGATCTTCGTCGAGATTTTGACCCGTGAAGAGATTCAAGGAAAAGAAAAAAAGACACAACAAACACACAGATGATGCACAGTGCAGAAAGTGCATCGTTTGGGCGAAGTTCTGGCGACCGTCCAGGTCGCCTCTGTAGCAATAACATTACTTCAGAGAAAAAGAAGAAATAACAAAGAAGCAAATACACCTGTCTCTGCTTAGAGGTCATATTAGAAACTTGGAAATTAGACTTCTATACTTTCCAACGCGCCGTCGCTTCTTATTTTGTGCCGAACCTCTGCATCAGAATTTTTAAAAAGTAAAAAAAAAATATATAAAAATATATATATTATACATATATATTATAAGAATTCCACCGCGCACCGTAGCCTCATTCCGCAGCAAAGACCCTGAATGGCTGTCTCATAGATATTTTTTAGGAAAACACAATTTTTGTTTTTTTATAAAATTTCCAAAATTTACGACACTGCTTGTTGATTTATGTTTTTGTCATTATATGCCACACCTAATTTTCCGTTTTGCTTTAGATGAAGATGAAAGTGAGGGTGAACACTAGAAGTAGGTAAAAGGCTAAATGGTGTTTGAATTCATGCATTTGAATGTTACTGAAGAAATGTTGCCGATGTGTAGAATCCAATCAAAACGTGGCGGTTCATACCAGCTCTATTTCTTTCAGATATGCTTGGCACAGTGTCTACGAGAATCCACGTTGCATTACCTCAATCTTCTTTAAATTTTGACTGGATGGATAGCCACATACACTGGGGAGATGCGATAGAAATTTCGAGCTTAAAAATTGGGTCAAGAAAGGGTTCACTTCCTCCAAAACTTCTGGCTCGTTTCCACATCTACTTTAGCATTCAAAATAATAAAACAAAAACGCGATGAAACCCGTATTGGCAGGAGTTTTAAACGATTCATCTGTTATAGCTGTAAGGTATCACCCCAGTATGTGAGTATCCTATCTTATAATCGTAACAATTAGTGATTTAACGGCTTGTACTGAGCTTGTCATGAGTGGGTGGGAGGGAGAGAAAGACAGGAATAAGGAAAGCCGAAGACAGTACAGTAAGTGAATTAAGTCTTGCCAACGGTGCCCTAAGATACATACCTCAAATGTGGCATAAACAAAAGAACCAGGGCTTAATGTTCTTAAACAATTCAAGGCACATGCACGCATCTGCATTCATGCACAAAACACATCAACAGTCAGATATATGTAATCTCTCCAGAGGCATATCACATACACGTACCATTGACTGACATTTGCAGTGCAACGGGAAATTTCCCCCTCAGACAACCGACGACACCCCGCGTCCCCCCAATAGAACACGACATACGCCCAATTTGCGTCGAATTGTCAAGGACAGTACAGTATGATGCAGCCAGGTCGGGAATACCTAGGGAAAATGAGATACAGAATGGTTAATAGTAAGCGCTTCTGAAGGACGGGCCAGGAACAGTGTGATATAATTCTGAGACTTACCAGAGGGTTGGATCAGCTAAGCTCGGCTACATCCCGTGTATCCGCGCTCCGTTACGCTGCCTAAGATAAACACACATACATTGCGCACTTTTTACAACGGTTTACCTTTCGAAAGGAAGAAATAAAAAAAAAAAGGATCAATAAAAACCAGTTCCCCACAACAGTATATTCCGCTGCTTCCCGCGCAAGATTCAATTGCAGGTCTTGTAATAATAATAATATTGATAAAAAAAAAAGTAAATCTCATCGCCATCATTATACTTTCATTATTTCAGATGGAATTTAGAAACTGTCTTTTTTTTTATTCTTTCTGTTAGGCTTTTTCAGAACCCCACCCCCAGTGTTTAATGAGAAAATTTATGATAGCTTTAAAGATTTCTAGGAGCAGCATATACATATATAAATATATAAATATATATACTTTGACTTGAATATTATTGGTAGTGGAGTCCCTTTTTATACAGCCTGTTTTGTACAAGTCTTTCTTCTTCTGCCAAGGACTCTTCGTCACAGCTGGTCGTTGCCTCTCACCGGTTGCACAGCTGGTTAAACATATGATGGGTATGTTCAAAGAAGTTCAAATTAAGTCTCTTGTTAGTAAGTGACTCGAAAGTTAATTTGACAGCGTTTTTATTTTTAAGAGAAAAGTGTCCTCCGAAAGTATTCCATATGAGTTGCATTGTTTGAGAATTACTTTTTTGAACACTCCCAGTTACCTACAAAGTTTGGCGATTCTCACAGGCCTTTTGGTAAAAGAAAAGCCTTCTCTGCAAAATGCAATTTGAAAACCAAATGAAAAGTCTTCACAATCTTTGGAAGGATCGAGAGCTTATTTTGGACTAAGGAACGACAGTTGTTTCTGAAACAAGAAAGTGATGCATCCCCTTTCACTCTTGCCCGTTAATCCGAAGTAAATATATTGAGTGTTTTTTTTAATACTCGAAGCCTTGGCTGTACATTTGCCTGAGATCGTTTCGTTCGCTGCAATTCGATTTTATCCCAGTTTTTATTACTCGCAGTAAATAGTAGAGTTAATGAAATCACTTTGCGGTTGAGACTTGGGTTGACTGGTGATACAAAGAGGAGAGATGCATCATGGTACAAACGGATAAACCTAGACGCTTGAAATTTAGTCCCTTGCTGCGTCTGGGAACAACTTTCTTTTTCAAGACCCTAAGATAGTGACAGTCTCGGCTGTGTCATCAAAAAGGTTATGAAATTATCAAAAGTTATTTCAATATCAAGTGACCGTTTACGATAAGATTTGTTTACATTGATCCATCGCTTGTGTGTACCCACGAATCCTGTGCCTGCGGTCATTCGATTCGGTGTACCTTTCCATGTATTTTTTAAACTGTTAAAACATGATATTTTTTGAGCTGTGATCTTATATATTATGGAATAGCTGTGAATATGAGACAGTGTGATGGTAAATGAAGGATTCTCTTCATGAATACAGCTGGCTGAAGGCTGCCTACTGTAATCCAGTCATTTACTAAAGCCTTTTCTTTCCTTCCGAATAACGTTGTCACTAAATAGAACAAATGGACACTTGTATAGTTTCTGTTAGATCTTTCCAAGGCGAATGAACGCAGCCAGGCTATAGCCTATCTCTCGGTAGAACGGCGATGAGACCACCCACCTCCGACCTCGGGCGAAGTCTTTGTTTTTTCTATACACAACACCTTCAGGTAAGCCTTATTGAAGGACGCGCCCCAGGTCGGAAAGAGCTGTTCTCGTCGCTCACGGAAACTCTTGGGAATGTTCTTTTGAAAATGCATCTTGTAGCCATTCTTGCAGGGAGTGAGAGTCGCTAAGTTATAGCGTCCAATTCAGTCTATTGCTCTCAAGGTTTTAATCCTGACAAGGTGTGTGTGTGTAAGTTTTGTAAATATTACTTTGTAAGAAATATGCTTGTTAAGTCTGTATTATACTCATATAAAGACCAGTATCTAGGACATATCAGTCATGTCTTTTTCCCTCCTAGTCCTCTAAATACTGATATATCTAAGGCTATGTTGCCATGGCATGGGTTATATGTCAGGGCATTAACAGTGATACACTACTATAGTAACTGCCATTTCGCCAGAAAATTGACAGTAAATTGAGATTATTTAAATCTGGCAACAAAAAAATATGAAAAATGGAATAATTTAAGATACATATGAAGACTATTTTCACATTCTCTATAGCTACATCTTAAGACAGTTTTGATGTCATGGAATTCTTAAGAAATTTACTCATCAAAAGATGCTTGCTTTATGACTTAGTGCAATGTTAAGGGCCTTCCTGTCCCAGTGCTTGGGCTTTGGCCCTAAACGCCATATATCCATCCATTCATCTATATCGATTCTGCTCGGGTGTACATACTTATATTTCCTGAGCTAGCAAAATGATAATTGGGCTATTTCAAGTGAAGACGATGAACAGTTGAATACACGGATATTTATCCGCTAAGTAAAACGAAAAGAAAAGATAGTTACAGAATTAAACGGAACATGAAACTGAAAATACCCAGCACGAAATTCTCATTCATAAGCTTTGTAGAAGTAACAAAGGTTTGGATAGGAGACATTTCTGTTGGTATCAAATAAATTCGCTTCTAAAATTGAATGCCCTAGCGGTTTTTCTTTTGTGTAAATACACCATGGGGATGAAAGTTCAAAACCCAAATGAAAATCAGATACAAGTGAAAAATAAAAATCGAGAAAAAGGTATGGCTTAACTCTTCATGAAGCCATTAACCCTCCGGTAAAAAGGAGGTTTAGGCAAATCGGGAGAAAGTGCTAGAATGTTGTTCTAACAATTGTTCCGATGTAGAGAAAAAGATTTGTTTATAAATATCACTGTCATCCTGTTAATGGTACATGAGCTATTATTGTCTTCGTCTTATGAAGTATTTTTACTGTGCTTACGCTGTTCACGAAGTTCCGTAAAAACGAAGAGTTAGATTTATTCACTAGCAAAATGCTGCCCACGTCGTCCTCTCCGCAGTGAAATCGTAATTACCTCGGTGTTTGTAAGTGATCGTTGTTTTACGAGTAGCAAGCTCCAAGGATCTTATCATTCACATAATCTACCAAATTATTAGGTAACAGAATGCAAATAAGAATATATTTCACATTTCGTTTACAGATGTGAAAAGGAACATTGGAACACTAGAGGTCGGCCAATGTTTTCCAAAGATAGACTGGGTGGTATGAGAGTTGCTCATGATTCCAAAAGTGGAAGAGAGGCGGGGTGAGCCCAAATTCGTTATTAAGTCACCCACCCTGTCGGTATCACGAACTTCACCGTGAACACTAATGGCTCAACAGAGGGTTCCGGACCACTAGTCCGTCGAAAATCCTCCAGAATGCTGGACTGGAAGTTTCGGTTTCCGTTAAGTTCGATTGTTCTGACGAGCCAGGCGAGTGAACTCTGTGCCAACTTCTCTTTTGTTGTTTACGGCCGGAAAGAACTCGAGAAAACGATGGGCCAGACAGCTGGGAACAAATATCATAGGTAGATCAATGTGATAATTACGAAATCACATAATTGTGGCAACTTGCTCCAAATGCCAGATAATGGAGTTACAACCAGGTGCTGAAGATTAGAGAGAAAAAAGTAAATAACCGCAGTTGTAATCAACTTTGAGAAGCTTTAATTGAAGTAAAACAACAAAATCAACATTAAGATTTAAAAGAAACTAACGGTAAGTATTAGACAACGCAATTCATCAAATAAGCTCCATGAAAGAAACATTTGTAATTTTAACCAGACACAAGGCAGTGCTGACTTGTACAGTGATGTTCTCTTATTTTTAGCAAAATTTTGGGCATAATGGACTTCTGCTTCCGAAATGGGAGGCGAAGGAACCAGACAACATATTTTAAAAACAAAAAGAAAACATAAGCAAATAATGCCATAGAGATCCACTCAAACGGCCAAATAATATTTTCCAGGGGAAAAAATATTAAAGATAGGTAGATAACAATTACGGAATTTTCATAAGCCTGCAATTTTTTGCAATTATCTTCCAATGGGAAAACTTGCATTATATTGCAAGTAACCCTGTAGACTTTAACTCAGCCATCCTGTCCCTTTAAAAAAAACCCTGAAGACATCTCAAGAGGGGAAAAATGGATCCTCATTTATGGATTACATTATTTTACATATTCAAATTATGTACCCGTAAAAACGAACTTTTCCAAGAAAAGTATCAATTTGATTCTTACAGGTATACCGTAACCTAATACTGCGCCAAAAACATTGTTTTAACGCAGAGAACTTACATTATATTGCAGTTCCATTCCCATCTTCGAAATAAATAACAAAAAACAGCCTCATTACAGTTTTGAAAGTAAAAAAAAAAAAAACTAGCATCTTAAAGGTAAGTAAACTTGGAACTCAACTTTACGACAAGAAACATACCATCGATTTTCCCTTGTTTTAAAACGCTGACAGTCTATTTCTGTTGCCATGCAAAGAATTTGAGTACGAGGATAAGAAAACTACAGTTATTGAAGAAAATGGACTCGTGAAATCGTGAAATAAATCATGACACTAGAGTGTTCAACTTTGTCGATATAGCTTAAGGATTCGCCTGTCCTAGTAACCGTTCTTAGAAGATTTTTTGGAATTAATCTTTTCTGAGTTGCATGCACAGTTAAATTAACGCAACTGCTTATGGTTTACAAAAGAACAAACTAATCTTTAATTCAAGGTTCATCTTTACGAAAAAAACTAAACTTCCTCTATGACTAATTTGCTCAATAGATGGAGCTATTGTAGCAAGGATCGTGGAATAGGACTCCTTGTTCCATTACAATTTCAAAATGGCTGCAGATCTAAGACAGCCGGAGAAGTGTAAGATCGCCAAGTTCTGGCGACGAAATTTCAAGTTAAATTTTAGTACAGTGTTTTGGAAGTCGATATCATTGTTCCATATATGAATTAAGGTGAGTGAAGGCAAGAGTATGTTGTGCCAATGCATATTAAAATACCGTAATATTAGATATATAATTAATTTTAGTTTAACTTGGGGTTCATGGAAAATGAGAGTTTCTTTTTTGTACTATAGTATTTTTGAGTTTGTCAATTCAGGCAAGGTCTTTGTGAAATGATCGCGTGTATGTTCCAGGACGTGGAGTATTCAGGTATTTTTACTGAATGGGAACATGGAGATAGTTTTAACCTTTTTGACCCATGGGAAATACGCTAGAGGGTCGTTACTTAACATTTTTCATTTGATTCCTTGAAAATTGACATGAAAAGCACAATATGAAAACATTGAAGTTTTATGTAGAGAATGAAGTGTAATGGTTGAAGACGAAGACAGGAAATATTTGCCCTTCTGCCCAATTATGAAGTTGGTCTAAGTCCGTAAATTTTTTACCATTAATGAAGATGCCTCATGAGTAAGATGGAAATGGCCAGTCGTCGATAAGTAATAGCGATCTTAGGGATCTCGGTGCATGTTTGTCATATAGGGAGAAACAGTTTAGTCTGGACTAGGAAATATAATTGTTGGAGTCAGCATTACATAAGATACATTAACGGTTACTTTTAAACCCGCAACCGAGTACAGATGTAAAATAGCTTTTCTGAATAGTTTCTGGTGTGATTTGCAGTGAAACCTTCCTCTTAAAAATTTACAGTCACGGGAAATCAGATAAAAACCGGGTTTTTTTTAGGGGGTTGGGTGACGGGGCATGGGAACACACAAACTAGTTTAAAAAGGTAAATGTATCTGGACCCAACCTTCCTTAACCAGATATATCCCGAATCCAGGTAAAAAAGTTACAGGAAAAAAACCACAATAATCTTTCTTAGATAGTAACCCCCAAGGGTTTAACACTGTGTGTATCCACCTTTGCGACGTGTTTAGTACAAGTCCGTTGGGGATTTTTTTCTTTAACCCGGTATGTATCCACCGTTGTGGCGTGTTTAGTACAAGCCCGTTGGGGACTTTCTTTTTAACCCCGTATGTATCCACCTTTGCGGCGTGTTTAGTACAAACTTGTTGGGGATTTCCGTATAAATATAATCAAAAGACTGTAAATATCATAAAGATAATGACCCCCAAGAAATATTGTGAATTTTTCCCCTGTAACTTTATTGCCGGACACCATAAATTTACTTTTTTTCCTAGCCAAAATTGACTTTTTTTTCTTCTGTGACTTTATTACCGGCCACCTCTATCCCAGGTCACCTGGTCATCCCAACCCGCTGTAAGGGCCTGTGTCCGTACGTCATTGAGTGAAATAAAAGGAAACGCCATAATCTTACTTCCTTAAGCTATAGGACGCCAGGTCCAACTTGACCTAACCTGGCCTATGACGTCATGGAATATAATTAAACAATGGTAATTATATACCTCAATTTCTCGCCAGTACAGAATTTAGTATCGGAATTGTTGAATGATGGTCATTGTGGTGACGTTTTCATAGGGAATAAGTTGTGCGTTAATTGATAACATTATGTAGACTGCATCATATTGAATATAAAGATATGAAGACTGCCACTGTATTTCAAGTGCAAGCCCATTCGTGTTGTTCCGGAAATTGTATGGGAAGTGTTTCTCTCGTTTCATGCACTATACACAAGGGCTTGTGCTAGCTTTTTCGTTTTTAGCTGTGTAATAGTTAGGAAACCATAGCTAATAAAAATTTAAGCTGCTTCTGAAGATGCCCCTGGATGTTTCATGACACTAACTGGTTTTCACAACCTGATATACTCGGTTTAACAATGGCTATCTTATGTGTAGGAATTGCTAATAGCTAGGGTGCTAACTTACGAATTTCATATACAAAATCAATAGTAAAATAACTCCGCACACTAGAAATAATGTAATCCTTTTAGTGATAAATGACTCTTCTAGCTGTGCCTCGTAGCTCTCCCAACCCTAAGGTAAAGGATGCGCCGTGTGTTATGCTAAAAGGATGACAGGGATGGCTCCTGGTTAGTTATGAGCCAAAGTTGCTTTAGTTTGTGATGAATTTGTATTTAACTAATATGATTTAAGGTAACAGGTTGAGCTAGGATGGAGGGTCCAAGCGAGCTTTGGCCCAGCCCTCGGTAAAGTAGGACCCAGCACCGTAGGTCAGGTTAGTCTAGGGAAGAAAAATTTTCGATATATCTCTGTAATTTTTTCTTGACCATGTGACGTCTTTGTTTTTAAATGTGAGTCTTGTAATTGATACCGATTATTTTCCATACTGCTTATGTGGTTTATGCATATCATACAATTATTGTTTGTGTAGATCACATGTTTTATGTTAGGTCCTGGGAGGTCCAGTGAAATAAATGCCAAGCAGATGGAACATGATGGTCTGGGTGTTGCTGCAGGTATGGCGAGGTGGGAATCAAGCCAGATGTCTACAGTGCCTAAATGTTAAAGTCGGGTGGTTTGGCGAGGTTTAGCCTAACGGTGTCTGAGGTGAGGTGAGGTGTGCTGATAGGTAAACTCATGTTTCATAGATTAAGTTATGCAGGTTAGGATGTATCCTTTTTTTTTGTTATGTTACCATCTTTATGATGGATTTTTTGGTCAGTGGTGGTCGGCACTGCTTATATATTTTTAAATATTTCTTTTATGTCGATGCTTTACTATAGCTGTTAGCTAAATGCTTCTTTTTGATTCACCACCCAAAATCCTTGGTTTCCCCCTCTCGATACCATTCATAGCCTTAGTGTGAGGGTAGCTTATCACAAATTAATTTCAGACAACTGTAAGTGGTAGTGTGTATAAATCCAGATAGCATTTAATCACTTGAGCAGGTGTTATTCGGTTTTAGGAACTGCAAAATGTTGCCAAGATAATTTTCGTTTCAGAAGTATGATGTTGGGGCAGTGAAACTCTCTTAAGTTTAATATACTAGCATTTTTGTTTTAACACCAAGCATTCATAGATAATCACTTTTGATTACTGATTGTCTTGTAATGATAAAGATGATTTTCATTAAAATAATTTCTCACTTTGAGCCAATTTTATTATGCTAGTCGACAGAATAGTCAATACTGGATCCACGTGGTCCAGACGTTATCTGGAAGTCCCTTTAGGAGCAATTTATTCAGAAGCTATGTAGATGAAAACTAGACAATGTGAATAAATCAATTTTTCTTATGTAGTTTAGAAGGTAACATTGTACCTTGTTCAAGTGTTTTTGTTCATGTACTCCATCCATGAAATGGCAGTTGTTTTTTATTATATAAGATTCAGGTCCTGCATCATTTCTGACACTGGTAGTTCGTGGACAGTAACACATTTTCTTAAAACCTACAGGGCTGTCAATAATGAGATTGGTGTCTAATACTCTCAGAAAGTCCTTGACCACTTAGCATGGCTGTACATGTATCTCAGTATTTCGCTTTGAATGTTTGGGGTAAGGAACTTGTTAAAGAAACGGCGCAGGAGTCTGGGAATGCGAGTTTAGGTAGTTTGGCAATCCACTGGAGTAACTCTGCATCCACCCTAAGGCGGAGAAGCAAGGGCAGATAGTGATGTCATTGCAGGTGCAGTGAGGTGAGAATCAAGTCATGTGGAGTCCCAAGTGAGATGTAGTGTGAGGTTAAGTCAGGTGGTGTCATGGGAGAGGCGATGTTAAGCCTGGTGGTGTCTAAAGTGAGGTGAAGTGTCCTAATGGAGAGGTTAAACTCGGGTGGTGTTAAAGGTGGAGTTTTAAAGGGCTAAATGCATCTCTCTCTCTCTCTTTCTTTTTCCAGTGATGGCCAACATTGCTCAAATATTTTCAAGTATTTCTTTTGTGTTAATGCTTTACAATTGCTGTTTGCTAAACATTTGTCCTTTACTCTCTGGCCAAAATCCCAGGTTTCCCACTTCAGGTACAAAGCATTGGTGAGTGGTGTGGATAGCCCATCACAGTTGAATTTTATACAGCTGGTAATAAGAGCGTATATACAGCCAACTCTTCTGAAATAATATTTGTAACAGGAAAATAACATGATTTTTCATTAGACCTATATGGTTATCAGTAGAGATGGGCATGTTAGAACTCTCTCCTTGATCAACTGGCATAGCTATATACATATCTTACTATTCACTTCTTAAATCTGAGGTATAGAACAAATTTGAAGAGGGGGAAGGGGGTAAAGCGGCCCAAGCATGCGCGTTTAAGGTAGTTTTAAGGCCCAGTTGAATAAATTGCGCCCTCACCCTCCAACCCCAAAGGCAGATAAGCCAGGTCAAATCAAGTGGTATTATTTCAAATGTGGTGAGGCGAGAGTAAAATCAACTGGTGTCTAAGATGAGGTGATGTCATTACAAGTGGGCATAGGTGAGAGTCAGGTCAGTTGGTGCCTAAGTAGTGGTGTCATTGCAGGTATGGTGAGGTGAATAAGGTCAGGTGGTCTATGTGAGGTGGTGTCATTGTAGGTATGGTGAGGTGAATCAGGTCAGGTGGTGTCCTGTGTAAGGTGATGCCATTGTAAGTGTTGTCAGGTGTGAGTTAGATCAGGTGGTGTCCCAAATGAGGTGATGTCAAATCAAGTGGTGACATTGCAGGTATAGTGAGGTGAGAGTCAAGGTAGATGGTGTCCTAAGTAAGGTGAGGAAGCTTGATGTTGTATGTTATATAAGGGGAGGTAAAAGTCAGGTGGTAAGAGAGGTGAGGTTAAGTCTGGTGGTGTCTGAGGTGAGGTGAAGTGTGCTGATGAAGAGATAAAATCATTTGGTGTTGTATGTTAGGTTATGTATGGTAGGATGCATCCAATATATATATATATTTTTTTTGTGTGTGTGTTTTTCACCACTTTGATTTGTCTGGTGTTGCCCAGCACTACCCAAATATCGTCAAGCGTTTTATATTGTGCTACTGCACTACAGTTGTTTGCTAAAGTTTGATCTTGATTCCCTACCTAAAATCCTTGATTTCCTATTCTGGATGTTATACATTCCAGAATGTGGATAATCTATCTTAAAATGATAGTTGCCTTTGAGGTAGTATGTCACAAATCAGAATCATTCTTTGCATTTTCTTTTAAAGTAAAAAAAATTTTGAGCGCTTCAGTTCTGAAATTAGCAATTTGTGAACAATAGTGTGATATGTGTCAGAAAAATTTTTAAATGGTTTTCACTGGCAAATTGGGTTTGTTAGACTTAATTCAGAAACTAACACTTGACCACATAGTATGGCTGTACATGTACCTCAGTTTCACATCCCAGGTTTGAAGTCAGGAACAAGGTTAAGAAATAGCAAAGGGGACCCAGGCATATCAGGTTAGGTAGTTTGGAGAGAGTGTGGAGTAAATCTTCCCCCACCCCAAGGGCTGGATGGTATATTGGAAGTAAGGTTGGATCAGGTGATGTCACTGCATGTATGGTGAAGCATGAGTAAAGTCTTGTGATTTCATAAGAGTAAGATCAAGTCTGATGCTGTCTTAGATAACTAGAATTGAACCGAATATAGAATTTAGGCCAAAGGTCAAGTACTGGGACATATGAAGTCATTCAGCGTTGAAACGGAAATTGACAGTAAAAAGGTTTGAAAGGTGTAACAGGAGAAAAACTTCGCAGTTGCACTGTGAATCAATAATTGTTAGGAGAGGGTGGAAAGTAAGATGGAATAAAGAGAATATGAAAGGAAGGTACAGTAAAATGAACGAAAGAGGTTGCAGGTAGGGGCCGAAGGCACGCTGCAAAGAACCTTAAGTAATGCTTAGAGTGCACCACATGAGGTGCACTGGCGGCACTACCCCACTACGGGGTAAATAATTAGAGAGGTAAAGTCGGAACGTGTCTTATGAGAATTGAGGTTAAGCCTTGTGTTGGTCTTCCTCAGGAAATAGCTCATCCTGTCACCAACTTGGATAGCTGTGCATAGGTGAAGCTCTCGACCCTCCACTCTCATATTTAGGTCAGGTACGCCAGGGATATGATGGGGAGTTAAGTTCTCCGTTCATGTAGCAAAGGCTTGGTTAAGAGAAATCAACCTAGGTGAAGTCATGTAAAATTAGATTGTATCCATTTTCAGAAGCGCGTGCTCTTCTTTTATAGTGAAGACAGGCATGAAACCTGTATTTTGCTGCTTCTTGTTTACAAGTACTTTGCCACTGCTTGATATTATTGCCATTAATTATGGCTTTACCCCTATTCCCCCCAAAAAGTACCTGATTTATCACCATTAATCCCATTACGTTTTTAAGGGGTATGTGTAGTTTTTCGTAAAATTTCTTGTTTCTGTGAATAATGAAGAAAGTAAATCTGGGGTAAATTTCAGTATAAAGTGAGTGGCCGATGCTATATAGGAAGTGTTTAAATGTTAAAAGTAGACCATGAATATTTTATCTCCGTGATTTTGTTTCCATTTAGACAACTTCGTGTCTTTCTTGGGTAATTCCTGCCTAATTTTTGGAGCGTGTCTAAATATTTTTGCCCCACCCAGTTAATAATGGGGGATACTGTTGGTTAAGCTAGCAGAAAATGGCAGGTGAAGATTTATATTAGGACATTATCTGAAAAATTATACTTGGCTTTGGAGTATAAAAAACGGCGATCTTGGGAAATTTTCAGCAATTGAGAACAATCAAGTGCTTATACCTGAAATATTTTCAAAGGTGAAGTGGGTTTACACTTGTGATGTCCCTCTTCAGAACACACACACTATCGCTGGAAAGTCTGTCTGAGAATATAAGCAGGTCATCTCCCACATGCCACTGCATAGGTAGCCTATCGACCCTCGATTTGAAACGAGGGTTTCGAGGACTGCTTTGTTGATTCATACTAACCTAAAACCGTTTCATCTTTCAAAAGGAAGCTCCATTTCTTCCTTTAGAGGTATACACGGTAGAATCTGCCGCATTGGTTTTGTCATTTAAATATTCAATGGTATATACCAAGAAAAAAATTTTAAGGAATTTCGTGGGTAGGTCGTAACTGTTGGTGTATTGGTGTTAAAAATTATATAGAACTTTGACTGCTAAAGTGTAATTTATTTTATTTTTTTTTACTTAGTAACAGTGCGTGAGGTAAATTTTAATTCTTTAGTTTGTTGAAAACTGTATGGCAACTTAATTTGTCAGCCTGTTAGAAGCTGTTGTTATCCTTTCCACCTGCAACTAACGTAGTGCTTTCGCCGAGGTGTTAGTTTTATAATGCTACAGGAGCTTATGTGGCCATTCAGCAATCATCTTGAAAAGGCAGATTTTGTATTTTTAACAAAAAAGTGTTTTCACACTGGCATTCAGCTCTTAACATTTAAAAAATACATCATGAAAAAAAAAAAAAAATTTGCTAGATTTCAAATGCAATTCTAAGCCACGATAACCGTTATATGGTGATCAGAGCAATCGACAGTCAAAATGGAAAATTTCGTCCCCGACGCACTGCACAAAATGTATATTATAAGTGATAGCATTTTAACACGTTTGTATTTTTAAGTCAGTGGACTTGTGGTTAATGTACTGACTCAGCATGGATACTACTGCTTGATAATAAGAGTGCTGTATTACTTATTTAAATATGCCACCTACTTTTTTACCAATACTTTCTTAATTGAAAGGTTCTTAATTGAACTCCTTTTCTGGTGGCTGTAAGTGATAATGTTGTGCAGGTGTAACAGTCTGCATTTCCCCCTGTCCGAAATTCCCCACGGGGGAAATATGGCTTAGGACATATTTCCCCTGCGGGAATTTCGTCCCAGGAAAATATTCCCCCTGTGGGCAAAGATTCCCCCAACCCCACTACTGTTATGAGAGTATGGCTATGGCGGCGACGTGTAGCAACGACAGCCTGCCACACAGGATAATTAGGCCTATCATTCCGACTAAACTACCTCTTGGGGGTCATTATCTTTATTTAGTCTTTTGTTTGTTTATAATACGGAAATCCCCAACGGGCTTGTACTAAACACGTCGCAAAGGTGGATACATGTAGGGGAGAAATGGCCTAGAGGGGGCAAAATATCCTAGGTCCAAAATTCTTCCCGGGGGAAAAACAGCCATTCCCTGGGGGAAATCAATCCTAGGCTAATTTTTCCGGGGGGAATTTCAGTCAGGGGGGAATAATTTCCTGCTACACCGTTAGTTGACAAGTAAAAACAAAGATGAGTGCATTGTTGTTAATTTATAGTTAATTAGGCTTAGAGAAGTATATGAAAAGTTTATATCCGTGCATATTTGAAAAAACCTGCTAGTTATAGGGAGTTATTCTTGGAAATGTGTTACGGAAATAGACTTGAAATTTGGCTCTCTTGTGCTGGAAATGTCATTCATCTGAAAACGGAAAATTGGAATACTACAATTAATCATGTGGGGAAAAAATTTTTAGGACCTTACTGCCGAGAGTTATTTTGGAATTATACCAAAACAGTGTAGGGGTGGGAGGTTGGTGGCAATAGGGTAATTTCACGGTTTGGCCAACACTGTTAGGCACAGTCGATAAGGAAAATTTTGGGGGGTTTGATTAGAAATTTTAAGTTAAATATTTATATTAATTGTTACTTTAGAGTTTCAGAGCACTGATGAAATTGTTTTTCGGGACCTTGGTGGTATGAAGTTAATACATCATAGCCAACATAACACTGGCAAGGTCGATAAGGAATTAGTTTGATTACAAATAGAGTAAGATCTTTGTATTCATTGTTAGTTCAGAGTTTCTGGACTCTGTGGTGACATTTTTCGGGACATTTTGCTTTCCTTTGAATATTGATTTTTTTCGGGACATTTTTGCTTGCCTTTGAATATTGATTTTTTTTCGGGACATTTTTGCTTGCCTTTGAATATTGATTTTTTTTCGGGACATTTTTGCTTGCCTTTGAATATTGGCTTCAAGATTTTTTTTTATTTTTATTCTTTCGAGTAAAAAAAATTATGGCCATACAAGTAGCTCTTGTCTTGTTGAGACTTTTAACCATTACTAACTCTCTGCAATAATTAGGTAGTTTTGATATGCCTGTTTCGACCATGAATTTTGCTACAGTTAACAGTACTTTACTTTTTTAAATGTTTCTCCAGGGCAGTGGGGTCCGCTTAAAAATGTGGAATCGTCGATCGATTAAAAATAAACTTGTCTGCAATGAAGGCTGATGGATCAACTTCGAAGGATTGAAAAAATGAATTAAAAGGTATGTGGTTTTTCCCATCTTTCGTTTTGATTAATCTGATAGCAGTAGTTAAGGATTGCAACACATTTAAAATGTGATTGGTATTGAAAGTAGCAGAAGTATCAGTGTAATAACTATAGTTGTCATTCAGTACATAAGTTTCCGTATGAATTGGTTATTTTCCTCCAGCTTGATTCTATAGACCTAGCACTTAATCGCACTTTGCAAGCTACAGCTTCGTTTTTAAAGAAATCGATATGGTACACAATAACAGAAGGTAAAAAATTTGTGATCGTGTAGAGAAAGGGAAACAAATGAGAGCGGAGATTCGAATAGTTGTTGGTTTTGTGCGACATTAGAGGTTTTCATTCTATGCTGATACTCAGTTTGAGGCATTTTTTGAGGGGGCTGGAAATGGAATGAGGTGGGGGGGGCCGCATTGAAGGCCAGTAACAATTTTTTTTTTTTTACCGAGTTCGTAGTCATTTACAGTTTTATAATTTACATTTGTAGGTTGAGATAAAGGAGGTATTTTTCAAGATTTAATTTTCCTTCAAGGTACTTGCTTTAATAAAACATGCTTTTGGTGTTAAAGTTGAAAATTCGTACTAGGCAAGGCAGTTTGTCCTTCAATTAACCATCTAAATTACTTTGTTTTGCCTGCTGTTTTACTCCCTTCTATTTAAAATTTCATATAAAGCAAATCTCTGTAAATTCACCTTCTTTTACTTCACAAAATCTGCTAGGTTAGTAGTGGTGACCGCAGCCTCCTGCTGCAGAGTTTTTTGGGGTAAATTCCGAGTAAAGGTGTTCATGTTTTCATAAATGAAGTGACAAAAAAAGCTAAAAATTCACTAGAAGCATTGTAACTAAATAAAATAAAGTCACTGCGCTCTGGCCAGCAATATACAAAAATTCACTTTATCAATGTCCTCGGTAACGTATTTTATTTTTCAGGGTCCAAGTTCTGTGCTCCATTCGTGTTTGCCAGTTGGAGTAAAGTTTATACCAAGATGACTTCAAATTCTGATTTTGAGTAAGGCAGATTTAAGTATCACTCACTTTCAGGGTATTCTAGTGAGGAGTTTTAAGATGCTATATTAACGAAGTCGTATTATGGACACAATGTGCACGGTTTTTCAAGGGTTACATTCAATCTTGTGAACTAAGATGGGAGTTTGACTATGGATGTTAGCTTTGAGTTTATAAGTGCAAATACAAAACTGGTTTAATTCAAATGGAATTAATTTAAGAGTAAAAGGCAAGTGTAATTAGTCTAAAGTTTAGGGTTGTCAAGATAACATTTTACAGGGAAGTAGAAGTGCCCTCTCAAGGTAGTAATAAAGAGATTCACAGTCATTAACAATACTTGGCCAGTGCTTGTAACTTTAAAATTAACTTATTTCCTTTCCAGGTACACTACACAAGAGCCATCGTGAAGTAGAAGAGACTAAAGGCGGTATTGAAACTGTCATGTTGTCAAAATGACACTGCTGAAGTGTGAGGACCTCACAGCCCGCAAGATCCTCAACGTGCCTCCCACAGGAAATTTAAGACTGACAATTAAACACAGTTTCGACAATGATTCTTCAGGTTGTTTCTATAGTACGGGTGTAAACTCCAAGCAGAGCTGTCCAACTCCAGTTATGCCTCTCGGTTCGGAAGCCAGTCACAGAGTGCCTTTAGTCATGTATTGTTCACGTCATCTGTCCCTGGATTTCAGTCCCACAACTAACCAACCAACCGACCGACCATCTGTAGCCTACCTATGCCCGACCGCATATTGTATCAAAGGAGTCAGATCCCGACAACTATCGAGGTGTCTTCAAGCAGTGCTTGGTAGACCAGCAGGTTCTCGCATTACCTGGCGACTAATGGACTAAATACGGCCATGTCTCACCGCACCAAAACGCCACGCACTGCGGCTATGGCTAGGTCCTGGCTATGACTTATCTAGGCAATCTTTCAGCGCTCTCGAGAGATAAGATGGTAGAATGAACACGGTTCTCGAATCATTCTAGCAACTAGTTGACTATGTAAATACGGCCGTGTCTACTGCTGGGACGATATAAAATGAAAATAAGGTAAAAAAATACACGGGTGCTGTAAAGTAACTGATTTGTCGTTCCCTGACCCCTTTTGATACATGTGGTTGGTGGTTATGCGTCGAGGAGACTTACAAACATGAGACGTGTGAATGAACAAGTTTGAATGCCAGCCTGACTTACTTTATATAATATACTGGTGATGATACTTGGCGGACGACGGGACACCATTGTTCTTTATCATCATGAGTATGAGAAATTTATGTAAACGTTCTATATAATATACTGGTGATGATACTTGGCGGACGACGGGACACCATTGTTCTTTATCATCATGAGTATGAGAAATTTATGTAAACGTTATGTTGTAAAATCTATTAAACAATAAATAAAACTTTTTAAATAAAAAATCACGAGTTTACAGAATGAAGGGTTTCGTTTATTTTTAACAGATTGACTAGAGACAGGATTACAGTCACTCACAGAAACAATTTCTTGGCTCTGAAATCGCTGAAGTTTTAAAAACTTTCACGAAATGTACCACAAAGTAAATAGAGGCCCAGGACGGTTGAAACAAGCACCCTTCTAAAAACATCCATTTTCTTCGGTTGTTTGAAAAACTTGCTCGTTTCTCCGAAACTTGATTGATGCATAGAAGCAGTTGTCTGAATACCACGATTCCTCGAGTGCTGTTCTCTTCTCAGTTCAACCTTAGAAATTAAAAAAGTATCTCAGAAAATGGCCTATCTTACTGTCTACAGTAACTATGTAATCTGAACTTAAAAAATACTCGGGAGATTGTGGGTCATCTGGTCTGTGTTGAGGGGGACATTCTGAAAATTATAGTTAATATTCATATGGATATATGGTTCATATTAAGGGATGACTGATCTATCAATATTAGCCAGTCAGTTTATTAGTCCACAATTTACAGACTGGCTAAAAAATACGTCTTCTATGACACCCTCAGTATACGGTTCCACTTTAAACTCTCTAGAGACTATGATCAGTATTTAATATTACATTTTGCTAGTTAACTTAGAAATATATGTGTAATGACCACGAACATGGAAAATTACAATCTATTTACACTATTACTTGTGTATATATTTTATAATAGCCTCATTTCCAATCTGTTATAAAAACCCTTCTAGGAAAAAAGTACGGGGGACAATTGATATGTGGGGATATCCCCAACAAGATGACCCATGTTACTCTAACAATTCAAAGTACCTAACCCTCAGATGAGCTCTAGCCATAGAAATAACATGCATTCTTAATTTTGGGAATGTAAAAAAAAAAAAAAAAAAAAAAAAGTTACAGCATACTCTCCCTCTAGCGGCGGCGACAAACCTTAAAAAAGAATACTAACCTAGTTGCCCGATTCCCGCAATTCATCGCCGTTACTTGTGCGTACAAGATTTTGCATCGAGGCGAATGTTACAAGACGTATAAGCCATGTGTTCGGCATCCTTTCTACACAGAAGCCACAGATTTCTGAAATGTTAACAGTATTTTCAGTACAAGTAACTATCGAAAACTTTCTTTCCAAAGTATGTTTTAATTTACATAAAAATTAACAATTAACTGAAAACAAATATCTTAATGTTTTAAGTATAAAGACTGGTGCAAGTATATATTTTTTTTCCTGAACATTCATCATGATATTCTATGGCGCACCACTATACTGTGACTGGACTGTAGCCTACTTTTGAGAAAAACTTCCAACACACACACACACAGAGAGAGAGAGAGAGAGAGAGAGAGAGAGAGAGAGAGAGAGAGAGAGAGAGAGAGAGAGAGAGAGAGAGAGAGAGAGAGAGAGAGAGAGAGAGAGGCATATTGCACAAATCAGACTTCTCCAAAAAGTAAAATGCTAATATGGATTTTTAATACTTTCTACAGATTTTACGTAAGAACTACAGACAGTACAGAATAACCAATAAACAAAATTGCCAAGTTACTTATGCCTTAAATACACGAGTATTCTTACCATTCAGGCAAAATGTTAAGTCGTGAAACATTCTACTCCAGTTTATACTTCAAGAAGTCACAGAAAACGAGTTTCAACAAAGAAAACTCATGAGAGGGGACTAAAGAAAACTGCATACCTTTGCCTGACAACGGAGTCTGTCCACGTGTCTTCTTGAAAAAGATCAGTTTTCTTCCAGCAACCGTAGTATTGAATTGAATTTAGAATTTTGGTCAATGACCAAGCACTTGGGCCAATGAGGTCATTCTGCGCTCAAACGGAAATTAACAGTAAAGGTGTAACTGGATAAAAAAAAAACTCACAGTTGCACTACGAATCATTTGCTAGGAGGGTGGAAAGTAAGATGGAAGACGACGAAAGGAGGTACAGAAAAGAACAAAAGGGGTTGCAGCTAGGGACCAAAGGTACACTGCAAAGAACTTTAAAATAACGAATACAGTAGCGTACACCTCGCGGGAATATTCCCCTACAGGAGCCATCATAATATTGGTAGACATTCGGACGGTTTGGTTAAAACCTTAACTGAACATCTCTACGAGTTTGTCCATGACTAGGGATTAAACCGTTCACATATAGCTTAAATTATGGGAAAAGGCAGATATGACAAATTTTCGCAACGTAGCGTAATATTCTCTTTCGCCTACTCCACACTCAAGTACACTTGCAGAACCGCATTCACGTTTACTACTTCATAATCTAGCAAAACCCCGTCATGACTCGTCCTATTAAATGTTATGCATTCATAAAAAAAAAAGTTTTAACAGTTAATATGTAATACCTTTGCTTAATCGTACGTCCACTTACATGCTCGATAAACAAGCCCGAATGACCTTTTAACGTTAAAATTTACGAAATTTTTTGCTTGTCTGTTTTTCATGTTAACAATGCTCACTTACCCACTTCCAGCCATCGTATTGCTGAACCTGAGGGAGGTTATTTGGTTAAAAACTTGTTCAAACTCTGCCCACCCATAAGGAATCTGAGAATATCTCCATTTTAAGTATTTGCTCACAAAGAGTGATTGGCAAACATGTAAAGTAATTTCACATTTAACCATTCGGGCAAGACAATAAACAATTTTTTTTACCGAGGCACATTAGAACTCATTCGCAGGGGTGCCCTTTTAGCTCGAAAAAGTTTCCTGCTGGCTGATTGGTTGCAAATATTTTGTCGGAATAGCATCATTGTTTTCAAATAATTACAAAGTAATGTGAATCGAAACTTATTTACTAACCTAAATTTCTCCCTCAGATACATGTACTGTCAATAAATAATGTTAACGAATAACCTAAATTTCTCCCTCAGATACATGTACTGTCAATAAATAATGTTAACGAATAAAGAGGTTATAAAGTACTGTGATGGTAAGTCTAAATTTAATAACGCCCGCAAACGACAGGAGCTTGTTTTCGGATGTACGCTGCATAATTTGTTTACTTTTCACATATTTTAACAACAATTGGGATAAATTACACTAAGCATAAGAAAAACGCTTTGAATACCAGAATCTACGAAAAACATGGAATTAATAAAATTCAACTATTGGCGAAAACTTCCAGGGAGGTAAAAGGAACAGCCTGTGGCGGATCTAGTAACACTCAGCAGCAGCCTCTGTAAAAACAATGACAATCTTTTCTATCACAAAAATGTTGCCAGTCGCATACACTATTAGGAATCTTGTAAATGTCCAGTTCATTGGTTAAGTTTATTCAGACTTTTGTACTGAAAACCTAATTTACCAAGTTGGCCTACTCAGTCAAAAAATACAAACCGGCTTTTTTTTTAGAAACTCCACTCTGTAGAAATGGACAAGAATTTTTTAAATGCCTAGGGGTCTATTGAAGGCAGCTGCAGAGGACTTAAATGAATTCTCTAAGCATGTGTTAACTGATGCTTTAATAACAATAATTCTGAATTTAACAACCTGGATTGACAAGATGGTTCCAATAACTTCGAACATGTCAGTTCAACGATACCAGTAGAAACCACTATTGTCAGGGAATGAAGATGAAGCCTATTACATATTAAAAAGAAAAAATGCTTCTTTTTTAATAAAATAAACCATTTTTTTCACGGGCCCGCCAACTCCTGAATGCGTTTTCCACCATCCAATACATCATGCTGCATCTCGGAGGGCTCGAACAAACACTGCATGCCAACTGGTGTGCAAATAAATGAAAAAGAATCCTGTTGTTCAACAGCTCTTGGCTGCACTCACAAAATTGCAAGCAAATATACAGGTGATCAGGAGTTCTGGGGCTGACCGTGCCAGTGCAAGGCACCAATGACCAGAGAAATATAAACTAGAATATACAACTTCCCCTATACGTTAAGGAGTCGAGAAATCTCTGTCTGTGTCCCACAAAGAGAAGACAATTTGCATACTAAATTTATTCCTATTCAGCAATTCAGTTGCATTACCCTTTGCAGACTGATATTATGGGACTTAAGCACATTTAGGCCCATTCAGCATTCAAAACTGAAAAGTTGGAGTAACTGGCCAGAAAAAAAAAGTGATACGTTACAAGGGTTTGAAGGTGGAGCAGAGAAAACACCACAGTTACACTACGACACAGTAGTTACAAGATGGACAGCAAGACACAAGAAAAGCTGGAATTGAGTTCCAGGTTAAAAACTGAGGTGCAGGAACGCTGTAAAGTTTTTAGCAATGCCTGCATAGCACCATGTGATGTGCACTGACGGCAATAGGGGCCTACAGAGATACAGCACTGTATCTACATTGATTGGTTAGATTTATGAAATTTAGGCTATCAACCCAACTAGACACTTCAGCTCCCAAAACAATGAACCGAGGGAGTTGGAAAGGTTGGACACAAAGATAAAGGGATCCAGAAAAAGATGAATCACAAGGATCCATGGGTGGAACTGGGAGAAAACTCCCATTACATTTAATAGTAGTAATTATAGAGGGGTTGGACAGCTAAGATACAAAAAAAGGATTTGGAATAAATGTAAAAAGCTACATGGTGGATGCCAGCTAGTGGTTGAAGTTGTCGCAAATATCCTTTAGTAATGCCTGTGTGCACCAAGTGAGGGGCCCTGATTGTACTAACGAATTACAGGGATGCTACAATTGGTATAACACCTGGCTCATGTATTTCAACAGTCACACATTTATCATTTTCTAAAAATTAATTCAATAACCTTTAGCATAGCTTGTTGCTATCCGCCATTAGACGCTATTCCTTTGTCCATCTGAATTAATGCCCAATGCTCTACTACTAACTAGGTCTGGCTAACACGTATCTCTGTTTAGCTTATGGTAACTTCAAGAATAAAACTTAGGACTGCTGTTCATCTTGTAAAATTTAAATTCCCAAAAAGATTATTTTGTTGCTAAATGTATAACTGGCTACAATGAGCTAACTCAGGACAAGGAACCTGATCATGAAATTTAGAATTCAGTTATTTCACGCATTTACATTATGTGACCCTTCAAAGTTAAGCTGTAACACCAATCAAAATCACTCATTAGCCAAATGGGCATAAAGTTAACAGGCAATAAGACGTTAAGAAGTCACGAATTAAAACATGGAACATTTAAAATACCAAACCTCTCAAAATGAAAACCAATTACATGCATACTGTATACCAAACTGTGGACATAAAATACTGACAATCTTCAGCTTCTCACTTAAAAAACACCATAAACTATCACAGTAAATTGCTCCTCATCTGTAACTTGCCAAAACCTTATTTTCAAGTTCACAGTATTAAGGTAAACATTTCCAAACTTTCATTTACATCTAAACAAAGTAACTGGTAAATTTAATGTCGTTCGATAGTTTCAAAACTACCTTCCGTGCAATACATCGCTATCAGCATTCATCAATTACAGAAATTCATTTACTGTGCATTACCTTGCATTTCTAAAACCTGTCAACATTACAATTCTAACAGTTGCACCTCCATATTTGCCTACTGTTTGAAACAGACGTGTGTGTAAGATTTAAATTATGGTTGAAACAGATGGGATAAACAGTTTTGAAAGAAGGCTAAAAATAGAATTTACAGCAAGAAGGAAACTTGGTTTTCATGACTACCAAAGTTTTTTGCAAACAATTTCTGATCAAGTGTTTGACACAAGTTAATACACAGAGCTCTAGATATGTGATTCTTTCAGTAAAACTAAATCTTGAGTCTACAAACTCGCCTATAGATTACATACTATAAGATTTTTATGTATTCCAGTTTGGGGATTAGTACAAAAATACTACTGCTGAACAATAGCTACTACACTATCTACAAGCTTACATATGCCAAATCTTGCAAATTGATCCAACTGTATTTTGTCAGATTTTAGTCCATTCTGCTTGAAAGGAAAAGTTCTCATAACTAACCTGTAAAGTCTTGCACGCTATCACTCACTGTATACTTCATTTCTTAAATCATTACACTGATAAATTTTTAAAGAACTGGATTACTTTAAAGTAATACAAGGAATAAATTAATATTTCCAGTCTTAGAGGGGCAAGCAAATTTCAAACCAGACAAATATCGTACAATCTTTTGTATTGTTCCATCGTCCCTGAGCCTTTTGTGTGCATCATAGGCGCTGGTTTGTGACTGCTACTTTAAGTCAACAACAGGGGATAACACATTCTTCTAATAACTGCTTCTGAAAACCAAACAGCAGTGGCTCCAACCCAAGGAACGTTATTTATTTTAAGATAGGACCTACCAATGGCAAGATTCTATACTTTTTCAGTCCTGTCTAGCTAAAGAACAGAATACAGATTTTATGCCAAAGGCCAAGCTCTGGGACCTATGAAGCCATTTAGCACTGAAAGTGAAACTGACAATAAAAAGATGGAACAAAGAGCATATGAACAGAGGTACAGTTAAAGGAATGAAAGGGGTTGCAGGTAGGGGCCAAAGGGATGATGCAATGAACCTGAAGTAATGTCTACAGTGGACTGCATAAGGTGCATTAGTAGCACTACCCCTATATGGGGTGTCTAGCTAAAGATAAGGTTTTATCATGTTTTTGCTCTGGTGCTAGAGAAAATGTTATGGACTTTAGACTACTTCTTTAAGGTGTACGGTTAGGACCAACCTAAAGGGAATTAGTAAAAGTGATAAGTTATCCTCACAAGGTAGGGATGGTCAAAGTAACCAACTAACACCAACATGGGCAATAGTGCTAGAATATTCTTGGCAGAGATTCAAAGCTATCTATATTTATGACTGTCAATCAGCCCTAATTTTAGTTCAAGTGTCAATTACAAAACTTTCATCATACAAATTAACAAAATGCTATTACTATAACTCAAAGGGCCATTATATAAGTAAACAATCCTTAGGAATGTTGCTTAAAAATACAGTATGTAGTACAAACTAAAACATAGTTGTGGCAAAACTCTCTGAACTTTATCATCCCTGTTCATTACTGCCACAAAAATAATTATTATAGCTGGGAAGTAGAGCAATCAGTAGTTACCCCAAAACAGAATGCAGCAGATTCTCTCTAGGGTCACAATCTTTCAGGATCTGCTGTATATAACCTATTGTAACTTTCATGTTGGAGAGCAGGACTCAAACTCCACTGATCTTAATTCCTATCCCCTCTTGGTTAAATGAAAGTGATAAAATAATCTCTCACTGTACTGACTCCTTCACAACTTGATGTACAAAAATTAACAGCACCAACCCCTATGCTGCCTTAAAATTTGGGTATTATTCCGGTATCATTCCAAAAATCTGCTTTCAAGATTTACATTGACACCATCAAGTACCAAGGAAATATGGTACAGTACATACTGTACCCATACTTTAATCTGTTAACTTAATCAGACTTATTATCAAGCAGTCAACATACTCCTTTTGAACTTTCTCATTTGCAACTTTATAATGCATACTTGAACAAAAACCATTGTCAGCTGGGCTACATACTAGACACAGTATTTTCAACTTCTAAAGCTAACAAAAATGGCTCAGCTTCAAAGCTTTGTTACTTACCAAACTCCACATAAGTTACTTAGCTAAGAGTTACAATCCTTTCAAAATCCCATGATGTTATAAAAGAAGCTTCTCATTGGTTTTAAATTTTTTAGTTTCAACTACTGACTTCAATACATCTTTCTTTTATCTGTTAAAAGCTCAAGAATACACACCCAAGAATCAAACCCAGCCTACTAGTACTACACTCTTTCCGCACATGTACCAGTACATAGCCCAAATTCTATAGGCATCTACTATAAGCATCTTTCACCTTACATACTTTTACAGGCCACAAGAATAGCTGTACAGTTTCCTGTTCTGTTATGTTACATATTATAAAAATAATGCCCACACAAATTTATTTTCTTAACTATGACCATCTGTTCTGTTACAGATTATAAAAATAATGCCTAGACAAACTTATTTTCTTAACTATGACCAGAGTTTACAATTATATATATATAAAGGAAGGAAAAGGCAACGAAGCTAAATATTAGCAATTAAAAAATCTCCTTGGCTGCCTTAAATCTCGAATTAAATTTTTAATTTCTCCCACTAATACACTACCAAACACTTATTAGTGAAAATATATATTGGTAAATCAATATAAAGTAAGATTTTTAAAGACCTCCACAGTAATCTAGGTATATACATTACACCAGTGTTCATTTCCCACAAACCTACAACTTAAATCTTTTTGGAAGGGTTAACTTTCACCTGTGAAATTGCAATTTCTTAAAATAAATTGTATTTTTCCTAACTAGCCTATACAAACTTGAGGTCCTTTACATTAGGAATTACTTTCAGCAAAGCTGGAAACGGCCATTGAACTTTCAAACAAGGTGGTTAGGCAGTCAACTACCGTCCGGGAGGCGGGTGTACCTCCTGCCCAGATGTAAACATTCCAATTTGCCTTTAAGCCCAGGTGTCAGATTGAGGGGTGGCATGAGGCAGGCATGAAAAGTAATGTAAAGGACCTTAGGTTTGAATAGTTGGGAAACTCACAATTTACTTTAAAATACTGTGATTTGTTCCGACATGATATACAAACCGTTGGTCCTTTACACTAGGAAGACTCACTGGTTGGAGGGAGGAATCTGAGTGAGTCTCTATGAACTGACTGGAGTTCGCCACACCTTGTGTTCCCTTCCTGGTCGATAGAGCGAGGAAGGGAAAACTGCCTCTGACAAAAATGATCGGGTTGTAAGAAACACGAGATCAATTGTCAGACTTCTGGGTCCCTTTGCATGAATGAGGAAACATCAGTTCAAGCAAAGTACATCTTAGGCGAGACGCAACCTGTCCCGTAGTGGAGCCGGGTAAGCTACACAACTTGTTGAGCGGTCACCACAGGACCAAAGGAAAAAATGTCCAAGGACTTGTGGGCAACATCTCGAAGGTAAAAGGAAATAAAGGTGGTTTGTTGGGACCACACCCCCGCCTTCAAAACCTGTGGGACTGATAGATTCTTCCGGAGTGCCAGGGACGGATCAATGCTGCGGACTTCATGAGCTCTCGGACGAAGCGTACCAGTGTTGTCTTCTCCAGCAGCAGAATACACTCTCCTTGTTGTCCCATGAAGCCAGAAAGAGATAGTGTTCTTGGACATTCTTTCTTGGTCGAGCCAGTGTTAACGAAGAGTCATTGACACTCAGGCCGGAGATGGCGAGTCCTCTTCAGGTAGTGCCGCAGCACTCTTAACAGGACACAGTAGCAACTCTTCTGGGTCATTACCAACAAAGTCATTTAGGGAGGGGATTGTGAAGGACTCTAACAGAGCATCAGGGACTGATGGCCATCCTCTCGAGTGTTTAACATCAAAGCCCATGAAATTTGCCAACTCTCTTTGCCGATGCCAGGCTAACCAAGAAGACAGTCTTGGGGGTCATATCACGGTCTGACGAGACTTGTGAAGGCTCGTACGGTGCATGAGTCAGGCCCCTTAGAACATAAGTCACATCCACCTGGGGGCCTGAGGTACCTGGGTGGGCAAGACCTCTTGAAGCTTCTCATCAGTAGAGATATCTTGACCCTTTCCAGCTGCAAGACTAGGCCGAGTGAGGCCCAATAGCCTTTTACTGCTGAAATGAAGAGAAGCTTCTCTTGGTGAATTAAGACAAGGAAGTCCGTGACCTGCTGAATAGTACCTCCGACCGGAAGAGAGACCCTGTCTATGACACCAACCGCAGAAGATGGACCACTTTCCTTGGTATACTGCTGCGGAGGATCGTCTCAACCATCCAGCCATCTCCGCTGCTGTGTGAAACAAAAGCCTCTTGCTCGTGGAGATGGTGGATACCCTCCAGCCGTGGAGACACAAGGACTGCACTGCCAGGTGATACCGCTCAGCATGGGGTTGACACAGCAGGTTGAGCCAGAGGAGGAACTCTCTCGGCACCTCAGAAAGGAGAACTAATGGGTCGGGATACCTACCAAATGGCCTCTGGCCATTTGGGGGCTACCAGAATCATTCTGAGATTCGGAGTGATCATCACTTGGCTGATCACTATGCGAATCAAGACAGAACGGAGGAAAGGCGTAGACGTAGAGATTGTCACACAGATACTGAACATGTCAGCAGCAGCAGCCCATGGGTCCATTGACTGAGCAGATTGACCTGAGGTTTTCTGTTGTGGTGGGTGGCGAGCAGATCGATGACTGGAACCCCCCCACAGGTTGAACAACCTTTCTGGAGGCTGAGTGCCCTGAATTGGAAGACCTGGCTGACACCTCTAACGAGTGAGCCAGCACCCACTAGTGTGTTACTGGTGAAGCGGAAGATCGTTGAATGGGTATCTGAAAATATGTATCCTTCAAGTCCACCAGGAAGGCTGCCTAATGCATGAAGTCTTTCTCCCTGATGGAGGCGTGCACGGATCCTCGGTCGCGATGTTTTGAGAACAGAGGCAATGTGAATAGAGTCTGGCAAACGAAATGGTTCAGGGGAGAGAGGTCTCTGACCGGTCTACAACCACCCCTGGCTTTCTATACAAGAAAGATTCGGCTGTAAAAGCCTGGGGACCCATCCGACATGACTTCTTGAGTTCCGACAAGATTTTACACACCAAGACTCGCTCAGCATGGCTTGCACCAGTCTTGCATTAGTGCGATGCCCTTTGGAGATCCAGGAACGAGGCCCTGCAGTGAAGGACTCGGTGAGGTGGCCTAGACAAAGGGTCCTTCAAGGTAGATATACCTCCTCCCCTGAAGGACATCCACTTTCCATTGTGAACAGAGTCTGGCAAACGAAATGGTTCAGGGGAGAGGTCCACCGGTCCCACCCCTGGCTTTCTCTATAAGAAAGATTCGCTTCCATGTTGCCCAATGGCTCATGGCTTGCACTTCTTGCAACCCCACCTGGAGATCCAGCAGCAGTCGCCAGGGGTGGGGGATAGAAGGAAGACGACGGTCTCACGACGCCCCCAGCTTTTCCCCTTCTTCCATTTTAGCTCCCCTTCTTCCGCTTTACCAGACTGGAAACTGGGCTTAAAGGGGCGTGAAAGCCCACCCTTTCCGGAGGAAGGAGGAGGCTGGGTGTTCCTGTGGGATCCCTTCGAAGACTGGGGGCTTCTTAGGGGCTGAGAAGTGCTAGCCTGGCCTGAAGGCTGGGCCGCAGTGGAGCGCAAAGACCCGGAGGTCTTAGTCACTGCCTGGTGAACAAGGCGGTTGCTGTCATTGGCATGACGCTTCTCCACCGCAGCACCTATCAACTTTGTCGGGAAGAAATAGGCAGAACCCAGCAACAGTCCGTTCCGCAGGGTCATTGCTGACTCAGGTCCCATAGACCTGGTGAAGCGAGAAAGAACAGCGTTTCTTCACTTAAGAACTCAGTTGGCCCAAAGGTTTTCCGTCTGGTGGGTGAGGTAGATGCCTCTACCTCGAGACTGGCAGTCTCCTGAAAGTGGAATCCTCCCAGAGTACAATAGGGAGGCAGCCACTTAGGATACTGTGAACAACCACAGATTCAACCAGGAGACTGCCTGGAAAGCCACCATGGCAGTGGCTTCCAGGGTTGCTGCCTCTTGCTGGGAAAGAGAAATACCCTCTGCTGTAAGTTGCTGCAATGAAAGACCTGGTCTAGATGAACCAGGTCCGGGTCAACCTGCTTAAGTGGCAATGGCCCTTCCGAGGGCTTGTAAAATTGCTTCTGTCGAGGCAGAGGAGGGGGAAGCAGCTTGTCCACGCAGTTCAAGTAAAGCGAATTGTCTTGCCCAGACACAAGACCATTCACTTGGTTGTGAACCCCCTAAGCAAGCGTGGACCACGGCAGCCCCACTGAAACCTTGGGTTCCTTTTTTGGACACCAGAAGGATTTGAGGCGCGGAGGATAATCCACAAACGAGGCCGCGGTCCTTTCCCCTATGTCCTTGTGCTAACAAATCAGCGCAATTACCTCTGCAAAGGTCCTCTGTATCTCGGAGGTGTCCGTGTCCTGGGGAAGAGGACCCCTTGAGTCCCTCCAAGGTGTGGTCCTCCATATCTACTCTCCCCGCAGGAGGAAGAACCTCAGCACTCTCCTGGGATCCTTCCTGTACTACATGGACGTATGATCTGGTCGATCCAAGAACAGAGCCAGGAACGTAAGCCCTCGTAGTTGAACTCCAAGGAGACGACTCACCGGAGTTCCTCCTGTCCAACTTGCACCTCCTAGGGGAAGCCCAGGAGGTTGAGGGGACACGCGAGGAGGATTGGGCACCCCCGCTGGTCTTGCTAGCACAACCAGAAGGAGCAGTGGTCCAAGAGAGGTCACCAACCCACAGTGATGATGGCAACTCGGGTCGAGAAGAAAGCTTTTGCCTCGGTGAAGCATTGTCCTGAGGAGAGCGGAGCGGTTCACGGAGTCAAGCTGGGAGCTTGGGGGAACTTTAGCTGTCTTCCAGATGGGCCCCAGTCTTCTTCGAGGCCAAAACCTCGCGAGAAGACTGAGCAGGGGACCTCTTCTCTGTCTCGCCAGGTGCCCGGACCAGAGAGGCTGAAGCACCTTCCCGGGAACCTTGCTTGGCACTCATGGAAGTGCCAGTAGGAAGAGCCGAGACACCTGCTTGTCAGGGCTCTTTCTCTCATCCTGTGCCCATGTCGGTGCAGAGAGAGGTCTCTCTGGTACCAGTCCAGAGTACCCAACACAGTGCCAGCCTTAGAAGCAGATTTCTTCTGCATGGCAACAGGAGTGTAAACCAAGGTCTGCACGCCCTTGGCTCCCAAGGTGACTGACCCAGGGGTCAACGAATCGGTTCCCTGGTCTGCGGGCCGGGATGAGCCGACGAGAGATCCCACTGCCTTCCCTATGAAAAGAGGCAGTCCCTTAGAAGTCTCTGGGCGAGATTTCTGGGGCGGGGAGAGAAAGCCGCTGCCTTCTGCAGCTGGCGAGTCTCAGAAGAGGTGGTGGTGGTAGCAGACAACAAGGACGGCGAAGACAACACCTTCCGAGACCTCTTCTTCTTCATCGTCTTTGTCATCATCTTCAGGATGGTGGTCAGGTCCCCCATCCAGGAGAAGGCAGCAGAAGCCAGCAACAACTACGGCAGGTGGAGCAGTGTGGGAGCCAGGTAAGCCAGGAGCAGAGACATGGGTCGTCGGCACGGGTGGAGCAGGAACAGGAGCCAGGCCGGAGTGGGGAATGTGTATGCAGCAGGTCGGCAACAGCAGGAACAGGCACCGTTTTGTAAGGCACCAACGATGTAACTATACCGGACGGGCCGGGCAGGAAGCCAGGTGGCAGTGGCATGGCATGGAGAGGCAGGCGCGGCTGATACCTGGGTAACCAGGGGCGAGGTGACAGTCACTGGTAACTTAGTAAAAAACATCATGGTGACTGTTGACGTGGCGGAAGTGGCTGAGGTGTGGGTAGTCACAAGACTGCCGGAAAGATGGGAGATCAGGCCCTCCAATGATGGAATGCCAGGTGAAGCCAGGTAGAGGTGGGGTCTGCAACCTGCCCAATGAGAGAAGTCTCCACCGCCAAACCCAAAGGCAAAGCTGGGTCAAAGGAGGAAGCCTCTGCTTGCTCCAGGGGAAAAAATTCCCTCCGGGGCGAGGAGAGACCCCCCCCCGAGAGATTGTCCTGATCGTCCACTCCCCATGGCCTTCTACACCCGACGAAGCGAGTGAAGATGAGGGGAGTTCTCACCCGAAGGAGAGGCAGCAAGAAGGGGAAGCTCGCCTGGAGGGAGAAACGATCCTGACGGGTCAGCCACCAAGGGAGTCATTGGGGGCCGACAACCCTCAGATGACAGCTTGGCGGGCTTCCTTTGGTACTGTCTCCTCCTCAGACTTCACCCACTGCTTGGCAGACCAGAAACAACACTCTGAACAAGGTGAATTACGAGAACACACACATCCCCTGCAAGAGGAGCAAAGGGTGTGTGGGTCCATATCAACATGAGAACAGAAGCAATTGCACTTATCCCCTACCCCAGGCCATACATGCTGGGGGAAGGAGGGCTTATGAGGTTTATCCACAATCATAATGCAAAACAACAAGATTAGTTATAAATGATTTGTTTAATCAGACCTCTGAACCCTGTTAGGGTTCTTCTCGGGCTGGAAAAAAAGGGGAGGGGAAAGAATACATAAGAAAAAAATTAAAACTAAAAATCGAAGAAAAAAAAGGGGGGGGGAAAATGATACTTTAATTTAATTTTGTTTAAGAAGACAATATTATTAATTGAAAAGTTATTACCTTCAGCTGGAATATCTTTTACCGATTTATTTTGTATATCAAGTATTTCTTTCATGCTGCCATTTGGGACAGTCAATCAAGATATGTTTCATTGTTAATGGGATGTTACATCTTTCACAAGTTATTGGATTTGTGTGTGAGTTGACATCCGAACCATGTGTGAGTCTGGAATGTCCTATTCTGAGTCTTGTTAAAATTATTTCATTTATTCTTTGTTTTTGGGTAGAATAATGCCACTTTTTAACTTCGTTCTTAATTTGTCTTAAGTTTGTTTTGAGGGGGTGTATTTGACCAATCATTTTGCCAATCCCTATAAATTAAAGGTTTAACTGATGCTAGCCAGTCTGATATAGGAGCACTTTGTAGTAGTTAGGGGGATTGTACAAGCCAATTTAGCAGCTTTGCTTTCTCAGTACCCTCAATGTCTACATGGGCTGGGATCCAACAAATTTGAACTTGAAGGCCGTTTGTAATTAACTGATGAATTTCCCGTTGGATATTTTAGACAAGGTGATTATTTGATTTAAATGATCCTATTGCTTCAATCGCACTTCTAGAGTTGCTCAGAATTCCTTTGTTGATATAATGTGGAGAGCCAATTGTATTGCTGTTAATTCAGCTGTAAATACTGATGCTATTAAGGGAAGGTCCATTTGGATAGTTTCATCACTTGAATAGGCTGATGAGCCAACTCCAGCTTCATTTTTGGATCCATCTGTATAGATTATGAAGGGATTACCCTTCCGTTTTGCGTTTTCCATGGCATGTTGATGGTACATTTACGTTGAACATACAGTATACTTTTTTGAAAGATATGATAAATATTTGCCCTTTTTTTTTCCTTTTTAGTGTCCATGGTGTGATCAGATTTATTTCTTGGGTAAATTTGGGTATAATGTTATGTAAATTCAATAATTAGTTTTTTAGTAAACGAGTTTTGATTTGGGTTATTATTTGTATTTGGATTATTGAGAAATTTGATGCAGATGTGCCTGCTTGAAGGGATAGGCCTCTTCTTAATTAATTAGATCTCTGTAATATTTTAGAGGCAGCTGGCCTGCTTCTGCTAGGATAGAGACAGATGAAGATGAACGGAAGGCTCCTGTATATATAAACACTCCCTCGTGATGTAAAGCATCTAGAGATTTTAGGGTTGCTTCTGAGGCAGTTGAATAAATTGGACAGCTATAATTTATAATTGATAATACTGTTGCATTGTATAACATTTACATTGTATCTGGTCCTGCACCCCATTTGGTGTGAGAGACTTTTTTTAATAATGTATGGGCTTTAGATCTTTGGGCTTTTATATATTTGATATGATCTTTCCAATTTAAATGTTGATAAAAATTTATACCCTAAAATTTAACACTAATGCACATGTTTATCTCTTCATTATAAAGATATAACTTAATCGTTTGTTGTTTCAACCATCTTTTGTCTTTGTAGCAAACAATGTCATTTTGACAACTCGAAACCCACGGAGTTAGTCCAAGTGGTTATATTATTTGTTGCTATATTAAGTATTCTTTGAGCATGTCTCAGAGAATAACATTGAATATTTACAAAATCATCCACAAAAAGTATTTTGTACACCATCAGGAAGGTTCTAAGTAATATCTATTGCCAGGGCAAATACTGTAAGATGCAGCTCAAAACACTGCCTTGAGGGATACCCTCCTCTTGTATGTAGCAATTTGAATATGTATTTTCTATGGATACTTGAAATGTACGATTTGTTAAAAAATTGATACATATTGAATATCACATTTGTGGAGTTTGTGCATAATATTGTATCTCCATGTGGTATCATATGCTTTTTATATATCAAAGAAAATAGCCACTGTCAGCTTTTTAATTTCAAAACCCTTTTTAATATGATGATCTAATTGAGTTAATGGGTCTAGTGTAGATCTACCAGCTTTTGATCCTGATTGGGTAGGTGATAAAACAGAGTTTTTTGTTATAACACTTGTTAATCTCAAACTAACCATTTTCTTCAACAGTTTGCACAAGCAACTTGTTAGAAATATTGGCCTATAAGTAGTGGGGTTGCTAGGGTCTTTTCCTGGTTTACTGATGGGTATGATATTGCATGTCTCCACTTTGATGGGAAGACATGCCTTAGCCATATGTTATAATTTTAATATTAAAGATTTCTTTAGCTGGTGTAGCTAAATTTTGTATCATTTCAAAAGAAATCCTATCATGACCCAAAGCTGATGATCGACATGATCTTAGGGAAAATTTTATTCGCTCATATTGAATTCTTGATTATAATCAAGGTCCTCATCCGTTTCAAAATTAAGTGTATGATTTATTTTTGTGTTCTAATTCTTTTGAACTGTTCATCTAAATTAGAATAGGCACTAATATCTTCTATATATTTGAAAAATCTTGTCGGTTATGATTTAGTTTGCCATTATACTGTACTGGGCTTCTAGGTGGTCTTATATGTTTACTGTTAATTTTACTGAATTTTGTGCCATATTTCCTTGAATTGAAGTATTTGGTGACAACTCCGAAATATAATTTTCCACGATTGAGCTTTTTCGAACATTATTGTTTTTTAAAACTTGGCATTATATTTATTGTAAAGTGGTTTAATGTGATTAATAGTTATATTTATAACTATTACCTTGCTTAGTTTATATTAAAGGGCCTTTATTAAGGGTGTTTAATCTAGACTTTAGTCTATTCAAATTATGTGCCAGTGTTTATTTGGTTTGATTTAAGAGAGATAAATTGTTAAGACCACCATGGAACGGTGGATATATTAGAAGTTGAAGTTTTGGGGATGCATATATCTGCAGCATTGATTACAACACTGGAAAGGGAAATGATCGTTTTTTGTTCAAATAATTAAAAACAATTGGAAAGTGATCACTTGTGTATGAATCATCTAGGACATTCCATTCCAAATTTTCGATTAATTCCAGTGAGCATAATGAAATATCGAGGAGAAAGAAATGTTTTTGAGAAGTACATTGGTGAATCACTTTCATTCAGACAGTGTAAATTCTGATCACTTGTGCAATTTTCAATGTTTGTGGCAGCCAAGTTACTAACATGTGTGCTGTCCCATAATGGATTATGGGCATTAAAGTTGGCTACCATCAGTAGGGGGCCAATTACATTATTTAGTATTTGTGGTAAATCACTATAGTTTGAGTTAAAATTTGGCTGATTATATAGATTTAGAACAGATATAATTTGATTGTCTGGCATATGCAATTTGATTGCAGTTATTTGATATGACAATGTAATATTTAAGGGTTCAGAAGTTGAATGGTTATGAAAATATACTGTATAGCTGTTCCTAGCTTGCCATCCACTATTGGTGAGTGAAAAGCTAATTTATACACATGCAAATAGGTTTATGTTCCTTTAGTATACTCTGGATTTCACCTAGTCGAAGCCGAGTAGAAAATCCATTCATGTTCCACTGAATTATTTTAGTGGTCATTGTTCGGTGGAATTGGAGTTAAATTTTGTAAGTTAATTGCTGATTTAGCGATATCCCGTAACATTTTAAGAGAGTTTTGTGTTACTTTGTGGTTTCTTTGTAACTTGGCTTGATTGCTGAATATTTCCTATTTCCTTATAATCAAATCTATTTGAATTTTGATCATGTTTCTTTTAAGTTTTCAGGATTCCGAGCATAGTTCGTCATCTTGATGGAATGTTAAAGGGCATTTTCGGAACATAGTAAAGTTATTTACGAAATTTCTCATTACATTTTCATTTTTGTTAAGTAAACGATTGTACGTTATGCTGAAACACTCTTGAAATTAAGATAAATCATGTTCAGTGTGTGGAAGGAATGGTTCTGATATCCGAGTCCCAATTACGTTTCCATTATTGTATGTTGAAATATTTTTGTTGGGAATTTCTGGTGCAGGTATACTGTTGAAGTATACCTTAGTTTTACCAGACCACTGAGCTGATTAACAGCTCTCCTAGGGCTGGCCCGAAGGATTAGACTTATTTTATGAGACTAAGAACCAACTGGTTACTTATTACAGGGACTTTGGTCTTGTTGAGGAATTGAACCACATTATAGCGAGAAATAAATTCCTCTAATTCTTCATTAGATGGCCAAGACTTAACTTGGGCCTTGGTTCTTCCACAACTCTGTCGATGTTTAACGAAGAACTAGGTTTCTATAGGATCTCCGATGTGCTGGTATAAGATTTTGATTTGAATTTTTAGATTTATTATTATAATTCTTTGGTCTTGTTGAAGGTTGATTTGATGAATTTTGGGGGTTTCTGATTTTTCAGTGGGATGTTTAATTGTAGATTTCTTTGTTGATTTGGAATCGTTATTTATATTCGTCTTGGATTTCCAGTTGTGATGCAGTCAATGTAATGTTTCATATTAATGGTGGGCGTGACTGGTGTTTTGTTAGATTTATGTGAACGGAATGTCATGATTTTTACCCTTACGGGGAGTTCTGTCAATTACTTTCCTTTTTTATTTTATTTTTGGTCAATTAAAGCTTTCTGTGGATGATGTTAGTGCAGTATGAGTATCCAGATATGATTAATTAACTTCTGTTAACTTTTCCATATGATAGGAATTCGTTTCTGAACGATTAACTGGGATTATTATTGGGGAGGCCTGTTGTGATGTAAGAGCAGTCTGTTGCAACCCTGTACACTTGGGCTTTTATGGGTAGCAGAGGAGGGGGAGAGATGTGTCTCAGCTATTCTGTGTTGAGATTCTTTATGTTTATCATGAATTGTTACAGCATTTGAATATGAATAGCATTTTACTGGATCATTGATTCCTCTCACCTTCAGTTTGAGTTTGGCTTCATTAACGGGCATACCAGTTCTGACCATTAACATTTGTAATTCTGTATAATATTGATAAAATACAGTCTTTAGATTTTGCATGATTTATTTAATTTGCAATTGACACATTTAAAGGTTTTGCATTTCCAATTTGTTGTATGATCTTCAGAACATACAGCACACACAGCCTTATTTCTACATCTTTTTGTTGAATGGCCACATTTTAGACACTTAGAACACAGGAGAGGTTTAGGGACAAAGGGGGCGAACATCTCTATTTAGTCCTAGAATTTTTATTTTTCGTGGTAGTTCCCAGTTTGTAAATTATATTTTGACTATTTTAATATGTTTATTTGCATCCTTTCTACTTGGGAACAGTATATAATTCCAAGTCATGTATGTTGTTGTATCTTAATTTAAGGGAGTCTATTTTAAAGATTTGTTTTGATGGTAGCTCTTTTTCATCATTGTCTGGGGGCATCACTGTTTCTTGTGTATAGTTTAGTGTTTCATGGCTGGTTACTGTTACTTTAATTTCATTTATGTTGGTTATTTGTAGAAAAGTTGTTGAATGGGCTTTGGTTGTTGTTTGTATTGACCATTCATTGTTTCTGATATGTCTACATTCCTTATCTTTGTCTACATTCCCCGTCTTGTGTGGGATGTATATTTAATAATTTGTTCTCTAATAGGCTGGTGAGATTAAATTGTTTCTCTGCTTTTAATACAAAAAATCTGGACCAATTGTCTGTTCCAAAAATATGTTCAAAATGAACTAGTGTTGGATTGAGTCGATAGTTATTTCTTTTGGATCTTTTTACATTCATCCGTGACGAGTTGTCTTGTGTTGATGGGGTTTTAGGAGGATTACTTGTATCCACTTTAGAATTATTGTCCATTATGTATGGTTCCAGTGTTATGATACTGGAGTTTACAAATTTGTTTTTATTAGTTTTTTTTGATTTTCTAAACACTCTGAGTCTTTAGGGGTTGATATTTTACTTGGAACATGCTGTTCCTTTGTAGCATTTATGTCTGTACTAAGGAGGTTCGGGAGTGACGTTCCAATAGTCATCGACTGTGCCAGAATTTTACCATCATGAGGTCCAGGGGTACTAAAATCTTTAGTTTTACTTTCCATAAAAAAAGTGAAAAAAATCTTTTAAAGATATCATTGGCTTTTTATGAAGTTCAATCTTCCACTAATGGCACAAGTGGGAACTGACTCCCAAATGTCCGCGTCCCTACACTACCCCGAAAAGGGGATGGCATATCATGATTAGTATGGCCCAAGTGTCAGCAAAACTCATTTGCTAGGACTGAGTGTATTGTAATAATACAAGTCATCCCCATCCTAATCACATTATGGGCTAACCGGACAGAAAGCCGAGAGTCCTATTCCTAGAACCAGGCCCCCCTGGAATCCATGGTCCAGCTCCACAGAGTTCCGCCTGAAAAAAAAAACAGGTCTGAACATTATCAGGTAGATGATGGTTCTACCACTGTTCCCACTAATTAGCTTCAGATCCAACTCCACTCCAAGCCATGATATGTTTTCCCATTCATTAGGTTTGCTAAATTTTGACAAAAACAGAAAATTCCACAAAATTAGTCCTAAAATATATCATATATATATATATATATATGGGACACTTGGGATCAAACCTATGGATAAAAAAAAAGAAAAAAAAACTTAAGTTCGAGAGCCCCCTCACCACATCAAGGTGGTTCCAATTTGAGGGGGGGAAAAAACCAGAAAGACCCCACCAGGAAAACAGCTCAACAGCAGTCAGGGCAGAGAGCGTGAAACACGTCTTCAGCACAAGATGGCCGATAGCAAATTGGAATGTTTACATCTGGGCAGGCAGTACTCCTGCCTCCCGGACGTTAGTTAACTGCCTAACCTCCTTGTTCGAAAGTTCAACAGCCGTTTCCAGCTTCCCTATAAGTAATTCTTAATGTAAAGGACCGACGGTTTGTAAACGGTGTTGGAACAAATATAAATTTCATTCATGCTACAGTCCAGGATACACTGCCTTCATTCAAGTCCACCAATTCTTCAAAGAAGTACTTGTAGTACTTAAAGGCTGGATGCAGACCTCCACACAGTTCTTATCTCTTGAATTATTAGTTGGTTCTTGGTTGAGGTAGACTTTCAGGGTATTAATTTGCAGTTACAAACCTGAAAAGAAAAACTATCAGACTAACATTCGTGTTACAGGCTAGCTGAAACAAAGTATTCAAAACACTACAGACTACTAAAATCTACATATTTAACAACAAAACCAGATTAAACTAAAAGAGTAAAAAATCAAAGGTCAAAGCTAAAATACTCCCAGCTTATATTCTACAGTTAACTTGACATATTCCTAACACCTGAACTGCACAAATTCTTGTTTGTTCATACTGTACAGTCCTTAGCATTTTGGCACTAAGGAAGGATATGCTATAATAAAAACATTTTGGCACTATGGAAGGATATGCTATAATAAAAACATTGTTAAACTTTTCCCAGTTGAGCCTTTTGCTGAGAGGGAGGGAGGAGAGAATTTACACAAAACCAATGAATGTAGACAATATAATATGCAGACTATTGTGCCATGCCACACAATCTTAAATATACACTCACAGAAACACTTATATGAAGCTGATAAACTTCAGTTACTATCCACTGTACTTTACTTAAGTGGTAAAACTTTGTTCTACCACATAAACTGTTGGGACACATCTTTAACAAACTTGGCCTGCATGTCTGGGCAAGACTGTGGAATGGAATCCAAAAGCCAAGCGCTGGGACCTATGAAGTTATTCAGCCTTGAAAGGGAAATTGAGAGTAAAAAGGTTTTAAAGGTTGCACTATGAAACAATAGTTAGGAAAGGGTGGAAAGTAATATGGAAGAAAAGGAACATGAATGGAGGTACATGAAAGTGATGCTACAAAAAACTAAAGTAATGCATGTCTTCCTGCACAGTATGGAAAGGGCTAAGCACAAAGCTACCAGCAAACCCCAGCAAGGCTGAACACACCTGCCTACAAATCCTGGCCAGCCAAGTGCAACATTCTGCATGCCTCATAAAAGCCAATTGCAGGGTAGTTTTCACTACCTGGAAAAGATCAGCAAGGGGCATTAAATAACCGAATGTCAGTGTGTTAAAACAGCAAACGCATTTGTTTTAGAAATCTTAAAAAGTCGAGTGAATATGTCTACTCATAATACATAAATACAATAAAATCCATATAGGCATAAAGAACAAAGATACTTCGATAGTTGACAAGATGCTCATTTCCACTAACACACAACTTTGGATATGTAATTTACATAGCTATGCATTGCTGCTCTGAATTGCCACCACAGGTATGTAAGAAAAAGGTAAGCTTTTGACTACTATGCATTACTCACCAAAGACCTCACAAGCATGCTGAAGCTGCCAATGGCAGAACATTATTCACACTTAAAACTATCATACGACTTTCAACTGCTGAGACTCAACCTTAAATAAGAGACCAATGCGGTTAACTCTGAATTTTCCACATGGAATCCTCATTGTGCATCAAGTAATTTTATATAAAAAATTTAGCAGTTTTGATCTTTGACAACAGATGTTGGGGAGGGTGGGGTAGTTGGGAAGGACATGGAACCCAGGATGGTGGTCATATCCAATTTTTATTTACTGAACAAAAAGTACAGCGCAGACAATTTCTGTATCACTAATATGCTGTATTAGTATATTCGGCTATTAGATTTGTATTACAGTATTTAAAAAATTACAAAGATTTTTTTTTTTTTTTTTTTTTGAGAATTCAAACACTTTACAATGAACTTTGGCTACCCTGTAAATCACTAAAGTAACACTATATAATCACTTGTTAGGTCAATTTACCAGCCCAAAGTCTGTAATATTGTAAAAAATATCAACATTTTCTGTATATAGCACCAATGGTAACATTTTTGTGGTTTTCCTATTGGAAAGCAAGGTTATAAATGAACTACACCATTTAATGTTGGAACAGTTTTTAAAATGATCAAGTTCTTATTTGTTGTTTAACTCATCTTGGCTACCTCTGTGGGGTCACATTGGAACACTTTGCCACCAACAAATCATGAACTTTCCTTCCCTTATTTATTTTTGCACCAATTATGATCTTATGTCTTGGTAACATGTCCACAGTGTGATTAAGACCAATTATTATGTCATCTAACCATATGAAACATACCTCTTATTTTACTTTTTCCATAACTGTATTTCAATGGGTCAATCCTGAAGGGAAAGTGGAAACCATCTTAACTTCATAACCTTTTTTGTTTTTGTTTACTTCACATTATCTAATGCACTACTTACGTTGTGTGAGATGTTTTAAACACTTGACAGATCCTATATACTTTGAGAAATTAACACCTATGTTGGACCTTCAAACCGATTATTCCAAAAATATATTTAAATTAATTATTCCAAAAATATAAAGTAACTGTGAAGATCGAATCAAACTTCTTTTGTAACATGCAAAGAACCAAAAAACATTGAAGGTAAGCAATGTAAAATAAGTTGGGGTTTCTAGAGGCCCTTACCAAGTATGACATGGCAACCTAAGCTGGGTTAGAATGTGTCTATCATGCCACACTTCCCAATAATATGTCAGGGGAGTTCTAAGATAGGTTACCAGATATATATCAAAGTACCATATGAGGGAGTGATTAGCAACTTCCACGTGGGGCTTGGCATCTAAGTTATGTTAGGATGTTTAGGATGTTTCCCAGCAGTTAACCTACTCTTGTGGTTAACTTTTCACTCCATATTTAAGGAAAGAAGCAGACTCCCTAACAGGGGTACCATCTGGTTGCATATAAAAATGACAATCCTATTATGTTTGCAAGCAGACTAAAAGAAGTTTTAGTTGTGACAAGAATGAGGTTTTTCATTTGAAGTGAAGGTGATACATAAAATCATTTAGCTGACTATACTTGAATATTTTAAGTCCCTTTAAAAGGTTATTATACAATTTTCATTGAAGCTTGTTATTCAGGTTACTTCTTTGTTTTACTCAAAATTTGGATAATCTAAAATAATTTTTTACACTTAAGGCTTGATCAGAGCAATAGGAAATAGTTTGTACCTTAATGCTGCCACATTCACTTTATATCCCAAGTTTAAAAATCCAGCGAGGATTAAAAACAGATGAATAAAAATATCAGGGGCCTTACTCCGAGACCATGTTTTTTTTTAATTTTTTTTATTACAAAGCTACCCATTACATCACAGAAAAAACCTACATTATGGCTACAAATTTATGTACAGCACATGGTACAAACGCCAAACTCTCTCACAAGGTGTCTGCAAATTTACAGAAAATTATGACTGATTATGAAATTTATTATGGATACTAGTATATAACCTATTATCCTGTGACCTTTCATAAATTATGGATACTAGTATATAACCTATTATCCTGTGACCTTTCATACAATGAAAAATCAAATTGATTGATTATGAAATTTATTATGGATACTAGTATATAACCTATTATTCTGTGACCCTTCATACTATGAAAAACCAAAACTACCACCAATCTATCATTAGGCATTACTGTATCAGTGCTTGCAAGAATTTTTTCAAATGGAAAGTGGAGGCAAGTTGGGAATGAACAAGAACAAGAACCATTTACTGTATGAGAGCTGTTCTTCCTATTTCTATTTCTAAGTTAATATTTGTTCTTTAACAAGTCTTTAGCTACCTCTGTGAGGTTATGTTACAACTCAGAAAACAAAGCCTTGAACAGTTTAACTTTTTTTTTTAATCTATACCATTTATGATCTTGAGTCTTACTAAGATATCCACTGGTTACAGGCTCTCCTCAAGAGCAAGAACCTGCGCCAGCAGAAGGCTAGCTCAATCTAATTGCAACTTTCCTTTCTCCTTCTGCAGTTTATGCATACTTTGGGACCTCCTTCCAAAATTTCTCCCTTGCATTCTGAAAGATAGAGCAACTATGTTGGGCTTTCAATTTCTCAGCACAAATTCTGAGATGTAAAGAGAGACTTTCCTAGAGAGAGAGAGAGAGAGAGAGAGAGAGAGAGAGATTTCCCTGAGAGAGAGAGAGAGAGAGAGAGAGAGAGAGAGAGAGAGAGAGAGATTTCCTGTGTAGGCCTTGGTATGCAAGTTAGGTTAGGATATATCCCTATAATTAACCAACCAAAGTGGTTAAAGCTTACCTTTAGTTCTTAACATTGGTTTTGCTCTATGTTCTCAAACTGAAGAGGGTTTACTTCTCATCTGTACTACTGCCTGGTTTACAAGTAACTTGGGCTCCTGGTCTTGTAGTCTGAGTCTGCAAGTAGAATGCAGGGTTATTCAGTATTGTTTTGCAACTGATTTGAGATTTTTGTTGTACCCAAGACTGTAAAGTATGTCTTCTAGTATGCTAAAATTTGGATAGTTATTGTTTTAAGTTGTTTACATTCAAAAACCTCAATCATAACTAAGAATTCATTTGTACCTGACATTAAGATTCATCCAACAGTAAAATTGGTTGGAGTCTAAGGAAAAACTGCTCAGCCTAAGAATTATCAGGGACCTCAACACTGAGTTTGAATAAAAAGATGCCTAGCTATTACATAAGAAAATACAAGAACATAACAGACTGTGTACTTAATGCACTTTGAGCACCTAGCTTTTTTAAGGGTTTGCAAAGTTACTGGACAACTTGGAAACAAGACGACTTTAAGACATTTAAAATATTAATAGTTTTATCCACAGCCTGTAAGACATTTAAAATATTAATAGCTTTATCTACAGCCTAAGTATTTAACCTATCACGGTACTCACTTATCCTTCTTACTACAAAACTCCAAAATTACCACCCTTATATCACTTGCATTACTTTAATGAATTATGTGCTGCTGAGAATTTAAAAGTTCCTACTTTTTGTTCACTACTTTGGCTACCTCTAAAATGTAATGCTGGCACTCATAGCCATAAAACAAACCCCACGATTTTTTTTTTTTTTTTTGCACCATCTAATCATAGTAACATTTCTGGTTACGGGCACCCCTAGATGAAAGAGCCTGTGACAAAACACGGTTGGCTTAATCTAATACAGGTCCATCTTTCTACAACCAATTAGAACTTATCTTTTTTATTATCCAGTTTATGCACATTATGTGATGTCCCTACAATTTTTCCCTTGCTAGAACTGTATGCTAGAAAATCAATTGTTCCAGAGAAGTATGAATAAAAATAGCAAAACTTTTATTAGATAATTTTCTATACTGTTAAATTTACACTGCTTAATACAGTTAATTCATTAATTTGGTTTAATAATGGTTTCACTTATCCTATACATCAAGAAAACACCTGTTGTCCCTTAATTTCTATTACGTACAAATTATTCTGAAAATGCAAATTGATGGTATTGAGTGAGCACCCTTTACTCACACAACATAGTCACAAAACATTTAAGCAAGCAATAAACATAATGCAGGTGAGGAGGTCCAGCGTGCCACTAAAACGACAGGATGTGGTAACCTACGTCTGGTTAGGTTGTACCCAAGTATGTCATGTCACTTTCCTTTAATAAATTAAAAGGGTCCTTGGTTAGGTTATGTAAGAATGTAACCCAGTAATTAACTCATGGTTAAAGATTAATTTCACTTAACCTTGATTGTACACAAGTTACTAAAACTACTTATAGAAGTTGACTCATTATTACACCTAAAATCTGGTCTTCACAACAATTGAGCTCACAGATATGTGGTTTCAGATTTACAAACAGTTAAATTATGTAAATCTTGTAGTATGTCAAAACTTTCCAAGATCCCTGCTCTCCTCTCCACTTCATACTAATCAATTGCATTTCCTTGTTTAATGTTAAAATTTGAGTAAATTTCTACTTTATACCATTATTGTATCTGGAGTTGAAAATGGTATTTTCATTATAAAATAAGTTTTTAAATATACTTACCTGGTAGTTACATATATATAGCTTTATCCCGCCGATTAAATACACGACGCAGAAATTCAAAAATCATCACCGATAGATGGTCAGGTGGCCATACCTGAGCGCCCTCTACCAGGTAATTAGAACCATTCCCAATTGTCCTAAGAAATTCCATGCCCCTGTTCTCAGAGGGGAGGAGGAGGGACCTTTATAGCATGTAACTACTGGAGGTAAGTATATTTAAAAACTTATTTTATAATGAAAACACCATTTTTAAATATCTAACTTCCTGGTAGTTACATATATAGCTGATTGACACCATTGGTGGTGGGTTACAGAACCAAAACACTGCTGGGGAATTCGTATAATTACTAAACACTAAATATTAGCTGTAAACATACTCTGGTTCTTACCTGATAAGAAGCTGGCTTCATAATTATCCTGCCTCATTCGCCTGCATTCCTTGAGAGACCCAGCGACCCATCCAGGGGCTGTAGAAAGTCTCTATGGGGCTGTCACACGGTCCTCAACCTTAACATGACTAGACCACCACCCTTGCTATCCTGGCATAGCCATGGACAAAGAGCTGACCACCTGACCCACTAAAAATCACTAAATAACACACTCCATAAAACCTAACTTAGACTTGCAACCCCAGACTGTGGAAGGATGCAACAACTCTCACAGACAACCTGTGAGTTCAAATCAAGAAAAAGGCAAGGGTATAATACAAAAAAAAAAAAAAAAAAAAAAAAAAAGTTATAGGGTAGAGGCAGTAGTACCCTCTCCAACTACACGGGCGCGGGAGGCAACGTATTTGACCAGGAACAGCAATCCTCATATTGGGTCTGTACTTCTTTTCAGGTAACAATCTGGCGAAGATAGATTTGCTTCGCCAAAAGTCGCTTCCCAAATCGATTTCATAGACCTGTTGTGTCTGTAAGCCATCGAGTTGCCAGCTCTTACCTCGTGCGCTTTGACTTTGAGGATTGGAAAGCTTTTCTTGTCACATTCTTGGTGAGCTTCCTTATTAAGTCCTTGATAAAGAACGCCAGTGCATTCTTTGATAAGGGTAACGAAGGTTTCTTCACTGAGCACCAGAGGTGATCTGTCTGACCTCTCATGTTTCTGGTCCTTTGTAGATAAAATTTTAGGGCCCTAATTGACAAAGGCCTCTCTTTTTTCTGTCCTACTAAATGAGACAGCCCTGGTATGGAAAAGATCTGGGCCATGGTTGAGAAGGGTTCTGCTTTTTAGCGAGAAAACCAAGTTGAAGTGAGCAGACTGCATTTTCCCCATTGAAGCCTACTTTCTTGCTAAAGGCTTGTAGTTCTCCTACCCTCTGGCTGCAGCCAAAGTTTTACCAAAGGGTCTCTTAGTGAGATCCTTCCATGAAGCCTTGTCGAGAGTTCAAACCTATTCGAGGTTAAAAATTTTAGACTACGTCCAAATTCCAAGAGGGGTCGGGTTGTCCTTCCTCTTAACTGTCTCAAAGGACCTTATGAGATCCGTGAGGTCCTTGTCTCCCCGACACGTCAATATTTCTGCATGACGGAAGACGAAGCAAGCATGCTGCGGTATCCCTTGATGGTAGATACTGCTAGGTTTCCTTTAGTTTTCAAATGCAGAAGAAAAATCTGCCAGTTGAGTTAGAGAGGTACTGGAAGAGGAAATGTTGTTTTTCCTGCACCATTCCCTGAATACGTCCCACTTTGATTGGTACACCTTGAGTGTGGACGTTCTCCTCGCTCTCGCGATGGCTCTGCAGCTTCCTGAAAAAGCCCTTCGCTCTTGCCAGTTTTTCGATAGTCGAAAAAGGCAGTTAGGGTTGAGAGCGAGGAGATTTTGATGGTATCTCTCTATATGTGGTTGTCTGAGTAGATCGTTCCGACAAGGTAACGATCTGGGGTGTCTACTAGCCACTCCATCACCTCCAGCATGATCCATGGTCCATGGGCCAAAATGGAGCTATCAGGGTCATGCGGGCGTCGTTCGACTCTCTGAACTTCTTCATGACTCTGTCTAGGATCTTGAATGGAGGAAAAGCGTGCATGTCTAGTCCCTCCCAATTCATGAGGAAGCGTCCACCGCCACTGCTTCCTGGTCTGGGACTGGAGAGCAGTAGACTGGTAACCTCTTAGTTCTCTGTGTCGCAAAGAGGTCTATTGACGGTTCTCCCCACAGATTCCAAAGCCTGTTGCACACATCGTGATGTAAGGTCCATTTTGTCGTGAGAACCTGTCTTCCTCTGCTGAGAAGATCCGTTCTGACGTTCTTCTCTCCTCTATGAAGCGGGTGATCAGAGTTAAGTTGTTCGTTTCTGCCCACAGCAGGAGATCTTTGGCTGCCTCGTAAAGGGAAAACTAACGAGTGCCACCCTGTTTCCTGATGTAGGCCAACGCTGTGGTGTTGTCTGCGTTGACCTGTACAATCTTGTTCTGGACCTTCTCCTGAAAGTGGACTAGTGCAAGATGAATGGCCACCAGTTCCTTGACGCTTATATGCCATTTCTTCTGATGGTTTTCCCATAGACCTGAGATCTCGCCTTCCCAGCGTTGCACCCCATCCCATGTCCGATGCGTCTGAATACAACACTAGGTCGGGGTTCTTTGTTGAAGTTCGAGGCCTAATTAAAGTTTTTTTAGGGTCGTTCCACCAACTCAAATGTTTTTTTGATTCCCAGAGGGATCGGAATCCACGTCTCCAAATCTTGGCCTCTTTTCCAATAGCTTGACAGATGGAACTGAAGTGGACGAGATGTAGTCTTCCCAGGGAGACGAATTGTTCGATCGAGGAGAGGGTCCCCAGCAGACTCATCCACTCCTCGCCAACAGGTCCATCTCCCTAGAAAGAGCTTCACCTTTTCTAAGCAATCTAGAATGCGTTTCAAAGGCTGGAAAAGCCTGAAAAACCACTGACTGAATCCTCATCCCCAGGTAGATGATGTCCTGTGAAGGCGTTAGCTGCGATTTGGCTAGATTTACTACCAGACCTAATTGTTGGGTGTCAAATTCATTGTAACTTGTAGATCCTCCAGACACTTTGCTTAAGCGATCTGGCTCTGATTAGCCAATCGTCCAGGTACATCGAAATCTGTATCCCTTTAGATGTAACCAGTGAGCTACGTTCGATGCCACTCGAGAGAAAACGTAAGGAGCCGTGCTTAGTCCAAAACAAAGTGCTCTGAACTGATAGGTTGTCCCGAGATGCACAAACCTCAGATATTTTCTGTATTTCGGGTGAATTGGTACGTGAAAAATACGCGTCCTGTAGGTCTGTCGAAACCATCCAGTCTTCCTGTCTGGTGCCTGCTAGGACTGACGAGATGTCTCCATGGCAAACTTGACTTGCTTTTATATTCTTGTTCAGTGGACTTGCGCCCAGAACTGGTCTCAACCCCCTGAGTTCTTGGGTACCAGAAAAGTCTGTTGAAAAAACCCACTGACGAGAGGTCCTTTACCTCTTCTATTGCTGCTTTGATAGCATCTGGGTCACCTGTTCTTGAAGAGCTGCTGCCTGCTCCCCGAGTAAGTAGCTGTCAACTCTAACGGTTCTTGTGAAAGAGGGGCTTCCTTAGGAAGGAATCTTGTATCCTTCCTTCAAAAACTTCGACTGTCCATACGTCCGCTCCCTTTGGCTCCACTCTTGCCAAAAGTGGGATAACCTGGCTCCCACTTGTGTCTGGAGGTTGTTGTGATCATTTCTTGGTTTTGGGTTGCTGCTGCTGGGGTTCTTACGAAGTTGTCCTCCAGCAGCCATTCTCTGACTTCCTCTCGAAAGGGCTGACACGAGGAGGAGTTTCTTGTCCTTCCTGGCTAAAAAGTTTGCGGAAGAACTTTCCTAGCAGTCCTGATCAGATCTGCGTTGATTGTTGCGCAGGCCTGTCCTTAACCAGCTCTGAAGGGAAGAGCTGTTTAGATATGAGCATACAACAGTTCAGGATTTCTGAGCTAAAGTCACCCAGAAGACACGAACGAACACAACATAGCTCGTTTTGATAACACCTGCTGTGAAAAGGGCAGAAAGTTTGACCGACCCGTCCCTCACAGCTTTATCGAGATAGGCAATAAGTTCATTTGCGTGTCATTTCTTCTGATCTGAAATCTGCAAGAGCTGCAAGAGTCCAGTCCATCAAGCTGAAGACTTCAATAGTTCTGAAGACACCTTTCAGCAAATGATCCAACTCCGAAGTGGACCACAGAACCTTGGCTTTAGTCATGGCTGTTCTCCGTGAAGAGTCAACGAGTCTGGAGAAGTCCCCTTGGGAGGAGGCAGGAACTCCCCAAACCGAGCTTCAGTCAGCCGTACCACACGCTGGATCTAGAAGCCAATCTTGTCGGGGAAAAGGAAAAGTTGTCCTTCCTTGTTCCTTCTTCTTCAAAATCCAATCATTCAATTAACGAAAAGGTTCTCTTCACTGATTTGGCCAACACTGTCTTTTGAATGAGGAAGACTTCTGGGTCTACCCATCAAATATTGCGGAGGAGGACTTTCCAGGCACGGCCTGATGAAAATCATTAGGAAATAAGTCCATAAAAGGAGTAGTCTTTTCAGATCAGCGGCATGAGTTTCTTGAGTTTCCTCTTCGAGATCTCTTCCAAAGGATCCGCTTTTCCGATGTCGAACGAGAGGGGGAACGTGTGAATCGTGCTGCTTGCGTCGTCACGCCGCATGTCCAACTTGCTGCGAGGGAGCCGGCGATCCTTGTTCCCTCCGCCACTTTCGTGGGCTTGTTGCGGGAAGGCGTCTATGAGCGCTGCAACTTGCCGAAAGGTTTGGCGCCTTGCTGGCTGTTAGCGTCTTTGTTGTTCTGATTCTGCCTTACCTCTTCTTGGGTCTGTTGATCGTCCTTAGATTCCTTCTTGTGTTTTTCTTCTAGTCCCGAACTGTGGCAGAGTCAAAAGAGACGCAAGGGACCGCTGACTTCCGACAAGAACTTTGCAAGGTGCCACTTGCTGCTGGGAAACAACTGGAGATGGCACTGCACTAGCTTCCACAACTGGAGACTCTAGCTGGGATCTTTGATGAAGAGGTGGTGACGCAGCTTGCACGCGTCCATTCTGGGGAGGGAGAAGCGTGAACTGAAGTCATGATCGTCTTCTTCCTCTGATTTAGCTATCGTCTTACGCTGTTTAGGCGCAGAAACGCCCGCCTTTCTTCCGACAGGAATCTCTCTGGAGAGCTCCATTTGCTGCAAGAGGGTTGTTGGAGCGGTAAGGGACCCACGTCTCTGATAGGTCTAGACTCTTGTGATTGACGCCAACCACGCCTGGGGTCCTGCGCTATCCGAGGAAGACGAACACGCCCTCATCTCGCCTTTCCCTGCGAGGGGAGCGTCCTGGGATGCGCCAACAGGATCACTCGAGGACGTCCGCTGTTCAACGCCTCCTCACCTCCCTTAGCCTGTCGACGCCCTTCTCCCAGGGGTTGGGGAGCATGGAAGAGGTCTAGGGCTAGGAGCGTGACAGACACGAGCGGACGCACCTCTCCACTGCACTAACACTGTCACCGAACTTTGTTGCAAACTATGCACTGCCCCACATCACTTCCTATCTGAAGAAAGGGATTGTGACAGAAAACTCCTATGGCCGAAATAGCAGCCATTATATCCTTTTAAAGACGGATTACTTACTCCCGACTCCTTGGGAGGATCGTACTATAGCCTTTAGGGTTAGGATCAGGAATATTAGTATCAGACAAGGAAAGGACTTGACTATCAGAAGACCTAGCTGAAAGGACACTGGAAGATCTAGCTCTCCTAATTCTGTCCTTTCCAATCGCCTCACATAGCGATCATACTCTCTCCACTTTTTCTGACAAATACACTCCTTTGCATCTATCATCATGCACACACATGATCTCTGCATTTGATAAACTGTGTGGGGATCAAGAGCAGCCTTGGGGAAGCCGGTTCTGCATCCCCTAACACACATTCTAACAACAGGGTCAGCCATCTTGAAAAAGCAAGTACAAAGAACAATTGTACAGCCAGAAAACCGAACAGATAGGCCAACAATGAAAAACGAAAATCCAGGGAAGATCCAAAATCAGCGAAAGCCATCAACGAAAACCAAACAAGTAATGGGTACTTCTCACCAATTGTAGTAAAGAACCAATGTAGAGCTTAAATTTCCAACGTGCTGATAGAACGACGGCAGGGAATTTCTGGGGACAATTAAAATGGTTCCTTACCACTCAGAGGCGCTTCAGGTATGGCCACCTGACCTCATCTATCAGACATTGCCGCTAATTTTGAATTTCTGCTCTATGCGACGAATCGGCGGGATAAAGCTATATATATGTAACTACCAGGGAAGTTAGATATTTAAAAATATAATTTCCAATGCTCATGTTTTAGTGGGCGGTAGATCTAAGAAGGCTGTCCACGGCGAGCTAGGCTATGGCAGTTGACGTTTTTCTATAGAACTTTTACCTGCTGCACAAGAATTCAAGGTTATATTTTGGCGGCCAACTGTAATTGAGCTGTAATTTATCTTAGAAATGTAAACACGGCAAGGGGGACCCATTGGGAAATTGAGGTTTTGGGTGGAGAAGAACTTTTGAGAATAGCTGACGGTGGGGGGACTTTGGGGATTAAAGGTTTTTGGTGGGGTAAATAACTTGCAAATGGTTTGGGCACTCATTGTTGTGTTCCCTGTTACATATGTCAACTGGAACACAAAAAACAAGTGTAAAATAAGGGGCGAATAAATGGACAGCAGGAGCCATTCCAAAGGCACTTTTCATGCATTACTAGTACTGCTGATTCCAGGCCTTATCATGCATGCGCGGTCTTACAGGCGAGCCAATCACCAGTAAGACCACGAGCCAATCACCAGATGCCTCCAACAGTCCAACAGAGTAGAATTCTAAGCCAGTGTTCTGTGGCGACCTAAACATTTTCTTGTGTTATTTTACTTGTATTACAACAATTTAAAGTACATTACCTCTTGCCAGAGCATACGAGCTTGCCAAGAATCATTCAAAATGCAGATAAGGAGTGCAGCGCTGTTAGGATATGCCAAAACTGAAAGCAGAAATGATATTTTGCCGTTGACATTTCTTTGCCCTAACCAAAACCTTCGCATGGTGTCCAGTCGAGCTTAACTATGGCAGTTGACGTTTTTCTGTGTTATTTTACTTGTTTTACAAGAGTTTAAGATCGGCTGCCTAAAAAAACCAATAATCTTTAAAAATTCAATTTGGTGAAAAAATTCTATAGCTTTCCCGTGTAGGGTTCAAGAATGTGTCCACGAAATATTATGCTAAATTTGCGATTTCTCTAGTTATGGCCTAAAATGTAACAGTAACTATATACCCATAAAACACCAGTAGCGCAAATGATTTAGTCTGGTATAGTTTTTATGATATATATTACGAAAATTCCTTTGAAATGAAATGTATAATGTCAATAATGTCCTACCTGGCACCTTTTTAGTTATTCCTAGCCATGATAACGCACACGCTATACCATGACGCCGACTGCGGCTCGGAGTTGCCTATAAACTTCCAAGCTAGACGACACGTTTTTCATGCGCTTGCCAGCCTGGACTGAACTCTGTATTTTATGTGTTTTTGTTTTTTCACTGTGCCTAAAAGGTCCAAGAGCTCATGCTTCTAGAATGCGGAAAAGCCAAGTGGAAAAGTCCAGGTGAGAAGTAGAAGAAAGAGTTCAAGAAATTAGTGCCAAGTAGGGAAAATGGAGCGACGAGAGAGAGGAGCTGTCGCCTCCATCAAATGGCGCAGGGCAGCACCCTGCTGACCAGAGACCAACCACATCCACCCTAAACGCCTTTATTTGTTCACTACCAAAGGGCAAAGATATTTTAGAAAGAAAGCAGTAGCTCGGAGGCTGATATTATAGACGATCCTGAAAATAAAATGATCATAATAATAAGTGAAGCAAGACTTGATGAATTACTGAATCACGAATCCCTAATTAGAATGAAAAGTAATTCTAGGAATTCCCAGGATCCATTTGGCAAGGGATGGATTCGAGACACTAATAAAAAAGTAGGCAACTATGATACCTTAGAGTAATACCTGCAGCAAGATCAGACAGGGGACCAGGAACCTAATATTTATAATCATTTTGCATTAATTAATATCCAAAAATAAAAAATTAAAACCATAGAATTAATTGTAACACAGTCTTTGAAGTCCTTTTACCTTTTTTATGTAACTAAAACTTTGAAGGTCCGTTTCTCAAAACATAAGTTTTTCACCTTCAAATGTATCTCCTCCTTTAGTATTGACCAATCTAAATGATATTTCATATGTAATATGAGGAAACATGGTAGATTAAAAAAGCCGGGGATTTTAATATTTTGAGTTTCTGATTTTTGGCAATTTTTTTTTGTAATTTTTCCGGAAAATTTCATGGTAAATAATTCATATCTCGAAAAATAATTGAAAAATCAAAAATCCCGGCTTTATATCGAAGGTCCACGTTTTATACGTGGTTCAAATCATCCCTAAAACCAAAAAGCAAAGGAGGAGATGCATTTTGAAATGGCCATTTTTTTGGCGAAAATGCTCTCACAAGCAAAACCTAAGGTCACTGAACAAAAATTTTTTCCCCAGAAGTTCCACACATCCTTTAACAAACCCCCTATATATCAACAACCTGTCGTTAAAAAAGTCGGAAAACCGCCGATCCCCTTAAGGTAATATTTTGCTGGCCGGCTGTAGCTAAACTGTAATTTACCTTTGAACTGTATAGGTCGGTGCAGGGGACACAGTACCGTCGTATAGCCTTCAAACGTCAATAACATTTTAGTTACAGCCGACCGCCAAAATAAAATATTTTAAATTCTTGTTCAGCAGGTAAAACAACAGGAAAACATCAATTGCCATAGGCTAATTCACCGCGGACAGCCGGCTTAGAATCACCTAGTGAGCTTTGAATAGCTGATTCATTTTAGTGGCAAATCAAGTTTTAGATTCAGGATCCTCCTTCCATCCTACAAATATGGGGGAACCACAGTGGGGAAACAGTTTTTGAATGGGGGGAAAACAACACAGGAATACAGTCTAACCTAATCTAACCCATGGCACTGGGTCCTTGCTTGGAAGGGATATTACTTGCTTGTAGCAAGTAAATAACATAGAAAACGTCAATTGCCATAGTTACAGCAGAATCCACGGGGCTTGAGAGTTAAAAGTCTGCAACAAAGCAAATTCTTGTAAAGTAAAATAACATAGGAAAACGTCAACTGCCATAGTCGAGCTCACAGCAGAACTACGGCTTGAGAGTTATTAAAAAATCTGCAACAAAGCGTCAAGTCTAAATACAACACTGTCAGTTTTTCAACAGGCCGATATCCAAACCTCTTAAGTGTAAGAGCCAACAGGTTTCAGCACTACCAACATAACCACACTTGCATATACAGTAAATATAACACGACACAATCAAAATAGGCCTCTGGCAGCCATTCTTACCATAATAAATAACCTGGGGATGAAATTCTGATCAAGAGCCCCACTTGCAACAATGACAAAAAGACAAAAATTTCAGAGTTTAGCATAAGTAAATTTGCAATAGGTTTTAGTATGCTCTTCATAATTAAGCATATTAAGGAGTCTTGCAAACTAAAACCAATATCAGGCCCTAGTACAATACTAAAGCAAAACAAATTATGAGAAAAAGTAAACCAGGCCTAGGGTACTTTTTAGAGTTCAAAGTTCCCCATTTGATTAGCATTAGCCTACTGAATTTGGTACTAGAGAATAGTTAATCAAGCTGAGAACACAAACCCCAAATGCATAATCCCATGCCGGTATATGGCGGCAAAATCTAGACTGATAGATAGAAGCCCCAAAGGTCCCAGAAAATGTAGGCTAACCAAAACTTTTCACAATAAATCCTACCATCTATTAGACTAAAATAAGCAGAGACTAAAGTAAGCAGAGCCAATGCATTCAAATTTCTGTTACCCTCTGGCCATGATTTATGCCTTATTAATAAAATTCTCAATTTGTTTACATAAAATAAAATTTTAATGTTATCCTTAATAGGCCTACCACAACCACTTTTATAAGTGCTCTGTTTACTGCCAGCCCTATGGGAAGTAATGTTAAGAGAACAGCATAAAAATTTCAATATTGCACTGCGGTTAAGAAGGTAAAATGCCTAAAAAAAATTCCCAGCTGATTACTCAAGCCTAGTAGACTATAGCCTAGGTGGCAAACTGCCAAATTAATAAAAAAAAAAAAAAAGGATAATATATCCCAAGCCATACCATAGCTTAGGAACAATCCTGGGTAGAACTATATAGTAGCTTCACAGCCGCGACAGCAATATAACTGACTTTTTCTAAAGTTATTTGGTTACTAATTAAGAATTTACCTTCAATTTTTGGCGCCTGAGTGTAATTAACCTGTAATTAACCCCAGAAGTCCATCCAACAAGGGGTTTCCATATGCGATCTTCACAAAACAGAGCATGGGTACATGTTTCGAACGGTTCATATCCCGTACGTTAAGTGCAATAACTTGTTAACATATGGGTACCCAACCCCCTCCCCTGGGCCAGTACTAAACACAGCGAAGGAACATTCCATTTGGCTGACAAACAGATGCAATGCCAGTATCAGAACCCCTAAAGGTGTAGAAAAAACCAACTGAAAGGTAAAAACAGGCGCAGAGCTAATATATAGAATTATCCAATTCTGTAAGAAGAGGCACTGAGGTACCTCAAAATTGCTGGCTAAGTAGGCTGGGCCAATACACTTGCCTATATATAGGTAATTCTAAGCCCCGGCTGTTCGCGGTGAGCTGACTATGGCAATTGACGTTTTCTATATTTTTGCTTTATAAGAATTTGAAGTAATATTTTGTCAGCCGGCTGTAACTAAGCTGTCATTGACCTTTGAAGACTACTCGACTTGATGCCTCAACGCAGGGTAGGTCTGTTGCATTCGCGGCAAACCCCCATTATATAAAATTGTCACCAGTAAACACCCTAAAAAATACCAACATAACGTACTCTAGAGGTGTTTGCTGGTTTACATTTTGCCGTATAGCTATGCTATGGAGGTGGGGGTGTGCTTGCCGCGGAATGCCGGCTTAACAAAACAAGTATAGTCTTCAAAGATCAATCACAGTTTAGTTACAACCGGGACAAAATATTACTTTAAATTCTTGTAAAGCAAGTAAAATAACAAAAACGTCAATCGACATAGTCTAGCTCACCGCGGACAGCTGGCTTAAAATTACCCTATACCCTTTAACAACTGTGGGACTCGCATGATACGATGCCAACTGTATAGCCTATAAGAAACTTCCATTCATTTTCTAGTGCATAGGCCTACACACCTAGCAAAGATCAAATACAGCCTAACTTATGCTGGGCTTAATTTCTAGACTATTCACTTCTCATGAGATCGTCCATGACAATCAGCATTCTAGTGTCCATGACGGTTATTTACGGCTTCTGGGGTTATCGACACTAGTCTGGCCAAAATACACAAATATAATAGGCTAGTCCCCAGGAATAGCCATAAGGAGATTGCCTATTCTATGAAACCGAATGATACACTTTACCCAAATTCCCGAATTTGGTAATGCCTACCCTACACATAACTCAACAGATTCGCATGGGGATATCTATGTAGGCTATGAACTTTGCCTACCCTACACTTATAACTCAACAGATTCGCATGGGGATATCTATGTAGGCTATGAACTTTCACAACTTTTCACCACATTTGGTGGAAAGCAACATGGAGACCATACACAAATGATTTTCACTAAAGCCCAAGACTTGTCATCCATACAATATAGCTTAATAACATACCTGGGCGCCCTTGGACAGAATATTACAAAGTTGATTAATGATCCTAAATGTCTAATCCTCTTCTATCATCCTAAAATCCGGACCTAAATCAAAACGTCTTCCTTTAATATTCCTTACCTGCCAAGCACAGAATTACACTTTCTATATGGTTTGACTATGGTGGCTTAAGGAATAAGGAATGAGGAGAGGATAGAGGGAAGTAACACTAAATAAAAAATAAATGAGATATTAACCCATTATTATTACTGTACGCAGTTCTTTCAGCCAATCAGAAACTGCCAAGTGGTTGCTTTTCCTCAACTCGCCATAAGCGTTTGTAACAGGTCTTCTTATTGGTCAAAGTAAGTAATACGTAGATCGTCAAGGAAAATCTATTGTGAGACCTTAAAAGATTTAAGTATAAAAATAGTGATTTTATAAGTTTACTCTTTAAATATTAATAAAATTTTACAATATTTAATAATTGATAACGAAAAATACGATCTGTTCTCATTATTTGATTGTCTATTGGGATAGTTTCTATATAAGGTCTGGTAATATAAAAAGGGGCGGTGACTATGGATAGGCAATGAATCAGAACTGCCAACAATACACGTGAAACAAAAACAATCCCAATTCCAAACAAACGGAAATTTTCACCATTTGAAGCAAGACGGTACATATATATAACTAATATTTTACAATTCTGTATGCTCATAGATACACAAAAATATTATATTTGCTATAACTGAACTACCTTGGAAGTCTTCAAAATTGGTTTACTTGATAAAAGCATAGGCGGCAAGTTTGAAATTGATGGTCGTAAAAGAAACATTACTTGCTCTACCCTGGTAAATTTGCCTTCATTTCCTTACTATCAACGGTGTAGAATAGGCTAAATACCGAAGATTTTAGCGTATTTGGCAAAATACTGAAGACAGAAGGTTAATTATAAAGAATACAGGTGATATTTGAAGTGAATCATGCTGTGATATACCACGGGCAAAAGGGTACTTTAAAAACTATGGCCATCTATTGACAGAAAATAGAAATGCAATGACGTCCATATTTTCTAATGGTAAACCTATTATATTTATTTTTAAAAATTAAGAGATTAATTTCAAATACAAGGTATATATATTTTTAATAATTTAATTATAAAACTAATTTATAATTTGTGATGAAATCATTAATTGTTTTTACGTTAATAAAAATGATTTAAGGTAGTCAACAACTTCACGTTTGGCAATACCTAACAAAGCGGAGGCTATAGGCTCTGCTAAAACAAATCATGCAATTTTCCCTTTAAACCCTCCGTTTGTAAGTGACTAATTAATGTAAAATTGGAAAAAAGGATTTTAATTTAAATTGAGTTTTCTTTATAGTTAATCCATTCTTTTATTTCCTCTCTGGTTGTCTCCTTTGAAATCAATTCTCCTATTATTACGCCTTTCATTTCTTGTTGATTCCCCTTCTCGTTATTTTGGTCAGGTGTCAGGTCACGACCATAAAAAGTATAATATTTGATAATATAGGCAATGCTCCAAATCGTTGAATGATTTTTCTGAAACCTCACATTTTCTATGCTTTGAGCATTAATTATCAACACAGAATGAATGAGGTTTCTTCCGAACAATATTAAAACCAATGGCTCGCATGCAAATAAATGTAAAATACTTCGCGTGAATCTAAGCAAATATCATGCTTTCTCTACCAGTTGTCATGGAGACGTAAAATAAGGTAAGGGAAAGATGCAAACAAGAGCTGCATTCGTTGACAGAGCGGGTGCCAAGACCCATTGGAAATAGGCCTCTTTACCAACTTTACGTCGATAGTTGTGATGATAGGGATGCATGGAGAATCCTTAGTTTACGACCTTTTAATGTGATGAGTTTATAGATGAGAGCCTGGTCTTTTCGTGTAGTCTTCCTAAGTACAAAGAGTTTCTCTCTTCTTTCACCCTTCTTTCACCGTGGACAGCTGTACAGCCAGGTGACGTCATGGCAACGCAATTCCCCTCAGGGTCCTCTTCGCCCACTTTTACATGGGCGTTATAGTTCGAGGAGATCCAAGTCCAACCTACCAATTGCCATTATGTAGATGGTAAATTTTTCATGATTCACTAAACGGTACATCGATGCGTGCTGTATAAATCCAAGGCATGTTTCTCCCATGTGCGAGAAAGCCAAAAAGGATGTTCTTACCTTCCTTAACGTTCTTGTTTCCAGGGGAACCCTTGGCTTCACCACCACTGTATACACAAAGCCCACCAACCTGGTACCGTGACTTAACAGACAGAGCAAGTGCCCACAGGTTACAAGAAACCCTTCACCAATACTATCATGAAAATGACATCCTTGCACTCTTCTACTTGGCACCTTTCAAATAATGAACTTGACAGATGATCTCAAGTTCTTGTCAACAGCAAGTATTTTAATTTCAGAAATCCATAAGCAGTACAGTCAACATATAATAAATCGATGATATGGCGAAGGGACTGTCCTCTAAACTCCAGATGGTGATCAAAGCTGGAGGTTTTTGCATAAGACTTAGCACTGGAACGAGACTTCTCTTAGAATTATCATTAGGACGAAGGCAGATATAGTTTCCACCATGACAATGAAAAAATGGCAAACCTTTCGCAAGGAAACAAATGGATACACCCACCTGTTTTTGTCCAGAAATCTTGTTCCCCTGAGGGCCCAGGGAGTAAATGCGTCGACGTAAACTGAGGAATCGTTGTCAACTGAGACTAAGAACCTGTAATAAAAAAGACCCTATTGAGTTTCTTGGTCCTGTGCATCAGCGCTGTCGCTATGACAACCTGCAAGCCAATTCATTCCTCTGGATACCCAGAGCAACAACTGAATGGTTCAGTTCTTTTTCAGGCGAATCTTGACTGTCTGTGGCACTGGGTGGCGTCACCATTTATGGTTCACCTTACGAAAATTTCTTAATTACTTGTATTCTAAATATCTGATATAATTTTCTTTTACCAATTGCTTTTATTATTAAAATAAAAATAATCACAATAGAGTCTTCATCGGCCTCTTGAGTGTGTGAAAATCGTGACGTCACACTTACGTTTCTCCCATCTGAAAATTTATCTGATTATAATTTTGTTTAGTACTATTAACAACTTGCAGGCGAGTATAAAGTTCATGAAAACTTGTGCATAAATGCTTGTTGTTATGAACTTTTTTGCTGTTCATACGAATGCGAGTGAATTTTTTTTTTTGTCAATTGTTTGGCATATTGCTTTCGTATGCATTTCGAGAAATTTATCGGGGAATCCGACGTAGAACTTGCTGGGAAAAGGTTTTACTTCCGGCTGTAGCCAACCGATTCACAGATTTTTCTAGGAAATGGAGTTTATAGAAGTTATGTTGCGTTGTGTTCCCCAAATCGTGAAGCTAATCCTGTAGATGGTGAAGAATAACACACTGTTTTCAGTCAACGTGGCTTTTTTCCCGGCTAACCTAAGAACTAATTTGTATTTGAAATACTTACCACGCCAGGAGACGAATGACTCACTAAATTGGCATAACTGACTTTACAAAGACACGACAAAGACTAGATTTGGAAAAAAATCATTAATCGTGATTTGCCTTCTTATTCTGGTGATGCATTCATTACATTTTCTATCGATCAATCAGACAAACCAATTAGACGTGACTGACGCCCACGATTTTCCGTGAGACAGCAATGATCCGTCATGCAGTGAAATGAAACGCCATAATGATAAATTATTGCTTGTGAGATATTTGATTCCAAGGTTTGGTAATGTGACACCGGATAATCAGTCATTCGGTCAATCAAAAAGTTTGGTATGGCAGAGTCAGGAAAACATTAAAATAAAGGAAGAATTAATTACGATCTGAAAAATAAAATGCTTATTAGCTTCGTAACTGACATGATCGTTGGCTAATAACTAAGATAGAACGAGTAGTTTCGAATTTTTGTTTGCGATTTTATCATTATATATATATTTTTGCAAGAAAGATAAGTGCGGATGATAACCGACGAACCCTGAAAATGAACAGTTACGAGTTTTACAATAAAAACAATCTACCATCACAATTTCGGTGGAACCTATTTCCGAATAATGAATTTTCTCCTCTATAGGAGACCAGGCATGCAAACAATAGCAACTTCTTAACTGTTTTGCAAAAACTGAAAAGAAATAAGAAATTTAGTCTCGAGGATAATTTGAAAATTGCCTGGGTGAAGCGCAAATGAGACTTAAATGCATCACAGCAGATGTTTTTAATGGGAGACACTAGATGTTTCGAGACTTAGTGAAACAAATGTAAAAGTCAGGGCACACAGGAGTAAGAAAAGGTAAAGACTACTGTCCTTTTTGTTATGGCTAATGTGTGCGGGGTACGTGTGGACCAGGTTACGTGGTGTCAAGTAAACAATAGATGCATGTAGGAGAATAACTATGTAAGGCCAATGACTGTTTGGTTGAAAGTAAGAGTAGAAGCTGATAAAGTACGGATAGTGTCTATGATGATTCATTCGTGGAAAAGTGATGAGGCAAATTCAGTTTTGCTAGGTGATCTGGATGCAAAAGTAGGGCCTAGTTACAAAGTATGGAGTGCCTGGTGTGAATGAGAATGGAGAGAATCACGAGATCATTCACTCTTGTGTGGATACAGTATCAGAAACACATTGCTTCAAAAGATGAGTATTCGTAAGTATACCTGGGAGAGAGCAAATGCTAAGGAAATGAGTTTGTTCATTATTGTGGTAGCACTAATTAACCGGGATCTAAATTGGTGAACGTAATGGTAAAAGGGCTTTTCTGAAAAGAATAACAGAATACCCCTCTTTCTGTACAAAGATCTTTGATAGTAAAAAGGCAAATATTATTTAACCTTTATACAAACACCGGTAGGCATGAAATATGGGTTTGTTAAGAGCAATACATAAATATCGTATTGACAAGGTTAGGAAATAGTGAGAGAAAAAAATAAGCCCCTACAATATATACACAAAATAGAATGGTACTCACACCGAGGAATCTGAAATGAATTGCAGAGAAAACTGACTTGAAAATATGACACACTAAGCTAAGGCGATAAGAATGTACAAGAACCATAGTTTGCTTTTACAACACGTATGTGATAATGATGTAGAGTGAGAATCATAAATAAACCTAATTTTTCTTTGTATAATTTGAAAAACAACAACGAAGATAAATGAAATCTAGTCAGTGTGACGACAGTTTGTAATACCAAATCAAATCTGTCACTTCAATAGCATCCCGGAATTGCCTTCTTGTTACCCACTAAAGTGACCAAGGACATATGACGCAATTTTTATATGACGAAAACATCTACTATTACCTCAGGTCTCTTTAGTCCAGTACGCTGGGTGTCTCTCGTTTCACTTCCTTCTTCGACGGTCGAACTAGAGGCGTGATTAGCACGTGATAAAAGGACGTCTATCAGGTTCGAATTTCGTTGGGGCAAATGCTGTGAAATCTTTTACCTGCTTGGTAATGACCACACCAGGAAATTAAGAAATCTTCTACTGACTTTTTTAACATCTTCGTCTTCTTGTTTTTTTCTTTTCTTCTTTGCAATCTTCTTCCTGTAACACTCTTAATTACAGTTACCGAGTCAAGGTCGGGAAAGGTGGAGTAGTTTCAGTTTTTATTTTCATCTTAAAACGTCTGTTTATTTATATGTCTACATTTTGCTGGCACGGGCCCGTTAGAGCCGTCAGTTGACGCCTGGATGTCTCTGTTTCTTAATAAATTCCTCATATAGTTGGAAAGTGACAGCCAACCACACGCCTGTCAACAACAAAGAGCGTAACAAATGAAAGAGGATAAGAGGATAAACGTATCTCCTTCGTATGTTTTAAAAGAATTCTTCTTCTAATGGTGAACAAATGAAAGAGGACGAGCGTATCTCCTTCGTACGTTTACAAAGAACAGAGAATGTTGAAAATATTAGTAGCCTGGAGAAACTATACAGCTAACCGTTTATACCACGACTCTCCCACCGGAACACACCCCTTGTGCCCTTAGTATGTGAGAGAGAGAGAGAGAGAGAGAGAGAGAGAGAGAGAGAGAGACTACTGAAGATTATACTGAAAACGCACTGGGTTTACTGACCTGATGTTGTAATAAACGGTCATCCTTTGTAAATACTATTACTCACTAAAGATGCTGTAATGAACAAGTGAAGCATGTGATTGGTTTGTCTGAAACTTCATGTTTCCCACCTTCTAAATATATATATATATATATATATATATATATATATATATATATATATATATATATATATATATATATATATATATATTCATATACACATATATATGAATTTAATGACCTCTTGGATTCTCAACTTCCTAACACACACATGTATATAAATATATTTATATATAAATTATATATATATGTAATATATTTCTATATAAATTATATATATATATATTTATATATATATATATATATATATATATATATATACACATATATATATACATATATATATATATATATATATATATATATATATATATATATATATATATATATATATATATATATATATATATATATATATATAAACGACTTCTTGGTTTCTTGATATCGGTATCATCCATTCAAAATTAGGATCCCGGACTTTCGACTTAAAAGGCACCCGAGACCAAAAACTCAGCGTCCCAACAAATTAACAGAACGAAAGCCACGACAACCTCGGTGCAGCAGCGTTTGGTCTGGTCGATATCTGGAAGGGTGGCCATCTGGAAATACCAGACGGTCTCGGTATATCCTGGTGCGATTGCTTAGAATCATAAGGGGATCATAAGGGGTAGCACCTGGAGACTCTCTCACTAATGGAAAAAAGAATTAAGTATACCTAGTTTTATGAGCTGATTAACAGCTCCCCTAGGGCTAAGGATTTAGACTTATTTACGTATAAGAACCAATTGGTTACTTAGCAACGGGACCTACAGCTTATTGTGGAATCCGAACCATATTATAGCGAGAAATGAATTTATATCACCAGAAATAAATTCTCTAACTTCATCAGCCGGCCGCGGGATTGAACTATCGAATGACAGTCTGAAGCTCAACCGGTTCGGCCAACAAAGGGCTACTAATGGAAAAAGAATATGTATATACATATATATACAGTATATTTATATTTATATATATACATACATATATATATTTACATTTATATATATATTTATATGTATATATATTTATATTTATATATATCGTTTGCATTTGCTAGTTCTGATATCCCTACCATACCCATACCCATGTCTGTATCATACCTATACTCATACCCATACCTATACCCATACACATACCCATATCCATTCCATACCCATACCCATATCTTAACCATACCCAAATGTATAGCCATGTCCATATCTGCACCATACCCATACCTATACTCATACACATACCCATACCCACATCCAAACCCATATCCATTCCATACCCATATCTGTGCCATACCCATACCTATACACATACCAAACCATACCTATACCTATACCCATACCCATACCCATACCTGTACCATACCCATATCCATACCATATCCATACCCATATCTATACCATACCCATACCCATACCTGTATCATACTCACACCCATACCCATATCCATACCCTTACCTATACCCATATCCATACCAATACCTATACCCATATCCATACTATACCCATACTCATACCCATACCATATTCATTCCATACCCATACCCATACCTGTACCATAACCATACCCATACCCACACCATACCCATACCTATACCCATTCCCATATCCATACCATACCCATACCTATACTCATACCCATACCGGTACCATAACCAAACTCATACCCATACCATACCCATACCTATACCAGTATCCACATCATACCCATACCTATACTCATACCCATACCTGTACCATAACCATACCCATACCTATACCCATATCCGTACCATATCCATACCCATATCTGTACCATACCCATACCTATACCCATACCCATATCATACCCATATCTGTACCATACCCATGCCCATATCTGTACATACCCATACCTATACCCATACCCATATCTGTACCATACCCATACCCATATCTGTACCCATACCCATATCTGTACCCATACCCATATGCATACCACACCAATACTCATACCCATTTCCATACCATACCATTCCCATACCAATAACCATATCTGTACCATACCCATACCCACAGCTAAATTAACCCTACCTATACCAGTATCCACATCATACCCATACCTATACTCATACCCATACCTGTACCATAACCATACCCATACCTATACCCATATCCATACCATATCCATACCCATATCTGTACCATACCCATACCTGTATCATACCCATATCTGTACCATACCCATACCTATACCCATACCTGTATCATACCCATATCTGTACCATACCCATATCTGTACCATACCCATACCTATACCCATACCCATATCTGTACACATACCCATACCCATATCTGTACCCATACCCATACCTATACCCATACCCATACCCATATGCATACCACACCAATACTCATACCCATTTCCATACCATACCATTCCCATACCAATAACCATATCTGCACCATACCCATACCCACAGCTAAATTAACCCTACCTATAATAGTATCCACATCATACCCATACCTATACTCATTACCCATACCTGTACCAATAACAAACAAACAAATACCTCAGATTTTCCATACCATATCCATACCCATATCTGTACCATACCCATACCTATACCCATACCTGTATCATACCCATATCTGTACCATACCCATATCTGTACCATACCCATACCTATACCCATATCCATATCTGCACCATGCCCATACCCATACCCACGGCTAAATTAACCCTACTGACAATAGTCAGCAAAAGTATACAGGCACCACCAGCCCCATTTACCTTCTGGTGTGCAAATCAACAAACAAAGAAACGTCTCAGATTTTTAGTATTATATGTGGAAGCCGTCTTCAGCCACATACCCATACCCATACCCATACCATACCCATACCTATACCCATATCCATACTGATACCGATACCCAGGCCCATACCTGTACCATACCCATACCTGTGCCCATATCAGTTCCATACCCATACCCATATCTGTACCATACCCATACCTATACCCACACCCATACCCGTTCTTACCGGTGTGTCGAAAATCTTCAGTCATTTGGTGCTGAAACTTGTTCCATAGTGCATGTATTGTTTAGCTTTGAATTAATGAGCAGGATCGAGAATAATGACGGCAGTTGGTATGGCATAATATAAAACGGCAGCTTCAGTTATACATCGACGCCATTCTTCACACAGACAGACACAGACAGAAAGGCAGCCAAGGAAATTAATATAACAGATGTATATATATATACACATATACTATAAGTTATGCCCAGTAAATGCAAAAAAATTAAAAAAATTATAAATAATTTGAAAGTTTGTGGGACACAGACAGACATCCTTTGTTTGATACTGCCCATTCATACACGTATACGTACTGTAACTACTTCAGTATATATAGAAATTTATTTGAAACAGTTTCGCACATGTTAAAAATAACCCTGCTCAGTAACACAGACTTTCACTCACCAAGCACTCTTCAACACGCCCATTCTTAGCAAAGGATTGTGGCAGGACAAAAATCAGGGACCATATTCCTTCCTTCCTTCCTCAAGAGCAAAAACTGACTCCATCAAACAAGATCGTGACCCGAGGGAAAGGGTGAACGCTCTCTTCCTCCCGTAAATGAAGTCACGACTTGTCAGTAGAAGAGGCAGCAAATTGGTGGTTATTGTGTGCTGTCGTCGGCTGAATTCAACCCGCCAGAGTGCGGACGCACCAGGCAAAGGACAGGGCCGAACAACTGCGCCGTATCGGAACATTTGTACTGATAACGTTGGCAGCGGCTGTTCGTCTGTATGGTCATTGGGGTTTTCAACAATATGATATTAATAGATAGCTGAACCAGTGGAATTGCCACGGGGGAAAAAAGGTATTTTCAAGCGCCACATTAAATGAGAAACAGTACAACATTTTTCGCCTGAATATTGCATAAAACAAGTCTTCGATTCGGCACTTCTTCGTTCAACGTTCGTCGAGTGCATTCATTTAGTTATGTTTTCTACCTAGGCTCTTGAGCTGAATTGAACTGAATTGAATTGAATATAGGATTTAGGTCGAAGGCCAAGCACTGGGTCCAATGAGGTCATTCAGCGCTGAAAAAGAAATTGACAGTAAAAGTTTAAAAGGTGTAACAGGAGGAAAACCTCGCAGTTGCACTGTGAAACAATTGTTAGGAGAGGGTGAAAAGTAAGATAGAAGAAAGAATATGAAAGGAGGTACAATAAAAGGAACGAAAGGGGTTGCAACTAGGGGCCGAAGGCACACTGCAAAGAACGTTAAGTAATGCCTACAGTTCCCCGCACGAGGTGCACGGACGGCACTACCCTCCTACAAGGTATCCCTTAGACCCTCCTCTGTTCTTCTCCATTCCCTTCTATCCTATCTTTCCTCCTCCTCAATCCTTCCCCTAACCTCATCTACTC
>NC_089781.1:79123305-79130805 GCF_040412425.1 Macrobrachium rosenbergii | reverse complement strand
TATTTTGCCCTGCGTGAGTGAAACCTTGAGTGAAACCTTCGACGACGGCGATGAAAATGTCGCGGCGTCGAACCTCCCTTTCCGACATGAACTGGAAGACGTGGCCAGAGGTTTCCGGGAGAAGCTACGCGAGGAGCTGTCCAACCTGGAAATGGAAATGTACGAGGAGTTCCTGAAGCTCCTGCAGGATATCGACAAAGCGCAGGGGAACCTCACGGAAAAGCTGACGGAGGAGCTCTCGCGGAAGGTCGTTGACGTGATGAGCAAGTTCGAGAAAGTGATGGCTTACTCGACCGAAAGAACCGAGGTTCTCAACGACAAAATGAAAGAGCTGTTCTCTACTCTTGCGGAATGGGCAGAACACGGTCGCCCCTCCAACGCGCATCGTGACCGTCAAAAAACGTCCGTAAAACGCAGACGAAAAGTCCGACGGGACAACGCCGACAGGTCGAAGCGCCACACGGGTCTCTTGGCGCCCGAGGACGAATTACTTCTGCGGGATGTCTCGGCGGTCAAGAAATTGCTAGAATTAGATCCGGAGGACTTCCCCATCATGGAGGGTATGGATGACATGGACGCCTTCCTCGATCGATCGATTGACTTCGACGGGGACCTAGAGATCGACGATTCGGACTTTGTTTTACGAGAGTTCGTCCCGGGCACCAAGAGCAAGTTCATTTTGAAGAGCGAACCGTCACAAGAGCAGCAACGAAATGCTCCCTCAAAGAGCGTCCTTCCGAGAAACTGCTATGACCTACTGAAGGAAGGAAACACGCAAAATGGCGTTTACTTCATCTACCCATCAGGTAGGATGCTTTGGAAAATAATTCGGTCTAATGTCGGTATCAGGATTTTGATGATATGTAGATAGACTATTATTTTTTAAATGAACATAAAGGCGATGCAATTATGATTATATTATGGCTTCAAGTGTCTAACATGCACACATACACAAACATACACATGCATATTCATATATTTATATGTATATATAATGTATATTATATATACACACATATATATGTATATATTGTGTATATATTGATGAATTTCAGAACAAAGAACATCCAAAGCATATTTTTAACTTCTTATTTTTGACGTTTCGGTTCAAATCTGGTGCCATTTTCGCAAAAATCAGCTGAAATGAACAAAAGACATGGATATGGTAAAAGTATATACAACATTACAATTACAAATACAATAAAGGCTGTGTGTATATTATATATATACATACATATACATACAGTATATATATACATATATATATGTGTATATATATATGCGTGTGTGTGTGTGTGTTTGTGCACGCGCGCGCGTATGTGTACATACATCTATGTGGTTTTGCAGGCACGTGCATGCTCATTAAGCACACGTTTTGAGCACTGTTCCCAAGAATATGCAACAAAATCTTCGCCACTCTATCAAACACAATCTGTCGTCAGGTAACGGTGCAGCCACAGAGGTATGGTGCAACCAGGAGTCCGACGGGGGTGGCTGGACGACGATAGTGAACCGCCGGGATGGTTCAAACCCTCCAGTGAATTTTAATGTAACTTCTGATCTTTACGACAACGGATTTGGCCATCCATCGTCTAATCATTGGATAGGTGAGGTCATTGTTTTATTTTTATTTATATATTGATTTATTTATTATCAGTCAAGTTCTCGAGGCCAGTTAATAACATTTCTAGTACCTCATAGGGTTTCCATAATGTATTTGTTATTCCATAATGTATTTGTTATTAACTGTTATTGAAGTTGAAGAAGTTAGACACCCAAATGGTTAAAGACAAAGTTGAACAAAAAATCAAAAGCAATATATCAAAATTGGATTAATGAACCAACATGATGTGGTCACTGGTGTAATTTTTAATTAAATTATACAGCCCTCTCCTTGATGAATAATTTTTTTTTTTATTTAAGATGGTGATGATATTGTGTTCAAACAACACTTTCTCACCGATGACTTGTTAATTACATGAATACATCCTCCTACTTTTGGTGATGCTTATTTTCTTTTATTCAAGGAGGTGATGAATTTGTGTTCAAATAATATTTTCTCATAAATGACTTGTTAATGTATGATGATGCATATTTTTTTTTTTATTCAAGAAAGTGATGAATGTGTGTTCAAATAATATTTTCTCATGTTAACTTCAATTATCGTCAGGTCTTGAAGTGATGCACATGCTTACACAAGGGAGGTCTTACAAGCTGAGAGTGATTCTTCAGGATGGCAATGGTAATAGCACCTTCGCTTCTTATGGAATTTTCAGGTGAGCATTGTTGATTGTAGTTAAGAATCTTGCAGCCACTAATGTGCTATGATATGGAGAGTATATATATATATATATATATATATATATATATATATATATATATATATATATATATATATATATGTATATATATATTTATATATATGTATATATATATATATTATATATGTATATAAAATATATGTTTATATATAAATACATATAAATAAATAAATATATATATATATATATATATATATATATATATATATATATATATATATATATATATATATATTATATATATATATATATATATGTGTGTGTGTGTGTATATATATATATATTATATGTATATGAAATATATGATTATATGTATATACATATATATATATATATATATATATATATATATATATATATATATATATATATATATATGTATAAACTTGAGAAACTGGAATGAGCTAGGAAAACGGGAAAGATGATGAACAGATATACACAAAAAATGTCTGTCTGAGAGAGTTGTACTTACACGTATGTCATAGAGGTTCGACCAGGAATTCGATGAGATAACCATTTTCCACATTTCATTCTAACTTTTCATGAGTCTTATTTAAATCTTCTGGGAATTTCTACAAAGATAAAATTTATGTTTATATATATAAATATTCTGTATATATATATATATATATATATATATATATATATATATATATATATATATATATATATATATATATAAAGAAAATTTACAAAATAAGACAGACTGAATTAAAATTCACGATTGATAAAGACAAGTAAGAACAATAAAATGTGCATAAAACTTACAAAAGATTCATCATGACAAAAAGTACACAGAATACGGATCACAGAATTCTGGAATAATCTTTAACAATTACTCTGTATACACAGAAGCACTATTCACTAGCGACAACGAACTATCCTACTGATACAAAGTACAGAGGAGAACTGTGTACAACAACAAAGGAAGGTCAAAGAAAAAAAAAACATCGAGATAAAAACAACTGGGTAGAGGACTGTGTATTTAATTCTGTAACTAGCAGTTTAATTTTGAGTGTTTTGCAGCATAAGTAAATCACTCTGTTATTTTGGGCAGTAATGATAGTACAGTTTTGTTTTTATATTCAGTTTTACATATTTTGGCATGATTGCGTATATTGGTGTGCAATTCGTATTTTGAGCAGACGTCTACTGGCCCAGTTCATAAGTCACCTGAGTTACATGCAGGTGCACTTATATTTATAATTCTTTCACACACACACACATGCACACTTTTGACACACAAAACACACACAAATATATATATATATATATATATATATATATATATATATATATATATATATATATATATATGTGTGTGTGTGTGTGTGTGTGTGTGTGTGTGTGTGTGTGTGTGTTTGGGTGTGTTTGCGTGTGTGTGTATTTATTTTGCGAAGAGAAGCAAAATCCGAATGAAAGTTTAGAATCTGAAAAATCTTCACTCATTTCATTCGAAGTATCCTTATTTATTTATGTATATATTTATTCATTACAGAGTTGGCAGCAAGGTCGAAAACTATAATTTAGAGGTCGAGGATTACGATACCAACAGTACTGCTGACGATGCTTTTTCCATTCACTCTGGAAAACCCTTTGTTTATCCCATTCCAGACTCCGGTAAGTTACTCAGGGACATCATTGATTACATAGTAATTCAATTATTTTATTTCTTTATTTTTTATTCAAGACCCGAACCACTGAACCAGCCCACCTTTTAAACGCTCATTACTTGGTTATTGAAATGCTTCGGATAAGCGATAGTTCCTCCTTGGACGGATTGGTATCGTTCTCGGCTAGCACTCTGATGGGCCCGCGTTCGATTCTCCGACCGGCCAATGAAGAATTAGAGAAATTTATTTCTGGTGATAGAAATTCATTTCTCGTTATAATGTGGTTCGGATTCCACAATAAGCTGTAGGTCCCGTTGCTAGGTAACCAACTGGTTCTTAGCCAAGTAAAATAAGTCTAATCCTTCGGGCCAGCCCTAGGAGAGCTGTTAATCAGCTCAGTGGTCTGGTTAAACTAAGGTATACTTAACTTTTCAGATAGGTGAATCTCCTCCGCTCAGAACTGAAGAAAATGTCACACTGATCCGTGAAACTGAAAGTACTATTCCAACAACATGAAGAGTTCACGTGGTTTCATTTAAGAATTATACCAATGAGCAGTGAACAGTGATAGGTAGACAAATGATGCCCGCCGGAAGGACAAAAAGAGGACCAAAAAGGGAAATCCCAAATATAAAAAGTATTCTGCACAGCGTATAATCAAGGCCACCGAAAATAGATCTATCTTTCGGTGGTCTCGTTATAATGCTGTATGAGCCGCGTCCCATGGAGCTTTAACCACGGCATGGTGGTGGCCCATCCTATATCGTTGCCAGAAGCACGATTATGGCTAACTTTAACCTTAAATAAAATAAAAACTACTGAGGCTAGAGGGCTGCAATTTGGTATTTTGATAATTGGAGGGTGGAATGATCAACCTACCAATTTGCAGCCCTCTAGCCTTAATAGTTTTTTTAAGATCTGATGGCGGACAGAAACAGTGCGGATAGAAAAAGTGCGGACGGGCAGTCAAAGCCGGCACAATAGTTTTCTTTTCTTTTACAGAAAACTAACAAGGTCATAATGATGATGATGATGAACAAGTCTCCCATTCATTACAGTGAAACTGTTATTTCTTGAACATTTTTGCAAAACATGATGATTCCATTATCTTTTGAAGTTCTAACATCTTAATGATGCTTTTGGATATTTTTTCTTAATTATATGTTTCCAGAATTCACTAGAGTATCAGGCCAAACGTTTATGATAATAATCGTTAATGACAGGTGATACTGCTGTAAGGGAGTTGTTTGTCTTTAATGATATTTCTAGCGCACTGCCTGTAAAGAAGGCCACCGCTCATAGAAATATTTGTACTTGTGGAAGAAAAGTAACATTGGTCAGTATGGCTCCCAAAGATATTTATTTTTGTTCTTCACCTATAAATACATGTATTTGTGCCGCCTTTACTTCAACAATGATGATGAGAGTTTCTTTTCAAATTTGATTTCAGTTTGTTTCCCATCCCATTTACGAATCAAAACCTAACTTTTGGTTTCATGTAGCCATTTTGTTTTATCTACAGTTCACAAACCCCATCATTTATTTGCCTTTTTCTCATTAGTGGCTCGGGTTCATGAAGACTTCAAACAACGATCTGAACGGAAGTATTCCATTCCTCCATTGCCCTTCCATTTACAAAATATGCGGCTCAGTTCCCTACAATCGAAGCTTAAAGCTAAATAACTTTCTACTTTCCCTTTCATTTTCTGTTAGAGAAGTTGCAGATGGCCGAAACCCAGAAGAATGAATGTCTCTCCAGGCATATTTTGTCAAGACGCTTATCGCCAACAACATTCAGAGATTTTGTACATACAAGTCATGGAAATGTCTGTGAAAGAATCCGCTGCCTTTTTATCTGAAAGAACCCGTTTACACGAGAGATACTCCCTAGAGTAATCGTTTATTATATATAGTACACGGACGATGTGACATGGGGTAACTTACGTATATAAATCTTGAATATACTGTATATATGTATATATAGTATTTAGGCCAAAGGCCAAGCACTGGAACCAATGAGGTCATTCAGCGCTGAAACGGAAATTGACAGTAAAAGTTTGAAAGGTGTAACAGTAGGAAAAACCTCGCAGTTGCAGTATGAATCAATTGTTAGGAGAGGGTGGAAAGTAAGATGGAAGAAAGAGAATATGAAAGGAAGTACAGTAAAAGGAACGAAAGGGGTTGCAGCTAGGGGCCGAAGGAAGGCTGCAAAGAACCTTAAGTGATACTTACAGTGCACCACATGAGGTGCATTGATGGCACTATCCCCCTACGGGGAATTGAAAGGAAAATTGAGGAGAAAATAAAGAAGGTACATTAATCTTAGTAATGGCATATTTTTTTTTTATTATTAATCTCAGTAATGGCATATTTTACGGTAAGGGGCTCGGGTTTGAGATGAAATGGAGAGAATTTGATAGGAGGTTAGACATTACAGGGATAGACTAATAAGAATAATAGCAATTTTGTTTTTACGTTTAGCGCGTGAGACGGGCAAAAGTTCAAATCTAGCTCTCACAGGACATGACGATTATCAAAACAGAACTGCAGTCCAACAGGACATATTTCTCTAAGTATGGCCCCGTTATTATTCTCATTATATTGTCTCTAACCTCTAATAATACACTGAGGATTGAAATGAAATAAGGATTTCCATGATAATTCCTGTTCTCTAGAATTTATAGTACATACAAAGAGCTATTGAGAGCCTCCTCAGCTCTCGTTATCTGAACAACAAAATTATTATGGTTTTAGTTTTCTGTAAAAGAAAACTATTGTGCCGGCTTTGTCTGTCCGTCCGCACTTTTTTCTGTCCTCACTTTTTCTGCCCGCCTTCAGATCTTAAAAAAAGCCTCAGTAGTTTTTATTTTATTTAAGGTTAAAGTTAGCCATAATCGTGCTTCTGGCAACGATATAGGATAGGCCACCTCTAGACCGTGGTTAAAGTTCATGGGCCGCGGCTCATACAGCATTTTCCGGAGACCACCGAAAGACAGAGCTATTTTCGGTGGCCTTGATTATACGCTGTAGCGGCTGTACAGAAAACTCGACTGCGCCGAGAAAAGTTCGGCGTAATGTTTACTTGTTTCTGCATTATCATTTTGCATTCATATGGAACAAACCTTAAAGAACAGAAGTTCCCCAAATAAACACACACAAAGTTCAACAACAGTTTAAATGTTAATCACTCAAATGTTTAACAGTTCTTCAACTTGCTTGGTTATATGCACATAGCAAAAGGAGATAATTATTGATGAAAATGCTGTATATTAAAAAAATGACTAACTAAAACTTAAGAAGAATCATAAGTCAACATGAGTAGTTAGTTTAGAATGGAACAATACATCAAAATATTTTGGAAATGTAAAATATAATATATATATATATATATATATATATATATATATATATATATATATATATATATATATACTCAAAGTAACGATATTCATTAAGGATTAATGGATATCCTTAAATAATTGTCTTATTTCTATAGGACTATCAAAATAGGTTTCAATGAAAAGTTCTCCACATGTGACCCTAGACAATTTCGTAATGCTAAAACG
>NC_089781.1:79100805-79118305 GCF_040412425.1 Macrobrachium rosenbergii | reverse complement strand
AAGCAAAATAAAAACTGAAACATGACTTTCACTTTTCTGGTAGCAGTTCTATATGTGTCCGTCACTTTCGAACGCTGGGTTGTCCATGGATCCAGATCTGTGCTTTTCTGTGCTGTCCGTGTCTTCTGGATCCTTTTCTACCGTGGTCACTACGACAATTTGGCCTGAAAAATGAGAAAAAATCATGTCTTTCTTCCTTGAAAACGTTGAAACGCTGAGACACTTGTTTTTCACCTAAGGCACGGGTAGTTGAATGTTATACATTCATTCTAATGATAATTGTGAAGTGTAGCAAAGCTTTTCAAGTCATGGAAAATTACTGATTTAGTTTATTAAACATTTAAACTCACAGGAATTATCCAAAAGTGAGAGAGATAAATTTTGTTCAATGTTAAGCACCAGCGACTGGGGCAGTTGTAATGCTTGATCATTCTGACTTGACCGCCAATCCCCATTCAGTGATTGTAAAAATATTAACCCCTGCCGCAGTAACTGACTCTAACCCGGCAGTTTTGGAGAAAAATACAGAGGGGGAACTGGCAAAAAGATCAAAATGTATCAATATTTAGTTTAGTTTACAGAGCATCCTACTCGATATAAAACGAAAAGAATACTAAGACAGCGAGTACAGATATTCTTCTAACAACAGCATACTTGCAGTGTATGCAGTGAAACAAATATAATTTAAAATTCTCGTGGACTTGCATCACATAGCGACCATAAACCTAAATTTGTGCCCCAATAACGGAGGATTTAGGGCATAAATATCTACTAAATACTGATAACAGCAACAAGCAAATCCCTGCAATAAATGGAGACTTGCAGCTTATACGGGCAAAGAAAATAAATTCATGCCGATAAATAACTGTGAAGGAATAACTTACCTCTCTCAAGAACCCCGACTCTGGATTTGTACATAGTTAGCGTGACGACAACGCCTAAAATACAAGGGACTCCGCAAGCAAAGGCCAAGACCTCACGGTAATACATTGGACTGTAAAGGGGAAATGATAGTTAATATTTTGCTGAAGTTATATCAGACAATTCCGTTCTCTCTCTCTCTCTTTACAACGGATAAAACACATCTCATCGTCAATCAATCGTCATCATTATTGTTGGCCTGCTGTAAATTACATTTAGATTTGGATATAATGTATATACACACAGATATTTATGGTAATGAAGCACTACGACAGTAATAAGAATAAAAACAATATAATTGATAACCTTAATAATAATGATGATAGGAACAACAGCAATAACAAAAAGTAACTAAAACAGCAATGGGTCACGTTTCATCAAAAACAAAAAGATTAAAAACAAATTCTATAGTTACATTTGCTCATTGACTCCTCAAATCATCATAAACTTCTGGGAAAGCAGCAGATTTTAAGGGATTTCGGTATGTGGTAGAGCCATAATGAATATTAAACTATATTTGTCCAACTTTATAATTAGGGGAACATCTAAGTAAAACAAAATTTTATGAGGTTTCTTTTCATGTGATTTCTTTCCGATATAAATTCACAATGTGATATTTCAAACATTTCACATGACGAAGTCATTCCAAGCATAGGGAATACAGAATTTCTGAATAAAAACCTAAATGTTTTAACATAAAAGAAAAAATCAAAACGCTTTGAATAGACCTCCCTCAGACAGCCAAGCCAAGCTTGCCCCAGGTCCCAGAGGGATCTGGCGAAAACTGGATATCTGGTCAAGCACTGTCAGCTCGCGTTGTGTAAGCTTGCCTTTCCTCTTTCCTTTTTGATACCCACCACTTCCATACAGACACCAGCAGCTGCTAATATTGCCACCCTGAGTGCTATTCAGTGGCGTAGCTGGCATTCCATCGGGGGCAGGGGGAACTTAGGTGGGGCCAAGATATTTTTGGGGGCGCCAAAGAAAATTACACAATATTAATGTACCACTTCTGTAATTAGTAAAATATACTATTCTCGAAAGTATATATGCATGTGAATGAAGGAAAATAATAGTATTAGTAATTAGTAAACCTGTATTTGAAATTAGAGAGCTTAATTTTCAATTAATTTTCAACTCTTACTATATGCAAATGTATCAAAAACTGTAAGGGTTATAGTTTAGCTACAGAGGGAATTTCAACTGGGGGAGGTTCCAGTTGGGGGCCAATCATCTGATCGGGGGGCCCTGGCCCCCTTGCCCCCAACTCATAGCGACGCCACTGGAGCTACTGTGACTACATTCATTCATAATGATTTGTTGAATGCTGGGAAAGAAATTATTCTTACACCACCTTGGTTACCTCGCTCAGTATCTTGAAACGCACACACTACCCACTTATTTTTACGTAAATTCCTTTTTCTGAGATAACCTCCACTCCTATGAGATAACTGTGGCAATCTAAGACTGTGATTACTCTTACATAATGCTGAAGACTGATTAGAGTTTTTTATCAACTTGCTACGGTTAAGTTGTCATAAATTTTCATTTCAAAGTACATTTTGTGTATATTTGCAGTTAATCTATACGATTCATAAATTTTAGACCCACACACCCATATACATACTGTGCATCTATGTATGTATGTATATATATATATATATATACACTGTATATATAAATGGTTATATATTTATTTGTGCGCGTGTGTGTGTTTAATAGACAAATTGCTCTTAACTTTTCGATTTCCTCACACCTATTTTAATACGCTTATCATTACAAGCCAAAGATAAGTGTGTATTTGTGTGAGTGCGTTTTTTATGGAGATCTATTCTTGTGCTAGTTTCAGGGGCTTTTATTTAAAACAACAGGTAATTATTTGTACGTTATTTTGTCTTGCCCTCCTCTAATACCATATTGGACTGAATATTCCTTTTTTGCATGTTTTCATAAGTGAGCTTCTTGTAAAAATTCAGCACGGTGCCAGAGCTGTCCTATGCTATAGTGTAACTGACTTTGGTTCCTACTCCCCTCAATTAAAGACAGCGAATTTCATGAAATTTCACTGCAAAGAAAACTCTCTTGCATGTCGTAAACCGGCAGATAAGCATCTGGAAACTACAAACAACAATAAACAACAGCTTGTAGCTCCTTGGGATGGAACATGCAGCCTTTTGTTGTTCCAGAGCTGTAGCTAAGATTTCTTATTACACTGCAAATTTTTCTCTGCTTACAACATACAACTTACTGATTATCATCCAGCTTCTGTATAACCATGATAACAATTCCGTTGGAAACCTTGTCGAGGAGACTCATGAACCCGTAGACAAAGGCGCCACCCTCCGAGTTCTCTCCAATGAGATCGGCTGTGATGGAGAGCGAGGTGATCAGGAGAACGGAACCCCCGATGCCCAAGAGAACAGCCACAGGATAAACACCCCACACTTTAAAATAGCCGCTCTGCCCTCCTGCGCCTATCCAGATACAAGCCGCCAAGCCAACACAGCACCCAAGAGAGAATGTACGCTGGAAGATGCAGAGCAAACATGAGTAACTAGCGCATAATAGATGACGCGAATAAGATATTGCATGAACTTCCAGAGATTAACAGCCTATAATAGCATCTCAACTTAACAGACGTTTTGGAGGTCTGGCTTTCTGATAAATGGCAAAGTCTGTTAAGCAATGAAGACCCTATATTATAGCGTGCACTTGAGTATTTTCTAGATGTTTAAAAAAAATACAAATTGGAGAGCAAATGCATTTGAAAAATCCACATATAATTTCGAAGCGTCATGCGCCCTCGTCAGTGTGGAGACGCTGAAAGTGTATTTTATAAATAAATTTGTTCCCCAATTTGTGTTTTTTTTTCAGTTTTCAAAGTTCGATACTTGATCTGTTACCAACATTTTCTAAATGTCTTGCAGCTAACAGCTATTCGTCAAAGTTCCTAATCTAATTTGTGTTTTACACTTAAAATTCAATTTAAGGTATTTATATTAGAATGTGTTACGTCTAAACTGGTAGCCGAACAGAAATCATTGATGATAATGTAGTTAATAAATCCAGAAATCTGTTAAATTGAGGCCTGCTAAGTTGAAATGTTACAGTATTACATATTCTACTAACTATGAATACACTGAAATTGACTCACCTTTCTACCTATTATTCTGTTTATAGGTTTCATGACAAAGGATCCCAAGAAGCTAGAAAAATGCATGATCATAGGGACAACAGCTACAAAAATGATGTCCATTTTAAGTGTGTTGTCAACAAAGAGAGGGATGTATGTCTGCAAATGAGATATAAAAATACAGTACTTGGTCAAAGTTTGTTTACAGAAGTATTGCTTCAATATGACAGTTGTCTATACCTCCTGCTAGCTTCATCTTTTCTCTTGGTTTCGACTAAGAGACAAAAATACTTCTCATCGAATTTCATTAAACTCATATTTGACAGTTCAGTTATTTCGCTAGTGTTGCCAAACACTAGATGCTTAGTATTATACTGACCATGTAAAGATTGACATAAAGTCTTGTTGCTGTGTACATTGCTCCGACCTGATAAAAAGTTAACATTTTGAACCAGTCTCTTTTCCTTATCCTTGTGACTCTTCTACACGGAGAAGACTTTTCTTCTGCTTCTTCAGAGTTCTTTGCTCTGCAATATTGTGGCTCCTTGGTTCCGACATGGAAAATCAATGAAAATATGCTTCCTATGCCTATACAGGTAAGAGCAACATTCTGGAAAAAGACAAATTCACGATGTTAATGCACTTACTAGGGAACACAGGCAATGGATGGATACATGTGTTCTATTGGTATTTCTTTCACATCAGTATTTCTATAGAAAGGTATACCTAGATATGTACCCTGAAACTGTCAAGTTGGTCTCTTCCAATGGTGCCCGTTTTCTGGTATTCGTCCACGACTCTGAGCGCCGTCGCTGGAAACTCTGTTGTCGTAGGCGGGGCTAAGGTAGTCGAGTTAGTCTCTTCCTTATCCTCAAAGGCATCCACTCCCAGAAAGATGAATGTGATCACAAAAACTAGCATGTTTGCCAGCACCATAAATGCATACCTGCAGAGTATCGAGAAGTAATGGATAAGATATAATTTCCTTTCATTACAAATTGCCAGTACACTTGAATAAGTGATATATATATATATATATATATATATATATATATATATATATATATATATATATATATATATATATATATTATACATATATACACTTATATACATACATATATATATGTATATATCTTCTTCTTCGTTTTAACGTGCTTTTTCTTATTTTTATATGGGGTAAGCACTATGCCTTCTTTTTGAAGGCCTTTGATTTGGCGTTGGGGTAGGCCGTAGCCTCGATCGGCTGCCCTGCCTGACATCGCTTAGATCCCGGTAACGATGTGTACGTGTATCGTACCAATCCCCAGCTCCCTTTCTCCTAGCAGCGAGGAGAACTGGGCGGTTAGGTCGACAGTTCGAGACGTGTGAGGTGTCTGTTATGTTTTTTAGATGTTGGAGTGACTTTGTTTATGTGTGTATTAGTCTGTTATATATATATATATATATATATATATATATATATATATATATATATATATATATATATATATATATATATATATATATATATATATATATATATATATATATATATATATATATATATATATATATATATATATATATATATATATATATATATATATATATATATATATATATATATATATATATATATATATATATATATATATATATATATATATATATATATATATATATATATATATATATATATATATATATATATATATATATATGTGTGTGTGTGTGTGTGTGTGTGTGTGTATGTGTGTGTGTATGTATATATTTATACATGAATTTGGAGGCAGCTGCTGTCAGTGGTTTGTATCCGCCAGGTGACTAACTACTTACCAATTATATTTCGCCCCTCGGTATTATTCCCGAGGGAGAGAGAAATAGAAATTAAATGACATTTGTAGCCTGATGTATGTGAATACAAAAAATATCACAGTGATGTGATAAATAAAATATTATATATATATATATATATATATATATATATATATATATATATATATATATATATTGTCAAATATATATATTGCAAAAAGCAAAAATAAGCTAATAAAACACCCTCCTTTCTGTTTCGCTTGGCCGATAGATAGGCCTCTGTCTATTTTGACCTGTGTAAGTGCAGTACTCGAGGGATGGGTGAAGATGGGAGATTCCAGAGGGTAATTAAGGACACTCCCTGGCAGATAATCCTTGCCTAGGGCAGTAACTGGCTTGGCACTCTTTCTTGGTACAGGAACAGCGACCTGGGGTCAAGCCATCGGCCCCCTATGCCTGAGCAGAAGCCATAAAAGGCCCCAACGCGCTCAGGTCGGCCTCACACACAGCGTAGACCTGACTAGAGGAAGTCAAGAGTTAAGACGTCTCTTCCCCCCCCCACCACGTGGATCGCCGCCCCTTGCTTTGTAACCCAACCACGTGGCCAGCATCATTGCAAAACAGTGAAGTGCAACCCCTAGAGCGAGCGGAACTCCAATACTGCAGCCCTATATCATCTCAAGGGCGCCCCTCCATCACTCCATCGATCTACGACCCACGAGCATGCCTTTGGTGGGCGGCCTTTGTCTCCAAGCCACGTGGACCCTTTGCTGACGCCCTTGGGAAGGACTGGAACGAAGCTCCAGTGTCAACATCAGCGCTGGACACTCCTGTAGGATGGCAAAGTGCCCTGAAAGATTTGCTTAGTCATGTTACTTTCGCCCTTGTGCATTCATTAGACTTTTGGGCCAGTGTCTTTGCTTCCCCCTGAATTTCTTGGTTCAATCCCAACCCACGTGCTCACTGCCCCCTTACTCAAGTCACTAGTCAAGCCTCAAGGTTGACCTTTGGCACCTTCCGTGCCCCCTCGAGGAGAAAGTATTCTCCAATTCCGAGTTCTTCATTGGAGGGGTGGTAGAGCTTTCGACTAGCATGCTGTTGGCCCAGCGTTCGACTCTCCGAGCGGCCAGTGAAGAATTAGAGGAATTTATTTCTGCTGATAGAAATTCATTTCTCGTCATAATGTGGTCCGGATTCCACAATAAGCTGTGGGTCCAGTTGCTAGGTAACCAGTTGGTTCTTAGCCACGTAAAAATAAATCTAATCATTCGGGCCAGCCCTAGGAGAGCTGTTAATCAGCTCAGTGGTCTGGTGAAACTAAGATATACTTAACTTTTTCTCCAATTCCGGCATCAGACCGTAACCTGTGTTCCATGCCATTTCAGACAGACGGCAGTAGCGGAATTCTCCTTGGCTCTGTTCCTGGCAACCCCAAGCTGTCCCTCCCCCACCCTTGGAGGACTTTCAACTGCAGCAGCAATTTAACTTTATTTAATTCATTTTCCTTTAATCTTGTCTGTTATGTAAATATACCTATTTTTGTACCCATGTGTTTCACGCATCTTCCCTTTGAGTAAGGGCCCTAAGCTCCTGTATAACTTCTTTTGTTTTCTGTTTTATATGCTCCTGGTTATCTTACAAGGTCACTGTAGAGTAAAGTAATTAATCTTGGGACTTAAAATCTACCTGCACCAGTCGTTTATCTCCTGCACTTACGGAAACATATGAAGCTGGCATTTATGTTAACCAGGACGCCCGTTTTTGCTGCAGCAGTATAGCATTATATATAAGGAGGACTATATAGACAGATATCAGGTAGGGATTTGCCCTTATTTTATTAACAAGGACGTCTCCGACTTGTACATCACCTGTACATACCTGAAATATCTTCCCTTGATATAGTCCTGGTGCAAATCGGCCTTCATTAAGCAAGACATTTAATGCCATTTGTTTACTTGTTTTTTTGAAATTTAATTTTTGTGAATTAATATATCTTTTATATGTATATTTCTAGTTTTTGGCAGTCTTTTTGTTGCACCTTGAATTGAGTTTTGTTCATCTTTAGGTTTAAGGGTTTATAAATCTGGACGAAGCCTCTCTTTTGTCAAACTGGTAAAATGTTTTTCTGACGAAGACCGCATGGAACGCAAATTTTTCCCATGGAAGAATCCTTAGCTTCCCAGACACTTAGTTTTAAGATGAATGGAAAGCTAATTTACATAACTAAGATGGTTCCTCCGTTAATGAAGGAGACTTAACTATTTTCTTGTTGTTTTTTGTTTGGATAATAAATATTGTATAAAATTTCCCTAGAACAGAATGAGAAGGTTTGCTAAATACCTGACAACAACTGGAAAATTTTCTTTAGTGCATAAGAACCTGATAAAACAGGTCATATGCATAGAAGATCTGGAAAGATATTTGAATACATAGGATATTACGTTGGAAAAATAACATCTATATTATTTGAAAAATAACATCTTTATTACCTATAAAAATAATATCTACACTGCTCTGGAGTTCATACCTAATAAAGTTGTGTTCTGTCCTCTTCTTTCTAGTCGCAAGTGAATAAAAGCCAGGTATGCATGGAAGATCTGGAAACTGATAAATGAATACACCATGGAACGCAAATTACTCCCATTGGAAAAATAACAGACACTCGTTGAAGATGAATTTGAAAAATAATCATAACTAAGATAACCCTGTTAAAAGGAGGAGATCTACTGCCTTTTTCTTTTGGATACGAAAAATGTGCATAAAATAAAGTAGAACAGAATGAGAACGGAGTAAATACGACACAACTGGAAAATGTTTTACTTTAGCCAGGATAAAAAGGATATGCGTAGAAGATCTGGAAAGATATTTGAATATACCAGGATATTACGTTGAAAAATAACATCTATATTACTTTGAAAAATAACATCTTTATTACCTATAAAAATAACATCTACACTGCCTGCGTTCACAGTGCTTAAAGTGTGTGCAAGAATTTTACTTTAGTAGGATAAAAAAAGACATGCATAGAAGATCTGGAAAGATATTTGAATACACCAGGATATTACGTTGAAAAATAACATCTATATTACTTTGAAAAATAACATCTATATTACCTATAAAAATAACATCTACACTGCCTGTGTTCGCAGTGCTTAAAGTGTGTACAAGTACCCACTCACCAATCAAATGGATGGTTTTCCGTCTCCCATATCGTGCGCATATAGGAATCTTATTTTGTTTGTCTGCCATGATTCCTACAATAGGGGTGCTCAAGCCATCTGCTATCTGACCTACGAGCATAATATAACCGGCGGACATGTCGTCAAATTCTAGAACCTGTGGAAAAGGAAGATAGAAGTACGAAGGGTTAAAGGAATTTTGGAGTGTCTATGATGTCTCTGGCCTTCGTCAAAGTAATAACCATAATACTGTATCCCACGAAGAGAAAAATCTGATCCTATGTTATTTGAAGCTCACTGAAAAATTATAATTCCAATTATAATTCCAAAAATCTATGAAATCTTAACAAAACCAAACACTCATACACTTTGCCATCTTTTTCACAATCAGGTCACTTGGGCATCACATGCCAGATGATATGAGAAATAAAAGAACTGGAAGAAAACGCTTTCGCCACGTTATAAACGAGTTGCAGAATTTTCTTCGGGATAAGCTGTAAGAGGAATTGCTAAACACCTCTTCTTGATTTCATTTTTATTAGTTTTCTGAAAAGAAAACTATTGTGCCGGCTTTGTCTGTAATTCCGCACTTTTTCTGTCCGCACTTTTTCTCTCCATCCTCAGATCTTAAAAACTACTGAGGCTAGAGGGCTGCAAATAGGGATGTTGATCATCCACCCTCCAATCATCAAACATACCAAATTGCATCCCTCTAGCCTCAGTAGTTTTTATTTTATTCAAGGTTAAAGTTAGCCATAATCGTGCGTCTGGCAACGATATAGAACACGCCATCACCTGGTCGTGGTTAAAGTTTCATGGTCCTCGGCTCATACAGCATTATATAGAAACCACCGAAAGATAGATCTATTTTTGGTAGCCTTGATTATAAGCTGAAGCGACTGTACAGTAAACTTTACTGCGGCGAAGAAACTTCTTCGCATTTTTTACATGTTATTCACGTACTTGATTCAAATTTACTGGTATTATCACAGATGGCTGACGCATTTATTCAGTATAACAACATAACTTTTGGTTTTTCTAATTCCCTTATACTTTAAGCAAGTGTTTGTGTTCATGCTCAAAAACACTACCGATAAAGCTCATATCTAAGGAAGGTGGCCTTGTTAACTATCTCGGAACAGAATTGGCGATTCTGTAAGAAAAAGCAAGTCAGTTTATAGAATGGATGATAATCCATTTCTGAAAAAATCAGCAACGGACGAGATAAAAATGTCAAGTGGCTGAGGGCTCTTGCCCTTTGGAAGAATCTCGATAAATCTTGATTGGTCCGGCCAAGGTGTCTTTCTTCTTTCTTTCTTCGACCTGTATTTGTATATAGAGGGCACTAACTCATTCCGGCATCTCTGCGTAGTTCAGTAATTAGCACAGGAGATGTCTGTAAACAGTTAGGCTTTCCATTCTTATCTCACGTAATCAAATATAACTTATGTGCCTTGTATATTTTTCTCTTTTGGAGGGTGGCGGCTCTAAATGATGCTCTACTTCGTCTTTTCAGTAAACATTTTTTAATTTTTAGTCACACGCCTTGCTCCAGTGTTCAAATGCTTAACGTGTAGACAGCTTCTCAACGTCTTCTGGTGGTCACAGCCCAAGAACTGACCAGACCCAGTGTTGTTCAACTTCGCCGAATCAAAATGGATTTCAGCTCGATGATTATGTTGATTAAACCAGCTACGACTAGTGTCGACTACTTTGTAAAAGAGAGAGAGAGAGAGAGAGAGAGAGAGAGAGAGAGAGAGATTTCGGGCAATGCTAGCATCTTAATCATGATTTTATGATGAGTTGGAAATTTTCCCATGCACCAAAGATTTCTGAAAGGCTGTGACAGTAATAACTTTTTTGTGGATTAAAAAAATAATGTAACTATTTTCATTTCCTGCCTTAACGTAAAAAAATGGTTTTGAACTTCAGAATACCGTTTTAAAACCGTTCCTTAATTCACTTTCAAAGTGTTTCATTTTTCCGCGATGCCCATAAATTTTAATGCACATCTTTATAGCTCTATGGAACTTTTCTGAAAGAAATTTGCCCGTCGTTCATTTCTCTGATTGCATATCTGTCTTAATTTTTTCTGTAAGTATTTACAATTGTTGGTTTACCCGATGGACCACTGGGCCATTTAGAAGTATGAAATGTCCTTTAACAAATGGGATTCGAGTTTGTTTAAATGACGGCTCAAGTGGAGATAAACATAAAATACTGTGAAAAGGGTGAAATACCTTTATTTCCAATCGAACTCATTTGCAAGTAATAATTATCTCTAAAATCTGAAAAGTTTCAGGTCCTCAAGGAGATATTAGGGACTTGTTTATTCAAAGATAGCTATAACACTGATAATTAAGAAATCCATGTGGCCCTGCTGATGGGCCTAATAAGATCCGATGTGATTGGACTCCTAATTCCTTTTCTTAATAATTGGCTCTTCAGTAATGATCGTATTGTGATCTTCTTTTTCTTAAAAAAGAGAAAAAAAAAAAAAAAAAAAAATTGTGAATCATGAATATTTCCACATATGTGTTCTTTACAACCGTAAAGCCGAAATATTATTTTGTTCTCTCTCTCTCTCTCTCTCTTTTTATCTAATTTATTCTAAACCCAACAAAATAACAAAGGGTTGAATTGACAGTCTAAAAAACCGAAACATTATTTTGTTCTCTCTCTCTCTCTCTCTCTCTCTCTCTCTCTCTCTCTCTCTCTCTTATTTAATTTATTCTTAACCCAACAAAATAACAAAGTGATGTCTTGACAATATAAAAAACCGAAATTTTATTTTTTTTCCCTCTCTCTCTCCCTCTCTCTCATCTAATTTATTCTAAACTCAACAAAATAACAAAGTGATGTTTTGACAATCTAAAAAACTCTCTCTCTCTCTCTCTCTCTCTCTCTCTCTCTCTCTCTCTCTCTCTCTCATCTAATTTATTCTAAACCCAACAAAACAACAAAATGTTGTCTTGACAGTCTCAAAAACCGAAATATTATTTTGTTCTCTCCCTCTCTCTCTCTCTATCTAATTTATTCTAAACCCAACAAAATAACAAAATGTTGTCTTGACAGTCTCAAAAACCGAAATATTATTTTGTTCTCTCTCTCTCTCTCTCTCTCTCTCTCTCTCTCTCTCTCTCTCTCTCTCTCATCTAATTTATTCTAAACACAACAAAATAACAAAGTGATGTCTTGACAATCTCAAAAACTGAAATATTATTTTGTTCTCTCTCTCTCTCTCTCTCTCTCTCTCTCTCTCTCTCTCTAAACCCAACAAAATAACAAAGTTATGTTTGACAATCTAAAAACTATTATTTCTCTCTCTCTCTCTCTCTCTCTCTCTCTCTCTCTCTCTCTCTCTCTCTTATCTAATTTATTCTAAACCCAACAAAATAACAAAACGTTGTCTTGACAAACTAAAAACCGAAAAATTAACTTCTTCTATCTCTCTCTCTCTCTCATCTAATCTATTCTAAGCCCAACAAAATAAAAAAACTTGTTGTCTAGACAATCTTACATGCAGAGAGAAAGCAGAGAGAAAAACCTAAACAAGACAAAGACAGACAGACAGAGAGAAGAACAAAAGTGAGATAAGATCTCTCTCTCTCTCTCTCTCTCTCTCTCTCTCTCTCTCTCTCTCTCTCTCTCCCAAAACGTATTAAGAATTGCAAAGAAGTATGGCCATTATGTCATCTTTGTTTCACTTCAGTTCATAATCAGTCTGTATTATTATCAGCTACTGATTTCGGGCTTATTGTGATTAGCACCGTTTTACCGATAACAATTAAATTACATAAACTGATGACTTACGTTAGAACGCATTTTCAGGTGAGCATTTCTGTTAATAATAATAATAATAATAATAATAATAATAATAATAATAATAATAATAATAATAATAATAATAATAAATTACATAAACTGATGACTTAGGTTAGAACGCATTTTCAGGTGAGCATTTCTGTTAATAATAATAATAATAATAATAATAATAATAATAATAATAATAATAATAATAATAATAATAATAATAATAATAATAATAAATTACATATACTGATGACAGGTCGGAACTCATTTTCAGACGAGCATTTCTGTTAATAATAATAATAATAATAATAATAATAATAATAATAATAAATAATAATAATAAATAATAATAATAATAATAATAATAATAATAATAATAATAATAATAATAATAATAATAATAATAATAATAATAATAATAAAGAAATGACATATACTGATTAGAACGCATTTTCGGACGGGCATTTCCTGTTAATAATAATAATAATAATAATAATAATAATAATAATAATAATAATAATAATAATAATAATAATAATAAATTACATATACTTATGACAGGTTAGAACGCATTTTCAAACGAACGTTTCAGCTAATAATAATAATAATAATAATAATAATAATAATAATAATAATAATAATAATAATAATAATAATAATATGAAACGTGTAAAGCAAAATACAGATCAGGCGTGTATATGGAAAAATGTTCGACTTACGGAGAAACACATGCGCGCGCGTGCGCAAACACGCACAAACACATGAAATCATGAACCCTTATAGGCCTAAATTGCGAAGGAGACAGCTGCAGAGCCCATTATAATTATGAGGTCGATATCCTACAGGACAACCAGTCGAGATAGTCCTTGGCAGGTTCATTATTTTTATGACAGAAAAAAAGTTTTTTTTTTTATGTTTTTGTTTTCCGAACCACTTTTTTTAAGAGAAAATTTAGACTTCAATATTTATTAGGAGGAGCAGAAAAAAAAATTGACTTTTTAGTTTTCCGTAAAAGAAAACTGTATAGATGGTTATTTGTCTGTTCGTCCGCACTTTTCTGTCCGCCCCCGTATCTTAAAAACAACTGAGGCTAGAGGGCTGCAAATTGGCATGTTGATCATCCACCCTCCAATCATCAATATACCAAACTGCAGCCCTCTAGCCTTAGTAGTTTTTATTTTATTTAAGGTTAAAGTTAGCCATGATCGTGCGTCTGGTAACGCTATAGAACAGGCCACCACCGGGCCATAGCTGAAAACTTCATGGGCCGTGGCTCATACAGAAAAGTCGATTGCAGCAAAGAAACTTCGGCGCATTTTTTACTCGTTTTTTTAATGGTCTTGAAATCGATTTTAGATACTTTTGCCATCTATAAAATGCTTACTTAATTGTTCCTATGATAAAATTTAGATATTTGCTTAATCCAAGTGATAAATAATTATCATAACTGGCTTCTATTTGCAGAGCTCCCTAATCTTATTAGATTATTCTGAGTTGATCAAGGGAAATTTATAATTTATATTCGAGTAAACCAACTTTTAGCAATCGTAGGATGATACATATATATAATTTTCCTGTTACAGCGAGAGTAAAATGATACATATTTAACTCTCCTGTTACAGCTAGAGTAAAACGATACATAATTTTTCTGTTACAGTGATAGTAGAATGATGCTTATGAAATTCTGCTGTCGCAGCATTAATCCATGTAAATAAAGATTAATCCATATAAACAAAGATTGGTCCATATAAATATAGATTAAACCATATAAAAAAAAGATTAATCCATATAAATAAGATTAATCCATATAAACAAAGATTAATTCATATAAATAAAGATTAATCCATATAAACAAATATTAATCCATATAAATGAAGATTAATCCATTAAATAAAGATTAATCCATAGAAACAAAGATTAATCCATATAAATAAGATTAACCCATATGAATAAAGATTAATCATCCATATAAATAAAGATTAATTCATGTAAATAAACATTAATCCATATAAATAAAGATTAATCCATATAAATAAGATTAATCCATATAAATAAAGATTAATCCATATAAATAAAGATTAATCCATTAGATAAAGATTAATCCATATAAATAAAGATTAATCCATTACATAAAGATTAATCCATATAAACAAAGATTAATATATACAAATGAGATTAATCCATATAGATAAAGATTAATTCATGTAAATAAAGATTAACCCATATAAATAAAGACAATCAATATAAATAAAGATTAATTCATGTAAATAAAGATTAATCCATATAAATAAAGATTAATCCATACAAATAAGATTAATCCATATAAATAAAGTTTAATCCATAAAATAATTAATCCATATAAATAAAGTTTAATCCATAAAATAAAGATTAATTCATGTAAATAAAGATTAATCCATATAAATAAGATTAATTAAAATAAAAGGTTATTCCTCTAAATAAAGATTAAATTAAATAAAGATTAATCCAGATAAACAAAGATTAATCCATATAAATAATATTAATTCATATGAATAAAGATTAATTCATATAAATAAAGATTAATTCATGTAAATAAAGATTGACCCATATAAATAAAGATTAATTCATATAAATAAAGATTAATCTATATAAAAAAGATTAACCATATAAATAGATTAATTCATATAAATAACGATTAATTCATGTAAATAAAGATCAATCCATATAAATAAAGGTTAATTCATATGAATTAAGATTAATCCATATAAATAATTCTATGTTTTACCAATTTATCCAAGACAAAATGTCAATTAATTTCGACCATGTAAGCAATGGAAAAACTCATCAGCCTTAAACTCTAGTTGAATTGAACTGAATATAGAATTTAGGCCAAAGGCCAAGCACTGGGATCAATGAGGTCATTCAGCGTTGAAACGGAAATTGACAATAGAAGGTTTGGAAGGTGTAACAAGAGGAAAACCTCAAAGCAGTTGCACTATGAATCAATTGTTAGGAGAGGGTGACAATTACGATGGAAGAAAGAGAATTTGAAAGGAGGTACAGTAAAAGGAACGAAAGGGGTTGCAGCTAGCGGCCGAAGTCACGCTGCAAAGAACATTAAGTAATGCCTACAGTGCACCGCATGAGGTGTACTGACGGCACTACTACCCTACGAGGATTAAACTCTGGTGGACAGAAAAGAAGAAAGACAGATTTCTTACCAATAAAGAGAAGAGAAGAAGAAAACACTTATATATAAAAAGGAGAGAAGAATAAATTATTAATACCTACAGACGATGAGAAGAAAAGAATAAAGTAATAAGTGCACACAAAAAGAAGAATGAAAGAATGCTTGCTGAAAAAGACGGATAAAAAATGCTTACTTAAAATGACGGATAAAAATGATGCTTACTAAAAAACAGACGAATAAAACTGCTTACAAATGAATAAAAAGAACAATAAAGAATGCAAATAAAAGAAAAGAATAATGAAAGAATACTTACAGACACATAGAAGAGAAGAATATACGAAAACCACATGGAAGCGCAGAGGTCGTTCATGAAATGCCCAACTCCATAGCAGAGTTTGGGTATGAGGGGTATGGAATCTTTCTTCTTGGTGGAATCCATGGTGGACCGAATTGACTCTTCAGTTAAAAAGATTATTTATCAATTTGATTTTTCTATTCTGATTTCGAACGCGAGGACGTTCGTCCCTTAGTATAGGCCACTCTCAGACACTAGCTCCTCATCGTTCCGAAGCGTGTCAGAAAAGCCTAATGCCTGTCAGGATAATTCAGAGTAAAACTTGGTGTTTGTCTGAGACGTCTGAGAGACAAGAGGCTGAGGGTCAGCCACGCGTAAAAGACTTATCGAATATCTGGTTCAAATTCGATCAAATCGTGGACATGAAATCATATTTCCCTTGAGCAAATGGCTGTCGAATATCAGACCTGAATTCAGTCAGACAACTGAAATGAACCGAAGTTTTCTCGACGAGCAAAAGACTGTCGAATATCAGGCCTGAATTCGATCAGACAGCTGAAATGAACCAACGTCTTCTCGACGAGCAAAAGATAGTCGAATACCGAACCTGAATTTGATCAGACAATTGAAATGAACCGAAGTTTTCTCGACGAGCAAAAGACTGTCGAATATCAGGCCTGAATTCGACCAGGTAACTGAAATGAACCAACGTCTTCTCGACGAGCAACTGTCGAATAAAGGACCTGAATTCAATCCAGATAACTGAAGTGAACTAACGTCTTCTCGACGAGCAAAATATAGTCGAATATCAGGACTGAATTCGATCAGGTAACTGAAATGAACCAACGTCTTCTCGACGAGAAAAAGACTGTCGGATAACGGCCCTGAGTGCGATCAGATAACTGAAATGAATTAACGTCCTCACGAGACCAAGAACCCGCCAAAACTAACTGCCAACTGGGCCTGCAATTGAATGCGACGCTTAACCTGGTAGATAAGCTTCGACAAATCGCAGTAAAAACCCTTGCGAGAGATAATGGCCTCCTCAAGAAGATTTTTGTAACAGTGACTTGCATACGTCAGCGTCACGCTTACTCTTCGGCCGGTACCCGTTTGTTACATCGCAGAAGAAATCAAAGGTCGCCCAACGCCTCCTTCAGAAGGACTTGTTTTCAAGGTGAGGCTGATAATGT
>NC_089781.1:79043305-79095805 GCF_040412425.1 Macrobrachium rosenbergii | reverse complement strand
ATAGCAACCTACTGGTAACCTAATGGTATCTGTCAATAGCAACCCACTGGCAACCTAATAGTCTCTGTCAAAGGCAACCCATTTGTAACCTAATGGTTTCTGTCAATGGCAACCCAAAGGCAACTTAATGGTCTCTATCAATGGCAACTCACTGGTATCCTAATGTTCTCTGTCAATGGTAACCCACTGGTATCCTAATGGTCTCTGTCAATGGCAACCCACAGGTAACCTAATGGTCTCCATCAATGGCAACCTGGTGGAACCTAATGTTCTCTGGGAAAGGCAACCTACTGGTAACCTAAAGGTCTCTGTCAAAGGCAACCCAGTGGCATCCTAATGGTCTCTGTCAATGGCAACATACAAGTAACCTAATGTTCTCTGTCAAAGGCAACCTGCTGGTAGCCTAATGGTTTCTGTCAATGGCAACCTGCTGGTAGCTGAATGGCCTCTGTCAATGGCAACCCGAAGGTAACCTAATGGTCTCTATCAATGGCAACCTGCTGGTAGCCTAATGGTCTCTATCAATGGCAACCCAATAATAACCTAATGGTTTCTGTCAATGGCGACCCACTGGTAACCTAATGGTCCCTGTCAAAGGCAACCCGCTGGTAGCCTAATGGTCTCTGTCAATGATAACCTGCTGGTAGTCTAATGGTCTCTGTCAATGCTAACCCGAAGGTAGCCTAATGGTCTCTGTTAATGGCAATCTGCTGGTAGCCTAATTGTCTCTGTCAATGGCAACCCAAAGGTAACCTAATGGTCTCTATTAATGGCAACCCGCTGGTAGCCTAATGGTCTCTGTCAATGGCAACCAAATAGTAACCTAATGGTTTCTGTCAATAGCGACCCCCTGGTACCCTTATGGTCTCTGTCGAAGGCAACCTGCTGGTAGCCTAATGGTCTCTGTCAATGGCAACCAAATAGTAACCTAATGGTTTCTGTCAATGGCGACCCCCTGGTACCCTTATGGTCTCTGTCGAAGGCAACCTGCTGGTAGCCTAATGGTCTCTGTCAATGGCAACCAGCTGGTTGCCTAATGGTCTCTGTCAATGGAAACCAGAAGATAGCCTAATGGTCTCTGTTGATGGCAACATGCTGGTAGCCTAATGGTCTCTGTCAATGGACCCACTGTTAGCCTAATGGTCTCTGTCAAAGGCAACTCACGGGTAACCTAATGGTCTCAGTCAAAGACAACCCGCTGGTAGCCTAATGGTCTCTGTCAATGGCAACCAGCTGGTTGCCTAATGGTCTTTGTCAAAGGCAACCTGCTGGTAGCCTAATGGTCTCTGTCAAAGACAACCCGCTGGTAGCGTAATGGTCTCTGTCAGTGGCAGCCACTGTCGAGTTCTGTTAATATCGAACCAGTAATGAGTAGTCAGTTACTTGTAACAGTGGGCAGCAGCTGGTCACTCAATGGAGTGCAGGTAGTTTCTGCCAACGGCGAGAGGTCATTTCATTGCGCTCTTCGAATCAGATGCAAAATCTCAGTATTAAAAAGCTACTTTGTAAAGATTACTTTACAAAGTCAGTTTAAGTCAAGGCTTCTAAAGAGACAATTTCCAAAACCAACCATATTCAGGTTTATAAAAAAAGAAAATACAAAATCGAAATAATTCCAGATAAATGAGAAAACAGAGGTGTGGCATTTATCATTCTAGGTCATGGTGACCTAGGCAGGGAACACCATAGTGCATTATATTTCCAGTTCTCCTCAGGGATTTCTAAGAAGATCTTTGTTTCCTCATCTCTTTCTGCTGAGGCACGGACCTTCGGCGTGGTATCGACTATGTAATGTCAAATGAAGCAGATTGCTACAGTGCTGCGAAGACATTTGAGTTTGTGATGATAATGTGGCCCCCTCTCATAACAGGATTTATTTGAAAAATAAATCACTTTTATACGCTCTCTCTCTCTCTCTCTCTCTCTCTCTCTCTCTCTCTCTCTCTCTCAATATAGATATCTCTCTCTCAATATAGATATATATATACAGTATATATATATATATATATATATATATATATATATATATATATATATATATATATATATATATATATATATATATATATATATATATATATATATATATCCTCGTGTGTGTATTGAAAGACAGAGAGTATGTAGAAATTTTCTACTACTGAATATAAATATATATATATATATATATATATATATATATATATATATATATATATATATATATATATATATATATATATATATATATATATATATATAGTTTTTACCATTGACTCAGCACTTAGAGAATGAATGTGTCAGAGATTACTGCCATGTCTTCTTAATGGAACAACTTCCTTTTAGTTAAAAAATACGCTGATTTTTCTTGTCATGGTCATTTTGACTATTATAAAAAAAATAATAGTAATAAAAAAGTTGTTGATAATGATCATCAATCAAGTTGCGCTTATATGCAAGGGAAACAAGCCTTAAAGGCCGTTAACTTTCAAAGAAAGCTTCCACAGAATAGGATGCCTATATATGGAAAAATATGAAAAACAATTTAAGGAGAATGATTTATACATACACACACGCATACACACACACACACACACACACACACACACACACACATATATATATATATATATATATATATATATATATATATATATATATATATATATACATATACATTAAATAATCAACAAACGTATGAAGTGAATATTTAAAAAAAGCACAGTACAACACAAGTTGTCATGGATGTTCCGAGGTAAGAAAGATGGCCTTGTGTAGCAAATCTAGGATGCAAATATTGGGTTTTTCCAAAGTCCTTCGGCCCGCCATTGGATCATGTTCTCTTTATTCAAAACAGTCTCTCTCTCTCTCTCTCTCTCTCTCTCTGTGTGGTTTTTCCGGAGCCTTATAGCTTGCTACTGATGTAAACTGTGCTTAGCCAACGACATTCCCCACCACCCACCCCTCACCCGTCTCCGTCTCTATTCCCCGTCCCTGTTGCTTTCCCATCATCTTTAAACCCGACTTTGATGCAAATGAGACCAGTGTTAGTATTCGAAGCAAAGTCTCCAATACTCTCTCTCTCTATTTGGTCTTACCAGACCAGTTTGACATGTCACTGATTCAAACGGACAGGTTTGCTCTCAGATCGTCACCTTTTCACTTTCGTTCTGCACCCAACGTCCTCTAGTCATCAACAGTGTGACAATATTGAGCAAATCTATCTCATTTGATGACGAAACAGGTTCAAGAATACAGAGTAATTCACAGACATTTCAGAGAAATCACTTAATCTATTCAGTGCGGATAATTCATTGTCGTTAGATGCTGAGGTTCAGTTCACTTCTCATCGAGAGGGAAATTTCAGCCCGAAAACTCTCTGTTTTAATCTTCAGAGTCTGGTTTTTCCGGTCTCTAAATCTTGGTCTTATACGGGACTGAATTATATGAATGTATGAGAATTTATTAGACAATAAATTTACGTTAGTATATTTCCAAAGTCATTTTGATGAATGATGTAACGAACATTTATTGTGTATTGGATATTTTGTTCAACATAGATGCATTTATCCGCAGAAAAGTGAAGGAAATACAGCAATACTTCATTTTTATAGGGTTGTTCTTTAAAACGTATTGCTATGTGTCTGCATTCATTTGAAAACTGTAAACCAAAATAAATCCAAATTGAGGCATTTTAAAGACAAAAATATAATTTGGCAGACGAATAAAGATACACATGTTTGATAACAGAAAAAAATATTCTCAAATACGTGTAAAAATCTCTTTAAATTTATGTTGTTTATAATTATTTCCTCGTGTCCTAAAATCTTCAAAATCATGAAACTGAACAATTTCCTGAAAATTCAATCATCGACAAATGAAGTAATGGGAGAAAAATAAATAAACTAGGAAACACCAGAGAAGCTTTTAATTGATGGCAAAGCCCACTGAGAATAAAAAAGTTGTTAACGATTTCCCATTAAAAGAAACAATTTTTATTCAGGTTTCCATGACCTGAATAAAATTGATTCTGATAATACTTTCAACTTTCTTTTCGAACAGGAAGGAAATGAGTGGTATAACATATATTCATGATGCATAGACATATGCAAGTTATATATACTCGTGGATATATACAGTATATATAATATATATATATATATATATATATATATATATATATATATATATATATATATATGTGTGTGTGTGTGTGTGTGTGTGTGTGTGTGTGTGTGTGTATACATACATACATACATGTATGTGTATATACATACATACATATGTATGTATATATATATATATATATATATATATATATATATATATATATATATATATATATATATATATATATATATATATATATATATATATATATATATATATATATATATTGTGTATTTTGTGCACTAGCCTGTCAAAGGCTAGCTGATGGTTAGCCATTGTTCTCAGTTAAGGTGAGCTGCTAGTGACAGTGAGATGCTAGTAAGTCACTGGTATTTGTTAATTTAATGTAAGTGGTGCGGCTCTGTCAATAGCGTGCCAGTGACAAGTCACAGGTCTCTGTCAGTTGGAGCTTGAGCTGAACTTCTGCCTTTAGCCAGTAGTGCGACTACGCTGGGGAAATAGTCCTGTAAGTGATAAGTTACTGGTGAGCTGCTGGTTTCTGTAAATAGCAATCCAGTGGTTTCCGTCAGTGGCAAACCACTAGTATAATTCAACAGCAAGGTACAGATACTAATTTCAGTTAATGGATCTCTTTCTCTTTCTGTCCAATCGTTCCAACTCCGTCATTTCGCCGTCTTGAACGCTGGATAGCCGAAATCTCATGAAATCACATCAGATTCACACATAAATATTTATATATTTATGTATAATTGTTCATTCATATTCACATCTGGAGGAGAAGTCCCCCAATATATTATAGACTCATGTATCTCACACAGCCCTTTGGCCGAGTCTACTGCAGTAGATTCCTATCTCGTCGAATGCAAAAGGCGTCAGCTGTTTTTAACAGATAAATATCGGGCTCCTTTTGTCCGATAATTGCTCTACGGGAAGGTCACTGTTACATGAGGGGAACAGAATGACAGAAATGGCTTCTCTCTCTCTCTCTCTCTCTCTCTCTCTCTCTCTCTCTCTCTCTCTCTCTCTCTGTTGGATAACCCCTGTCTCTGTTAACAGCGTGTAGAAGATGAACCTTATATATGTTACCGGCGAGCCTGTGATCTCTGTCATAGGCTCAGTTACGGAAAAGTCATTGGTCTCTGTCGACTAAGAGCCACTAGTGAACCGTTGGTCTCGGCCAATGATGAAACCAAGGTGAATTACTGCTCTCTGGCAAAAGTGAGCCGATGGAGAACCACTGGTCTCTGGCAATAGTAAGAGAATGAGTTGTATCGATATTTTCTTAGTAGTTGCAACACAAAGGCGGCTTATTAATATATGTATAGTTCTTATTGTCTAACACATACGCACACATGTACGCACACAAATACACACGCATACACACACACAACCGCACACACATACATACACACTCACTCACCCACACACACACATAAATATATATACATATATATATAATATATATATATATATACATAAATAATTTATATATACACACACAGTATACCAGTATACGTATAGTGTGTAAAACAATGAGAGCATCTCTACAATATTCCTTGTCCTAACTTATTTTTTACACTTTACATTGCTAAATCATTAATAGGATGCATTGACACTGACAAATCCTGACCAGAATTTGTCTTAATTTAAAAAAAAAATTTAATTTACAAACTGATACCACAAGACAACAAGGCCCACGCTTCCTCTGAACTCATCGGAGGTCAAAAACTGCTTGAGAGCCGGACAACAAGAGAGCAGATTTCCAGGAGAAGATGATGTCAAGGTGTACTTGTAAATGTCTTGCGTAGTGCCTGAAGAGAGAGAGAGAGAGAGAGAGAGAGAGAGAGAGAGAGAGAGAGAGAGAGAGAAAGTGGAAAGACTCCCCCGGCAGACTTTTCCTAGAGTTCAAGATCAGTGATTATCCTGTGTGGGCCTAATTGGAACTCGCTCGTTATGGCGTTCATAAGATACCTTTAGGATGTCTAAACATAATTGTGTTTTTCCATGCTTATTGTTATATTAATTAGGCTGATGTTGTTTTCACGTTATTTTTACCATCTTTTATTGTCATTCACATTACTGTTATTCCATTATTAGTAGTAGTAATAGCAGCAGCAGCAGCAGCAGCAGCAGTAGTAGTAGTAGTAGTAGTAGTAGTAGTAGTAGTAGTAGTAGTAGTAGTAGTAGTAGTAGTAAAAGCTCCTAGTACTAATGGTGCTTGTGATAGAATAGTGTTCACAAAATATTAGTTTTTCTTCTAAACCTCTGACAAGAAAAGGACCACTTCATCGACTTACGGATTCAGAACTACAGAGATTCCTCTTCCCTACTTTCTTATTCATTTTATGGTGTCCTTTACACATGTGCCGGGAAGCCTTGAGAGGATCCCTCCTCCCTGTTTGCAGGGATCCTGAAAGCTCCTTCGTACACATATGGGACAACTGATCGTAGTGAAATTTGTTTCCCTTTCGTGTCCTTTCACACTTCGCCAACTTTTCGTCTTATATGAAGGATATCTGGTCTACAGGGTCTACAAGGTTGAGATGAAATGGCTCTCCTCCAAGAGAGAGAGAGAGAGAATATCCTACGAATATCCTAGAAATATTATCACCTTGAGGATGACTTGGTTCAGGTTCTCTTCGAATCAAGTATATGGTGGTATACATTTCGATGAAATACCGCTCATACACTTCTTTTTTTCGCTCTCTCTCTTTCTCGCTTCTCATTTCTTTCCCTTGACCCAGGCTGTGACTCGCAACGGTCGACTAACAACTAGATACACAATTCACAGCTTCAGTTAACAGCGACTAACTGAATTTTTTGGCCACACATCCATACTTTCCCCAGGGTTTTGGATTAAACCAGGACCTATCTCGGCTGTTAGCAAGAGAAAGACGAATTCACACAGTGAAACGAGCTTTCCTCAATAGTACAAATGTATACCTTCTCCGTATTTCCTTGACATTGTCACAGTGACTAGGCCTACAGTACAGCGAAACTATGTGATTTCTCAGTTTGTAGCATCTTTTATGAATCTTTTTCTACATAGAAAACAAGTTAACTTTGAAAGTTTCATATCTTTGTCAAGCAGAAACTATATCAATTTTGTCCCGAGAGATTCAAGCACAGCTTCTGCATAAACTTCTGCAGAATAGAACAAGCAGATTCTACACGCACCAAAGAGAACCATAAGAAGACGGCAGTGTTGTCATACATCACTTCTGTTATCATTTCCAAGTAGTCGGAAGTTAAGTGAAATCTCTCCTTCCCTTAATAAATGGAAAACTCATTATATTCATCATATGGACATTTCATTATTGCAAATTAAAATGTACAAAACGAATAACGAAAGCCCCAGTATGAGGTTTCATGTCATATTTTACGAGTTTTCTCATATTCTTACTCCTCAAACAAGTTCCATATATGTAATGCCATCGTATTTCAAGGGATCACAGTTTAACGCTCTCATGGGAAAAGGTTTTAATTTATCTCAGAATGTTATGTTTTTACAGTTCATCTCTATTTTTCAATGTGCATTTTCTGTGTTTATTAGATCTTTACATGATATGTTCATTGCTCATATCTTTCAAGTATTTTTCTTCAGAACTGACAGAGCTTCCAGCTATTGTCCATTTTTCACCTTTTACCAGATTTATCCCAACTATTATGCGTCACCTTTTTTTGGTTTTTTTAATTTTTTAAATTATGCCCAAGCCTAATTGCGTTATCAAAAGAGGAGTGAAAAAAAATACGCAGTTAAACACTTACTAATTGAACCCAATTGTCATCACCCTCCAACGCACTCGGATAAGTTTGGGCCACCTGAACTCCGAAGCTAACCTGACTGTTATCATATCACTAACCGAGTACAATTTGTTCCTGCAAGATTTTATCAGTTGAAAAATCTGTTCTGTCAAGGAAGCACTTGTGACGATAACACACAGTTACAGCATGACCTGAAGCATAAAGAGTAAGATAAAGTAGAGCTATGTTAATAAGACGATTTAATCGCGTCCAGGTGCTTTTTACGAGCCCGAATACGGCCATCTTGAAAGATTGCACTAGGATGATATCGGTAAGAAATTATGTTAATTACTACTACTACGACTACTACTACTACTACTACAACTACTGCTAATAATAATAATAATAATAATGTAATCTAATAATAGTGATCTAACTTACGAGTTCAGTCTTCTACCACGGTCTGGAAAGACTCATATTAGCTCTTTGATGGCAGCGCATCAATGTGACTCCAATATCTGATAACCATCTGCTTATATTTCACCAGTTTCAGGTAGACTGGAAATTGGTTTAATGCTAAATAAATGATTGATATATATACAGCACATACATACATACATACATATATATATATATATATATATATATATATATATATATATATATATATATATATATATATATATATATATATATATATATATATATATATATATATATATATATACACATATATATATATATATTAACACATATATATATGTATTTAATATATATATATATATATATATATATATATATATATATATATATATATATATATATATATATACTGTATATGTGAATGAATTTTATCACATCACCGTGATTCATATACCATACAAGCGTTAAGCTACAAACGTCCTTTAATACCCAATTCGCTCTACCCCGGAAATTATATATTTTCATATACGTTACCCGAAGGGGAATTTTTTAGTTGATACTAAGTTCGTCGTCTCGTGGGCTCGAACCACGGAAGACAAGAACTCAGGACTGCAGTGACGCGCATCTAACCACACGGCCGTGTGGTTAAATGCACGTCACTGGTGCCGAGTTCTTGTCTTCCGTGGTTTGAGCCTACTAGGCGACGAACTTCGACGAATTTATTATTAACTGAAAAATTCCCCTTCGGGTAACTTATATGAAAATATATTATTTCCGAGTAGAGCGAATTGGGTATTAAAGGACGTTTAGCTTAATGCTTATATATATATATATATATATATATATATATATATATATATATATATATATATATATATATATATATATTTCCGATATATAAAGGACTTTTTGTAGCTATATATATATATATATATATATATATATGTATATATATATATATATATATATATATATATATATATATATTTATTATTCCCAGGTAGAAGTTAAAAGGGAACTGTATTATATATATATTGCATATATATATATATATATATATATATATATATATATATATATATATATATATATATAATATATATATATATATATATATCTATAATAAATATATATATACACACACATATATATACACTGTATATATATTCATTATATTATATATATATATATATATATATATATATATATATACATATATATATATATATATATATATATATATATATATATATATATGTGTGTATACTGTATATATGAATATATCTGTAATAAATCTACATATATATATACAGAAATATATAAATACAATCAGATGTTTCAAATATGTCTGTGTGATGAGGCCATAAGTTTTATGGATTAAGCTTTATTATCAGCCACAAATAACAAGGTCTCACTAAATTGCAAGATTACAACTAACCTTGATGTGCTTAATGCCATAATCTTTCAGTTTCCATTTTGCTGAAAATCTTGATGATTCTCAAGAAATCCATTAAGTATTGATAATTCTTAATCTTTCATAAATCCGATAATTGCCTTGATAATTTCAGTCTGACCTGTAAACAACGGTTAATACTGATTATGCTTCTCTGTTCATGATTGAAAATGAACGTGATCCCCGATAAACCTGGAGAAGAATGTTGATAATCAATCCTTTATATATACAGGGACAGGATTCTTAATCCAAGTCATCTGAATATCTTAACGTTTCTTACTAACGTTGTTCATGTACTTTATCTTCCACAAATCTCCACTCATCTTCTGACTCCCGGATCATAGTTCAAGCAAAGATGCAGTGCGTTGCTACCCTAAAAATTCTCTTTGTATTTTACTCACATTTTTACTTATATATTTATTTATTTGTTAAATTATTTGTTTCTTTTCTAATAACTTATCTCTTCTTTCTGTATTTCCTGTTATCTTCTGTTATTTCTTTCCAATGAACATCATATTCTTTGGAAGCTTGAATTTCAAGTCAGTGGCCCCTGTGTCCTTGCTCCATATGGATAGGGTTCATCTTCTGAATAGTAATAATAATCCCAGTGAGTCTTCGTCTCTCAACCATACTAGTGCCTCAGGACCACAGTTAACTATAGTGTACTATTTTCCCACGGAGTAGTACTATAGACATGGCCAAACTATTTCATACTACCTTCAATCATTATCATCTGCATATGGAACTTACAGAATTTTCTTTATGGTGCCATTTCACACTCTCCTGCCTTCAGACTCATAATATTCCTCTTAAGGCTTCATTCTCAAATCGACCAAAATCTGTTTTATATATTTTAGATATAATTTCATTGTCATGCCTTAGTTTCTGTCCTTATAGCTATGCAGATCGTACTAGACTAATATGTGATCTATATTTCACATTTAGTCCCAGTCATTTTAATTTCCAAATCTTATTCAGCCTATGAGTTTTTCGATTTAACTTTTTTTTTTTTTTAGATTTCACTAATTTCCAACTCAAGAGAACTTGTGCAAAACACCACGTATCAGTTTCTCTTACACGAAAATTAATAAGGTATTGTTTTGGTTGTTGTTAGATAAAGCTGGCCTTATGGCAGCACGGTCTCTTAATCGTCGGAACAGCTTTTGAACTGTTTTCATTGGAAGAAATTTAGGCTGTCAAGACAAGAACTGGAGCACTTTCGGCCATTCATCGCATAATACAGCGAAAAGAGGGAACAGGAGTGGTTGGACAGCAAGACATAGAAATCCAGAAAACAAATGAAATGAAGTACAAGGTGAAGCTGGGAGAAAAACCCACAGTTGCATTAAGAAATAATAGTTAGAGAGATTGGACAGCGAGACTGAAGAAAATATGGGGGAACGAAGGTAAAGTAAAATGCTAAAAAATGAGTGCAGCTAAGGGCCGAAGGTGCGGGACAAACGCCCCTTAAGGCCTCCACTAACGTTCAGTTATACCTGCGTAGTTACGCCTGAACAGTCGGCCTGTGCAGGCAAACCTTCACCACTAACGATCCAGTCTTTTTCCTCAGTCCTCCGTAGCAGCCATGGCGTCAACGCACGATGCTCTGGCTGTAATTGGCTCGCTGAAAAAGAAAAAAAAATCGCAAACGTCAAGATGTCCAGTGAAAGTGGTTGGGAAAAAAAAAAACCCAATTCAATACTCCCGCGTGAATTTGTTAAAAGAGTTTAAATTTGGCCCCAAGGACTTTCATAATGTTTATTGGATATTTTATGAACGAGGGAAGACTTCCGTGTCAAGATAATTGTGTTAAGTTAGAAATTTTGTTAATTTCAAAGTTGACATATATAGGCCTAATATTGTTTTTCTGTTTCATTAAAGTGCTTAATACTCATTTGTTTTCAGTTTAAGAATTACTTTCTTATGATGTGTTACAACAAGTGAACATACATAGTTTACTACTGTTCCTTTGTTTCATTTGCGTTTATTAGTCTAATTTCATTTCAAACTGGCTTACTTGGGATGTGAGCAAAGAATAAACATGCATAGTCTAATATTTTTTTTTTATCAAAATGTTGAATATTATTTTGTTCTCATTTTGAAAATAAATTGCATATATGATGCATAATCATGAATAGACGCATTATAGGCCTATTCTTGTTTGACATTATTTCGCCATAATGAATATTCATTCTCATTTAAAGACTAGCTTGCATATACGTTTATAACCACGAAAATCATACATAGGCTTAATTTGTTACGATAGCCTTTGAATTTTACTTGCCCAAGCAAAGTCTCATTCATACAGATTTCAATGAAATCTGCATGACATTCAGGATTGCTGCTGCCACTTTCAGCCTTCATTATACACAATTATTTTTCCTGGGGAAAAATGGTGAAATTATAAATATATATTATTCTGACATCCGTATCAATTATTAAAAAAAACAAGTAAACCGGATATATCATTAATTTAGGTATAAACACTTAAATTTAATAAAACTCAACCCTTTGTTCTTGAGTAGTACACTGTATTCGTCCGGGGACGGAGAGCGACCTGAGCCGTAATAACAGTTACATCCACCACATTAACGTTGAAGTGCGCATGCGCAGGCAGTATGGCCGGAGGCTCATCGATTGACATGAGGTATTTGCTGAGGCCGCCTGCGCACGCGCAGACGAGAAAAACTGCGCAGGTTGTCCACATTAACGTTCAGTTTGCCTGCACAGGCCGACTGTGCAGGCATAACTGGGCAGGTGTAACTGAACGTTAGTGGCGGCCTTTAATAATGCATACCAAGACATAAGAAGATAAGGTGAGTTACGCAAAGGTCGATTTTTCAACTCTCCCGCGCTTGACGTCACATGGCGCCCTCATCGGTAGCCGCTGGGCAAGCCAGTAACTTCTTCCCCTTGTATGTGGCAACTGCTAGGCGGGAGTTTTCACGAATTTGTGACAATGCTTTTGGGATTTAGTATGTTATTGCCATGGTGATATGTGCTATTTATGGATGCTGTAACACACAAAGAGACAATGTTGGAAATAAAAAGGCTAGCTTTTATCGTTTACCTCAAGATCCCGAAATGTGTAGGAAGTGGGTGAACATCTGCACTCGTGACCATGTAAACACCAAAAATGCAAGCGTGTTCGGTTCATTTTCAACAAAACGATTATGCAAGAAACTTCAGGCATGAATTGCTTAACTACTGCCCTGCAAATGCAAGAAAACTGAAGGATGATGCCATACCGAACCAACGTTAACCTTTGCATGATAATGCCACCGTTGATTCAGGTATTTAACACCTTGAGTCTAGTTTGGTTGAGTGTACCTGTTACATTTAAAATTGTGGATAAACATTAACTATAGGGTTATATGAATACTTCTCTCACTTAAAGTGTATAAAAATATCCTTCGTTCGAGTCCTAATGTAAGTAAACTATATTTGGCTGGTTAAGAGTGATAAGATTGAAATTAGGCCTAGACTTATGTGTGGTTAAGAATAACTGCAAAGCGGATTTACTAGTCAACACGAGAGGTAGAGACACGAACATTTTATTGAAATTGTTTCAAGTGCATGAAATGGTCCTATTATTTGTCGGACAAAGGAAGGGGGCCAGTTATTTTCGAGAGAGATAGAGAGACTGAGAGGAGAGCGTTTTGCATAACTGAATGGACCATAGGTTTATAAGGATAATTCTACAGTTAAAGAGCACATACAGTATGTAATATCTTCCATTCGATTCCCAGTGCAAATAAACCATGCTCACTGGTTAAGATTAACAAATTTGTAATTTTGCCTAGACCTATGTTTGTTGAGAACAACTGCAAAGAGAAAATGCTAGTCAACACGAAAGCGAGAGGGAGGGCAAAATTTTATCAGAATTGTTTCAATGTGTATGAAATAACCAGTTATTTCTTTGGTAACGAAAGGGGAAGATGACGAGAGAGAGAGAGAGATTTTCTTGCACATGAATAAGCCTACTTTTATCAGGGGCTAGGAAGATGAAAATGATAGTTAATTACACACACACACACATATGTCAGGGGCTAGGAAGATAAAATAATGTATATACATATACAGAGAGAGAGAGAGAGAGAGAGAGTATAAACAGAGAGAGAGAGAGAGAGAGAGAGAAAATTTACTCCAATTTTTTCATATGCATAAGCCTTTTGGAATTTTTATTATAAGGAACGTTATAATGACAAAATACACCATATATATATATATATATATATATATATATATATATATATATATATATATATATATATATATATCACACATTACCACAGGTGAAAAAATAGACAAAAATAGGTCCTGACTGGTTTCGACTTTATTTCCAAGCCATTGACGAAGGACAGTAGGTGAAAAATAAGAGACGGGGTGTAGGTCCTGACCGGTTTCGACTTTATTTCCAAGCCATTGACGAAGGACTGTCCTTCGTCAATGGCTTGGAAATAAAGTCGAAACCAGTTAGACCTACTCCCCATCTCTTATTTTTCACCTGTGGTAATGTGTGATAAATGAATCACGTACAGAAGTGATTATAATCATATATTTATATATATATATATATATATATATATATATATATATATATATATATATATATATAGCGCCTTTCTGCATATCTCATGAAACGTCTCCTACCTGTAACCAATGAGATTGAGAATGAGGAAGATGTAGGAAATTTAATGGAGGGAGAACCAAGATCTGTGGTAGAAAATGAGTCTTTAAGTAATTTGGGAGGATTCATAGAACATAAGTTTAGGAATAAGTATCCATCTTTAGGTTCAGCTGATACAGATGGAACAATTGAGGATTGGATCCCATATGTAAAGAGAAAAATATTACATAGACCTTCTGTAGAATTTCAAAGAGATCTGCAACACATGGAAGTTATTCAAATCTTTCCGTGGAGAAACGTTGAAGCAGGGAGTCATGGCAGTTGTCTTCTCGGTATTTTCAAGGACCAAAATGTTGATGTTCCGGAGGATAGAATTAGTTAATTTTTTAGATGCAGAATTTATTCCAGAATGAAAATATTAAACTGAAAAGGGAAACAACCATTGCAAAGTAAGGGTAATAAAAAATGAAAAAATAGTTCAGTAATTTCTGATAAACATTTGAAAGAATTAAGGCAGTAATAAGGGAGTGTTAAATGAAATATGAAGTGAGTATTATTTTCTTAAGTGCCTTTTGCTTTGGTTTCCATATCCAATGTTCAGTTTTTATTTTACATTCAAGTTTATGAATAAATAACAGAAACAAAAACAGTGCTATGAACTCATAGAGGCGCCAGTAGCCGTATAAACGCTCAGCACCCAAGCTAGCCGTGTGACGTCATTGAACACAGCCATCCTGCCCGGTAACTCACCTTATCTTTATACATCTTGATACATACAATGCAACACGTGAGGCACATTGACGGCACTAACCCACCCCCAACCCCCTACAGTGATCTTTGAATTACATAGTTACCAAGAGAAACCAGATAAACGTGATCCTTGGTTATGTTGGCCAATCGTATATCAGCCTGCGATAGAAATATCGTACAAAATACAATAATTGCTGCAGTCAAGGTCTGTCTGGATATTTTAAGTGGAATTATGTGGGTGTGCTTTTGTTACCAACTGCAGATAAAAATATCTCGTGAAGTTAAAAATATCTCGTGAAGACTTCTTTTCATACTTGAGAGTCTGGTTAATGTCTTAAATGGCTTCATGTCCGTCTATGACTTTATGATAACTTTTGAAGAATGATTTAAGTGCTTATGTCTCTACTTTGAGCTAGTGTGTACAACTGCAGCAGTGCACTGGGACAGTGATTATATATGTGTATGTATATATATATCATATATAATATACACATATATATGTATATATATTACATATATATATATATATATATATATATATATATATATATATATATATATATATATATATTTTACGCACATATATATACTCATGTGTGTGAGTGTTTGTATGTATGTATGTATTATACATTTTTTTTAGTTTTGGAAGGCTAATATGAAGCCACCTACCAAATACCTTTTTCTAACCCATATCCAGTGTAATAAAAGAATAAAAAAATAAAGAAGGGTGAGGCTTTACCATAAAAGAATTGACTGGCCTACAGTCTCTAGAAGAAGGTTGTTATAAGAGTTAGGACGACAGAAGTAGGTGTATTAACCCAGTGTTTGGCAGTAGAGGGGAAGAAACAGTCTCGAGACCGTGTCATCCCACGAGGATTATCGGTTTCCAACTGAGTAAATGTGGGAAGAGGTTTTCTTTGTACTTTACAAAAAGAATTTTTAAGACGTCATGAAAATGTCATGGCAAAAGCGCTTCCTCGTCATTTCCCATAACTTGCAAGGAATCTCGTAACGATTGACTCTAATCTTCCTAAAAAAGTAAACAAAAAATAAGAATCGGCTTTTTACTCGTCTGGGATCTTTCTTGTGAAAGATAAAGAGACCAGACGTCGGTAGTGAAGGATGAAGTCGTAATTTTTATGCATTCATTATATATATATATATATATATATATATATATATATATATATATATATATATATATATATATATATATATGTGTGTGTGTGTATGCATGTATATAATCATAAGAATATATAATCATATGTATATATATATATATATATATATATATATATATATATATATATATATATATATATATATATATATATATATATATAACTATACAAATGCAGATGCAGACGAGACAGAGAGAGAGAGAGAGAGAGAGAGAGAGAGAGAGAGAATCGGAAATCACTATGTGTGTGTTTAGTCATGCAACACGTAACGTTTCTTGAAATTTGTTATGCATAACGACACCCCTCTTAGAGAGAGAGAGAGAGAGAGAGAGAGAGAGAGAGGATATCATCCGAAAACTCAGACCGTCGAGTCCAACTTGGTCATGTAACGCATAACGTTTCCCAGACCTAATTTGCATAACAGCACCGTAACACCTTTCTCATTGACGCATCGGAATCCTCATTCCGGATGTCACCTGCGTATCCTTCAGGACTCTCTGTCCCACATCCTGTGGATATAGACAATAGCTGCGAAAATTACACCGTTCTTCGCGACACAAAGGAAAATAAATCCTCTTACCTTCGGGGATGGTACACTTCTTTTTTCAGTTATACTTGAATAGTTCGCTTGTTTTAACTCTTCGTTGGGTGAGACGGTAGAGCTACGGACTGTCACTCGATGGGCCGAAGTTCAATTCCCCGGCCGGCTGATGAAGAGTTAGAGGAATTTATTTCTGGTGATAGAAATTAATTTCTCGCTATAATGTGGTTCGGAATCCACAATAAGCTGTAGGTCCCGTTGCTAGGTAACCAATTGGTTCTTAGCCACGTAAAATAAGTCTAATCCTTCGGGCCAGCTCTCTCTAGGAGAGCTGTTAATCAGCTCAGTGGTCTGGTAAAACTAAGGTATTCTTAACGTTAGAAGTGACAAGTAGAGGAAGATGAAAAAGATGGACATTTCATAAAATCAGGGATTTGTTGTAAGTTTTCCTCGCGGCGATGTAAACTATAATGTTGACCCCGGGCTATTTGTCATATTTTAGTAGTCATTCCGAAAAAATTAAGAATAGATAAAATTAATACATACATATATATATATTATATATATATATATATATATATATATATATATATATATATATATATATATATATAATGCATATTTAAATATATATATTTAATGTATATATATATATATATATATATATATATATATATATATATATATATATATATATATATATAGATATATTTATATACTGTATATTATACATATATATATGTGTGTGTATGTGAAATTTTAGTGCAATATTAACGTAATTCTAACGTAATTTTAAACGAATATTTACGTTCCATAATCTCTTGTAAACAACCTAAATTTCTGCCTTATCAAAACCTTTCCATGAATCCCCTTCGATTTTCCGAAGATACACGCCGTTATTCTCTTTTAATTAAAGAGTATGCAAGGATAAACATCGAGAAGATTAGTTTATCAAAGATGTGTACAATGTACATGAGGCCCCAGAATGATATTTGTTTGATAACACACGAGGTTTGGATTTACACACTTCAGCCAACTGAGTTAGCGAAACATAATCTTGTATTTCAAGTCAATGGCCCCTTTAGGCTAGTTCCCTATGAATAGGGGTTTATCTTCTGAATAATAATAATAATAATAATAATAATAATAATAATAATAATAATAATAATAATAATAATAATAATAATAACTTATATTTGTGGATGCTTAATCTCAAGGTGATTTCGGCAGGTGTAACGTCTGTGGGTTACTGCGCTTATCACTTACGTTTTGCTTACGAACAATACCTTTCTGATAGCGCTTAATCTTATAACTGGCTACCTTAACGTGATTAAAGGTAATTAACGCAATTTTGAGAAGTGTCAGGTTGGTAATTTACTAGCTTACTATTGACGGTGTGCTGATAAAACAGCATTCTTCTACGCAATCAATTTTATCAGTTAGCTTTAATTATATATTATATAATAACAGTTGATAGGCTAGTCATTTATTGATCATAGAATTTATGCTGCATTGATAAAACATTATTCTGCTTACATAATTCACAACTACTTGTCTCAAGGCAATTTAACCGTAGTTAAGATAATTCTGGCGTCAGTCATCTTAGTAGATGTGACACCAGAAAAATCCCAGTAATTATAAAAGAAATAATTAATTAATTATTTAATAAATAGATAAATGAACAGATAAATAAATAAATTGATGAACCTTAACATGTGTTACATTTTTCTCTTACCGGTCATGCTATTTATGTTTGCATGTGTTATATTACATATTGCTACATACTGTCATATAGTATATTACATATTTCTACAAACTTCATAAACACGCAAATGCTTTTGGTTTTCACATTAATAAAAGATACAAAGAACATGTTCTCGTCGAGCAAATGGAAAGCATATCAAACATTTAGCTATACAAATAGGATACGTGTCCTTCAAAACATTGGATATCCCAAGGAAGAATAGCTAACGGTCTGTCTTGCCGTAGGCTGTGTCTAGTCTAAGGAATGCTACAAGTGTTACTGGGTTACTGTGGTTCCGGTGGGGTTGGGAAAGTGTTCTTTTACCCAGGGAATACCCATTTGTAAAGTGACTGAAGTTCGGAGCCAGAATAAGAGTGAAATGCGAGGGGCACAAACAGGTACATTAAGTGTCTTGCATCTCCCGGGAATACAGGGTGGAACACTGCTGGGTTTCCATTCTGTTCTTTCGTTGCTTCTTGACTCTCTCTCTCTCTCTCTCTCTCTCTCTCTCTCTCTCTCTTCTCGTTTACCCATGATTTCTTACCTTTCTTTTCTCTCTCTCTCTCGTTTACCTATAATACCCTAAATAATAATTCAACCATACTTCTCTCTCTCTCTCTCTCTCTCTCTCTCTCTCTCTCTCTCTCTCTCTCTCTCTCTCTCTCTCTCTCTCTCTCTCGTTTACTGATAATTCCGTATGTAATGCTTCAGCCATACTTTTCTCTCTCTGGTTTACCCATAATTCCCTAGATAATATTTCTCTCTCTCTCTCTCTCTCTCTCTCTCTCTCTCTCTCTCTCTCTCTCTCTCTCTCTCTCTCTGTTGCCCAATGTTACTACTTTAGGCTCGTAACCAAAATACCTGGCGGTTCGATAACCTGGGCTGGGCGGAGATAGGAATGGCGTAGTAGCCGCCTTTCCTTAAAAATACAACATTGCATTTGTTACTGGTTAACTGTTTTGAATCACAGAACAGAGAGAGAGAGAGAGAGAGAGACAGGAGTGAGTGATCAGTACGCTGATAAAAAGTAAACCATCATATAATTATTAAATGAGGAAAGGTTTCCATGCTGTAATTCAACATAAGGAATTCTCTCTCTCTCTCTCTCTCTCTCTCTCTCTCTCTCTCTCTCTCTCTCTCTCTCTCATTTCTCCATAATTTCTTTTAACATTAATGGCTAAATACCATTTAGAGGAAACAGAAAAAACTGAATTTATAATATCGTGAAGTAGAACTTCAAGGCCAGTAAAGTACCATCTTCCTCATTAAAACTAATTACGGTTATTCTAGGAAGAACTTGATGAAAATGGAAAATAGCGACGAAATTATAGCTGTTTTTGCGTTTGTTTTTGCTGATGTTTTTATTGTCGCCGAATCAAGGAGCCATTCCTAAAATGATGACTATTAAGCGGGTTAATCCCTTTACGTCTTCATCAAGGCTGGAGAGTAATAATAATAATAATAATAATAATTTATTTCCAATTATTAACATTGCTCTGTATGTGACGCCAGTAATCATCAACCAGTGTTTTCATTGCATATACATCTATCCTTGTAAAGTGAATATAACGAAGTTTATATTTGGATATTACATAAATTTCGTTCGTTACACAATTATAATTTATTTCATTAGAAAGTGAGTTGATTTACTTTTTATAGAAGGCAGAGTCATTATGGTGGACATATCTTTAGATAAAGTTATACTTTTCATGTTTTCCATTTATTTTGAATTCGAAATCTTGGTTAGATATGTTTGTGTGTGTGTATTTGTATGTGTGTGTGTGTGTATCAGAGAGAGAGAGAGAGAGAGAGAGAGAGAGTACCGTTTTTTCCTGATGTCAAAAGCGTATTCCACAATATGAAGAATTGAAGAATTCATGACACGGAAAGTAGGAAAGAGAAGATTTTCGAGTTAGATGACCCGAATGTTTCGAAGTACACCCATGGTCGTAGGATTCCCGAGTCAAATTCCGGGCCTTTCTGGTCCAGGTCTGTAGCGGCGTAAGGTTTTGCAAGTCTGGAATTCCTAAGAAAGCTGGCAACTTTCGAAAGGAATTGCCATCTACCATCGACTAGTGATTTCCTAAGGCGTCTGCTGACCGGACCTCAAACCTCGCCTAAACTCTCTGCCCATTTTTTTTATTTATGTTTTTGAAGTTACATCCTCATCCTCATCCTCATTTCTTCGTCTTCTTCTTCTTCTTCTTGTTCTTCAGCCTGCAACGCCCTGTTGGCTGGATTGACCTTGGTGAAAAGAGGGAGTTCCAGTGGCTTTCTAAAAACTTCAGGGACACGAACCTTTTCCTCTTTGCTCTCTCTCTCTCTCTCTCTCTCTCTCTCTCTCTCTCTGTGTGTGTGTGTGTGTGTGTGTGTGTGTGTGTGCGCGCGCGTCTATCTTCGTTTTCGTCTCCTCTTCGTTCTATTATTCCTTCCCACTGGAATAATGTAGTTATTTATGCCTCATCGTAACTCGATTTTTTCCTTTCTCGTAGTTCGGTGGTAGCGTGTCTAGCTCACCACTGGACGACCTGTGTTTGAATCTCGAATTGGTCGAGGAGGGAGGGCAGAGAACTTTCTCTGCCCTCCCTCCTCGACCAATTCGAGATCCAGTATACCTATGCGGACATTATGTGAGAATTGTTAGTCAGCTGTTGTGGGTTATACTAGGGTTAGGAAAGAGAGAGAGAGAGAGAAAAAACTATACGTTCGTTGTTCCGTCGAAATATATATTCCATCAAAATGGAAGAATGTAGACAAAGTAATCCTCATTGCACCCTTGTAAAACCATACATAAGATACTCTCAGCTGGGTGAGAGCTATATTCTCTTCCAGTGAATGGTTAGATGAAGCTGGCCTTATGCCAGCAAGGGCGCCAATTAAGGGACGTCAGTGTGGGAAGGTGTTAAAAATTATTGACGGCTTGCTTGACCGCTAGACTCAACCATTCAACTGGGATTTCACTCTTGCTGAAGCAAGGTATACGAGCATAATTCATGAAAGTAGTTTTTATGTTGTACTCTGACGATATCAGAGGTTGAGGCTGTTCGTGAGAATGAATGCTTCATATATTTCTTGTTGCATTACCTATTTTATTTGGTGAATGTTTTTTCGTGAAGAGAGAGAGAGAGAGAGGTGACACATCTTACGAGAAGGGATGTCGAGATTGCAAATGAAATAGAGAAGAGATTACTAAAAAGAACTTAAAGATGGTATATGAAATAAAGCAAAGAGATCATGCAAAAGCATCAGGAGTTATGTTATACGATTACATTAAGGTGCAATCGGCTGTTGTAGATGCAGAGACGTGGTAAATTCCACCGCACACCGTGAGAAAGTGCAAGAATCCAAAGTGTGCGAGCTGGCTGAGTGATATTGCATTCAGATCACGTTTGTTGGCTGCGAGGATAGCTCTAGGCCTACCGCCCACCAATTCACCCACGTGTAAAGGGCTACATGAGCTAACGGGGTCAAGACAAAAGGGTATAGGACTAGTAACCTCAGACCTGAATGCTTGCTGATAAACTCTCTCGCTCTCTCTCTCTCTCTCTTTATATATATATATATATATATATATATAATATATATTTACAGTATATATAATACATATATCTATGTACATATGTGTGTGTGTGTGTGTGTGCGCGCGCGTGTGCGTGTGTGTAAGCATCACATGCTGCAAAAGTCACAAATATTTACATCTCAAGAGCACAGTTTTTGAAAGTGAGTCCCCATCATCATTTGGTTTTCAGTTAACATGTTTTGTATTATTCATAAAGGTCACAGGACCCTGTCCAGGATTCAGGATTATCAATTAACCTTCCACACAGGAAATGCCAAATTACCATGCATGGGTTAAGGTTTTGCCGGGATTAAAAAGTACATTAGGATTTGCCGTAAACTTTTAGGAGACGTCCGAAGAACATTCATAAGTTCCTCACGATGTCTACGCTACTTTATCAGTATATATATATATACAGTATGTATATATACATACATAAACACATATATATACTGTATATATTATATATATGTATGCATATATATTTACATACATATACAGGTATATATCTATACATACGTATATATGCACATATATATTTTTCAATAATAAAAGCTCTCGTATAAAAGGAGATGGTTTCAAAGAAAACACGGCAATGGTTACTTCCACATTCTTGCATTATCCGCGGATTATGGAGTTACCCTTGTGGACAAAACTTCCGACACATACTGCGCTACTCACCCCTAATTTGCATATACTCTAGCAATTCTTGAATGCCAACGCCGTGCCTTTCCGGAGCCTCTTCCCCAGCATCTATTCAGCGATTTCTGGGTCCTCCTCTCTTTTTCCCTGCTAACGCTTCGAAATTATACTCTCTTTTCGCCAACGTATCCTCCTCCATTCTTTGTAGATGGCAGAACCATTTCATAATAATCTGATTCATCATTTTACCTACAATAACCTCATGTGTTTCTACAGTTCTCAACTTTGATTATTGTGCTTCAAGTTGAAAGTGAGCTTTATGCTATTATTTTTAGTGGGGGTACTATGCGGTGCATTCGTTTTGTACGTGCTTATATGCTCTTGGTGACTCGTTTTTTTAAGCAATTATCTTTGGTATATAAAATATTCACTTCATCCATTGTACTAATATTTTTCTTGTTAGTAGTTATTTAGCTTGTGTTCCAGTCTCATTTTTAATTTTGGAACGTGTGTATTGCACATCTGCATCTCAGAATTTCACTTTACACTGACGTTTTTTAGTGCTGATGATAGAAAAGATGTATTCCCGAAATCTTGTTTTACCTCAGCAATGAATTTACATTGAACTTAGTGGAGTTTCCGCTTTCAACTAAATTATATATATATATATATATATATATATATATATATATATATATATATATATATACATATACATATACATATATCCAATGCAGCACGAAGGAACGCGTGCTTGAGAGTAGGCTATCACTAAATCCACGTCAGAAGGTGAGTGAAAACCGGGACTTTGAATAAGTACATTCGTAGTTTATTCTACATTTTCAAGTTCACACTGTGTGAACTTGAAAATGTAGAATTCAGTGATATATATAATGTTCTGTTATTTGTAGATTGTCCTGATAGGAAATCGCTCTAGTTTTATAGGATGTTAACCTTACAGCTAAGCCATTCATGGTCACTATCGAGAGCATAGGGCTAAGAAGTCAGGCGTCAGCAACTGAGCTACTTGCAAACAATGCATTTACCTGTGTTTCATATGAATACGTACTAAATTGATATACTGAAGGAACGCCAGTAAAACAACAAAGTATTTGCATTAGTATATCAGATTGACAACCATTTACTGCAATTATGCATTACAATTCAATAGGCAGTCGTAATTTACGTAGGTAAAACGAAGGCCATCTGTGAAAGGTACACTCGGCAAGAAAAGTGAAGATACAGTTTTTTTAAATCTTCGGACATATATTGCTCAATAATGCGACATCTGGCAACTTAAGAAAGGGGAGGAGCTTCAGTCTTATTGTTTTTGTTTTTTGCTTGACCTCCTATAACTTTCAATCATATTCTACGAATTCTGACATCATTGATACTTAAATGCAATAGTAAGCTTTACAATATTCGTTCAAGTTGTAATTCGCAGCGACAGTTCTGAGCAAAATAAACATTTTTCGACATAATCGACCAAGCAACCTTACACAAATGAATTTATGATACCACAATGAACGGAATGCTTGCATAATCGGAAACGCGATCTTTCATAGTAAAATCAAGAGTTAAATTTGAGCAATGTCCAAGGAAAAACGTGGGGAACAATAAAGAAACGGATGCAATGTTACGATGAGAGAGAGAGAGAGAGAGAGAGAGAGAGAGAGAGAGAGAGAGAGAGAGAGAGAGAGTGCTGTTGTGTAAGCCTAGGCCTATATGGAGAGCTACTCATTTCATTTTTTTTCTTTTAGAGTTTGAGCGATACTATTTTTGTATAGCATGTTTTAGCAATGGAGAGAGAGAGAGAGAGAGAGAGAGAGAGAGAGAGAGAGAGAGAGAGAGAGAGAGAGAGAAAACTATGGCGACGTCAAGAAACATCCAGTTACTTGTGTTTTTCCGCTGAAGTGTTCCGCACATCATAGAGAACGCTCTTGCGGATTTAAATAGATTTGGTCAACTTACCGTAGCTGTCACAACATTAACTGCCATTAATTCCAGCTAACTTTTAACACCGTGAAATACAAATATGAATGTGTAAAAATTAAAGAAATTATCATTACCTCGTATGATGATGCAATAATAAGCCTGTTCATTACGGAAAACGAGTAAATATTGCCGTTCTGATAAAACAGTACTACACTGAGATATCCACACACTATCTTTTAGATCTCTATGAACGAAGTCATCTAAGAAATTCTGATTACTTCGGACATGCATGGTGTTTTTAAGTATCTGGACGTTTTTGTTTTGCAGATTTAACATATATGATATAATTTGCATTGTATTTTCATATTCTAGAGTAAATTTACCGAGATTATGTGTTTTCTGTAAGAAAAAAAATTAAAATTCGATGAACGAAATCTAATGAAAACTGTATCTTCACTTTTCTTGCCGAGTGTACAAGCAATGACTAGTGAGGGTTGGCTTAATTATGAATTTGTCTTTATAGTTAGTATCATAAATTATCTTAGTCTATGTATATAAGATCTAAAGCTTTCCTTCACCAGAAAAATGTATTTTCAAAGACACAAAAACACCTTATCTCGAGATTTGTGTTGGTCTACCATGGAAGAGAGAGCTTCCAGAAGTGTACGAAAATCGAGAAGTTAAACTGTGATGGTGGATATCAAAAATACACACTCGGGCTTTCAGTTACTGAAGGAACTTCAAAAAAAAACCAACTATGTACATATACTTTTATTAAATATGAAACGACTGATGACATGGAAAAAAACTTAACATGAAACAATGAAAAGTCGACAACAACAATATGCGTCACTGAAAATGAAGTGTGCCAGATGAATAATAATAAAGACAAGTCTTAACTATAATCTACTGCTAAAATAAGATTTGTTACGCGATAATAAAATATATATAATGCCTATTAAAGAGAGGGGAAGACTTAAGGAGTTGTTCTCATCGAATAGATAGATTGGATCATGTCAAGATTAGCGAACCCACTCACAGCAGGGTTCGCTATTTTACAAGAAGATTATTTGGTTCGTTATTCTTTACATAAGAATAATCAGGTTCGCTGTTCTAGACACGAACACTTCGGTATCAGACATCTGATTCCCCAGGGGGTACTACTAAACAAGGCGAAATACATTTGACACCGGCTCCCCCCCCCCAAGGGGCAAGTACTAGACACGGCAAAACAGTGTAGATGAATCAGTTTCGCCGTGTTTAGTACTAGCCCTCATGTGGAATTGGAGTTCGGACCGGAAAGGGTTGGCCATTCTTTACAAGGGGATCACTGGGTTCGCTGTTCTTGACATGGAGATGTTGGGTTCGCTTATCTTGACATGATCCGATAGATTTTAACAACCACAACAATAAGACAACAGGTGAACAACTATTAAATGAGTAATCTTGGTTTGAGGCCTACTGCTAAAAGTGGAGTCCAAAATGCGTTCGTCAGAGTAGTTTAGTTCATGAGGAAATTATTTTTTCAATGAAGTTATACTTTTCGGTTTCAAATCTAGCAGCATCCTAACAAGTGAGCCATCTGACTGACTCCCTGATCGTATAATATATATATATATATATATATATATATATATATATATATATATATATATATGTATGTATATGTATGTATGTATGTATCTTGGTTGGCATTTCAATGGGGAAGGTCATGACTGTAATGACCATCAACTTCCAACTAATACATCCATACGTATATATATATATATATATATATATATATATATATATATATATATATATATATACATACATACATACATACATACATACATACATATGTGTGTGTGTGTGTGTGTAACATCGTAGCTAACTTCTTGTTATCAGACAGGTGTACTCGCGTTATCTAGCTGCTAATTGCTAAAATTCAAGTGGAACAATAACGGTCATTAAGATAGCACGTATCTGGCTAAGTCGCCCAGTTCCTTGACTTAATTTTCAGATAATGTAGACAGACCTGCTACACATGCAGACGGTTACTACGAGCCCGGCTGGCCACCTGCAAACAGGGACTCCAGGGAGGGAAACGCCGAATTCGCAGCGTACGAACCTGGCTAAGGTATATGAACAGTCACTGTCTAGTAAAGTTATAAGCTGGACCGGATGAATTAAGACATCCTATCATTTCTTAGCCAGGTAAAGTGCTGCACCCTAGATTAGGCTAGGTTAGGATGTATTCCTTGAATCGTCATATTCGCATTTTTTGGTTATGATTGCTGGGAGTAGCCAGTTCGTACGCAGAAGGTTTGACTGTCAGCTGAACAGTCTTGCTCTCCCATTATCAATAATTATCACATTTCATGAAGGCACATCGTTACAAGATGTATACGGTTGATAAAAATAATACGATGAAGTTTCTAAGTGCTTTAAACTTCACAGTCCTTCCCTTAAGAACTTTGTAGATATCCGGGTTGTGTTCAGATCAATGTCGTACAGATTAAATATAAAATGCTCCACTGTCTCGTCGATACCAAACGATTATTTTGCAGGTAAAATTCAAATACAGTAAAAAAAAACATTAAATGTACTCAATAAATACAGCAATTGAAAGTCACTGAAGGTATGTTTAAAAACATCCCTGGATGTAACTGTTCTGTGAACAAGACGTTGACGGAAGAGAGGACTTTTTACGCTAAAACAATGCTACTAGAATCCATATCACAGGATTTGTATAACGGAAAATATAGCCTCTTAAAAACGTGTTAAACATTGTATTAAATAATCTCTGCGATATTCAGTAAGGCACACGACAGGATCATATATCACATGAAAGCTCCTTTCTGTATGTTAGTCAACGGATGAAACGAAAGCAGCCTCTGTAAATCGAACGCAACCATGATCAAAAGAATTCGACCGTCATTAGAGGAATGAATCCGGGATCAAACGAACCCAATTTACTTGATGCATTTTAGAGTGCATACGGCGATGCAATAACTTGCTTGATTTAAGAATCAAATAAATAGGTTTTAAAGTCACTGTCATCGTCAGGATTTCGACTGGTGACCATTCATAGAGGAAACAATGTTTTTTTACCGTTTTTATCGATTGCAGCTTCTTCTTCCACGTGCTGTCATAACAATGTTTCATTATCTCTCCTGTGAGAAGATATATTGTCTTCTGACGCAAGAATCTCTTTGTTAGACACCTCATATTCACTATCGAATTCCCATTCAACCACGAAAACGAAATTAGTCAGAAGAAAGAGTATAGGATGATAGGAAGAACGGTATCTTCAATTAATTGTTTTGCGTAAATGGAAATATAATTTTTTCAAATTTAACGTAAAAGTTTGTCACATACATAATCACTTTTGTATATATGATCACTTATATATATATATATATATATATATATATATATATATATATATATATATATACATACATATATATATATAATTTCAGTTATGTCTGAAGTCTATACAAGTACTCAGGGTGAAGCTGGTTCTCTTATTGTAGTTTGAGCATGACCTGACCTCAGCCATACCTTTCCATCTATTCTACGCGCACCACTTTATAGGCATCTTAAAGTATGACCTCGATCATTCCACGCTTAAGGACTCTAAAGGACTTCCCATTTGGCCCAGGTATGCCCCTACATCTTAAAAGATCCCCCATTTTATGTGGATAGTCATTGGTATTTACAAATATACTCTTAATGCTCTGACTGCCAAAAGACAGCGGCTTTGGGACTGCCTCGATTCTTTGACCCTGTGTCTTAGGAAGGAGAGCGGATCTCGTCAGGGAGTTTCCCGTTGGAAATGGTGCCTATGGCTGGGTTGTCGATACCCTGGAAGCTGGATTCTGATTGGTCAGAGTCCTGCAGGATGTCTATAACTGGCGATTCTCCTGCGGGTAAATAGTAAAGAGAAATTAGATATATGGAAGTAATATTTACATAACAGCTTTTTAGACTGGCAAGTACAACAAATTTTGACATAAATTGTAAAGATAAACGGTAATATCAGAAAGACGGCGGCCTGGATAGTTATATCGCAAAATTATTTTATGATAAAGTAGTTCTGGCACTCACTGCTGGAAAGTACCTTAATGAAAATGTGGGTATAATAGAATGGACGAAAAAAATATCAATATCAAGTCACCAATGAAAAACACTGTTGCTCGGCAAGTTCGTTGATAAAGTAAACAAAAAAAAAAAAAGAAAAAAAATGTATGGTTTACTGAATTGGAAACAGTCTGGCGTCTCAGCTATTATATGTCTAAAATGTATCTTCTGCAAGAAAGAAAATGGGCCGTCATCAACAAACCCTGTTTTACAGGAATAAAAAGTTGAACTCTGAATGGAAATAAAAGGGGTACGTGGATAGGAGACAAATAACAGAGGCTTCAGGAACTCACCTTTCCGTTTTCCGACTTTGACGTTGATCAGCGTGATCGTGATGGCCATCCCGAGGAGACAGGAGGCTCCGCATGCGAAAGTGATGATGCTTCTGTAATACCACGGCCTGTGGACACAAACAGAACAAATCTTGTAAACATCGAAGTAGTTAAATTTTAAGAGAAGTGCTGAGGTTTTAATTATCAAGAAGGGTAACAGCAACATTCTAAAGCGAATTTTAGTGATGTCAGAGATGTTTTATTTTCTTATTGGTAGTATGCCGTTGATAATTTGTGGAGTGAAAAAGTATCAGTCACTCTGATAAAAGCAAATCCAGAACTGATTTTAGAATAATACAATCCTAAGGACTGCTGTTAAAAGTACACCACAAGGACGTCTCATCTTGACAAATAAATAAATAAATAAGAAATGAAGTTGGGGACGTTATCTACGCTTTTCCCAGCAAAGAGCCCTTACTACAAGAATATGTATATATTCTAACAGCAGAAAAAGAAGCATATTTATATAATTTACGGGAAAGAACTCAAGATTAAAAAATAATAGTTCAACAAAACGACAAAAACCACAAAATGGGAAATTGACTCTACTCACTCATCCGAACTGAAGTTCTGAATGATCATGATGATGATTCCGTTGGAGAACTTGTCCACAAGGCTCATGAACCCGTAGACGAAAGCGCCTCCCTCGACGTTATGGCCTATGAGGTCAGCCGTGATGGAGAGCGAGGTGATGAGGAGGGTAGAGCCGCCGATACCCAAGAGAGCAGCGACCAAGAAGATACCCCACTGGGTGAAGTAGCTCCCCTTGCCAAACCATATCCACAGACACCCACAAAGTCCGACGAGGCATCCGAGGCCGAAGGTTCCCTATGGAGTAAAGAGGATAAATATTTTTTAGCTTTATTTTACTTTAATGGCAAAAGAGAAGGAAAGATATTCAGGACTATTTTGTTTGTGATTATAGTGAGGACATTGTTCCAAGAGGTCATGATGATTGCTAGCATGGAAGAAAAGAAAAAAGAAGGAATGATTACTGTCGATAAATATTACTGTATTCATTACAGAGTAAGGCTACGCTAAGTGCCTATACACTTATATTTAATTTCTTATTCAAATGTCATTCTAAAGATTCGTCAGATATATTTAAATTTTTTGATGATCTTTGTTCCATAAACCGAAAAGAATAAAAGAGGAATTAGTTATATCTCATAATGATCAGCTGTTACAATTCAGAGGAATACTCTAAACGGAATATACCACTGTCAATGCGAATCTTACCTTCCTCCCGATTTTTTTGTTGACCTGCTTCATGACCAAAGACCCAACGAATCCGGCCAAGTACATGACGAAGGGCACCGTGGCAATGAAGGTCTCGCTCAAGAACAACGTCTCTTGAACGTACAGAGGAATGTACACCTGATCGAGGAGACAGAGCAAAAAAGGTATTATTATTACCTGAGAGAAAAGCTACATACTTTATGCAAAAATTATATATATATATATATATATATATATATATATATATATATATATATATATATATATATATATATATATATATATATATATATATATATATATATATATATATACATATATACATATATATACTGTATATATATATATATATGTATATATAAAGTTAAGGCTGTCTAAAGTACGTTAAGGCAAGAAAAAGTACATACGCACTTAAGATTATCCAAAATAAAATAGAGCATCCTCCTCGGGAAAAAAGTTGCGTACTTTCAAGAAAAATAAAATCAAGAAGGGTTGGGTTGTCCTTGGAAATGCGCCTAAAGACATTCGCACAAAAAAATAAATGTACATGTATATCATTCCATCCCAAGAGGTATTCTTTTGGTGGAGAGATTCTTAAGATTCTTCTCGTGACAACACTGAGCTAACAAATGGATTTGTGCGTATGTATGTATGTGTATGTATATATATATATATATGTATATATATATATATATATATATATATATATATATATATATATATATATATATATATATATATATATATATATATATATGTGTGTGTGTGTGTGTGTGTGTGTGTGTGAGTGTTCGCGTAAAATGAATGATTTAATGGGTCTTTTAAGCATTTCCGCTCACAGAGAGGTCAAAACCTGATCACCTTGGCAGGATCGAATGGTTATCATTGTCCCTCTTCCAAACCAACGACCACCAAAACAAGGCCTTTTGATAAAAACATTTTATAAGACAAACTTAAAAAAAAAAATTGCCCAAAGTCCTAAAAATAAGAAATATTATCCTTACCTGGTAAAGGTTGACGTAGAGTCTGGTCGCCATGTACAGGACGGCGATCTGGTAGAAGGGCTTCTCCTTAAACCAGTCGATCTTCCTCATCGTAGTGACGGGTTTCTCCTCCTTCGGCGCCTTCTGTTCCTCGATGGCGATGTCCTCGGGCTTTCGGGGCTTGATGAATGCGGGTTCTGTCACCCCCAAGTGAAAGAGGGCGGAGAAAAAGCCCCCCACGACCACCACTATCAGCGAGATGTTCTGCGGATGGTAAGTGAAGGAGGCATTGTAGCAGATTCTTTAATGTTGATTACCGTTACCTTTACCTGACTTGAGTAAATTGCACATAAACACAAACCTACATAGAGACTTTTGTACTTATGCATAATTTTCTTTCGTTTTTCCTATCAACGATCACTCCCCTTCTTACATCTAAACTGCTGCATCATGGATGATTCCCTAGCGCAGAAAACTTCCACAACACTAGTTCCTTTATATATACAGGTGTATAAAAGATCACCAGCAGCATGTCGAACATCCCACCACACAATCTGCGCCATTTATCTCTTATCTTAAACGCACTCTCTCCCTCCCTCTCTGGATACTTAGGCCCTCTCTCTCTCTCTCTCTCTCTCTCTCTCTCTCTCTCTCTCTCTCTCTCTCTCTCTCTCTTTGTGTGAAGTTCCGCTACCGAATTCATGTTATATTCTGAAGCGTCGTAAAGCATAAAGGCGCCTTAAAAAGTCTGATATTTTGAATGTAATATAATCTTTTACCTTCAAACTTATTTTGATATCATTATTACATATAATTGCTTGAGAGTATTTATAGGTATATATGAATTCTAGGAATCGGATTTTTATCACGTTGTATCATTTGTTTCAGCAAATGATAAAATACATATAATTGCTTGAGAGTATTCATAGGTAAGTATGAATTACATGAATGCTATTGGATAGGATTTCCATCAACTTTATTCTTTGTAATTTTTTCAAGAAAAAAATTCATATTTGGCTTCGATGACTATAGTGACTTTGACAACACTGTATTACCAAATCAATCAACCAAATGTACTATCTTCTCAACTCACTCTAAACTTAATGGAATCTTCTGGTCCTACGGTGTCAGTCGAACACCCAGCCATTGCTTCTGCGTCGGCGGCCTCGTTCACCTCAACCATGGTGCAGTTTGGCATGGGTGAAGTTTCACCCGCCGACTTCTGGGTGTTGAGGACGACAAAGGTAATGGCGAAGACTCCTAGGTTGGCCAGTACTGTGAAGGCGTACCTGTGTACGAAATTGAACGGTAACATAGACTGCTATTATTTTTAGCTTTTAGTTTTCTGTAAAAGAAAACTGTTGCGCCGGCTTTGTCTTTCCGGCCGCACGTTTTTCTGTCCGCACTTTTTTCTGTCTGCACTTTTCCTGTCCGCCCTAAGATCTTAAAAACTACTGAGGCTAGAGGGCTGCAAATTGGTATGTTGATCACCCACCCTCCAGTCATCAAACATACCAAATTGCAGCCCTTTAGCCCTCAGTAGTTTTTATTTTATTTAAGGTTAAAGTTAGCCATAATCGTGCTTCTGGCAACGACATAGGATATGCCATCACCGGGCAATGGTTAAAGTTTCATGAGCAACAGAGCTATTTTCGGCGGCCTTGATTATACGCTATAGCGGCTATACAGAAAACTCGAATGCGCCGAAGAAACTTCGGCGCATTTTTTGCTTGTTATCTCGTGTACCTAAATTTTGTATATGTATTGTCTCTACTTTGCATATCTATGTACATGGGTCTGAGCTGAAGTAAATGATATTTATTAATTATTATTATTATTATTATTATTATTATTATTATTATTATTATTATTATTATTATTATTATTATTATTATTCAAAAGTACGTTTGTTTTGGACTTCGTTTTTCAAGTTTCCAGTCCCTTCAGTTCTCGTAATTGTAATTTTTTCAAGTTTCCAGTTTCTTTGGTTCACGAATTTGTTAAACTGACGCTTTTTACGTTTTCAGTTTAATTATTCATATTGTTTTAGTAATTGCTCGTTGGTTACCTTAACTAACATCACTTCTCATGCTTCGTAAATATTAAATAGAACTGATGTGTTTAAAATAAGACTTATCATTGCGTTGATGGCTAATATGAAGGATGGAAATTACCCTTTTTTCATAACAATGATCTAAATTAAGTTAGAACTCAGTTGTCTGATCCCTTAAAACTGGTCCCTGTTTCTCCCCGATAATCAGTATCCCATTTCTTTTCTTTGACTGCAGTATATGAATTTCTATTCACTCAGTTCTCTAGAAATTGTGCAGATTAACCTTTTTTTTATCAGTTGAATGGATTTAGCAATTAATTAGACATTTAAACCTTATGCTATGCTACATAGCTGATCTCTTTTAATACCTAACCTGATAGCTTTCACTAGTTTTCTGTAGCTAAACCGATCGATTTCAACGCCCAAGACAATAAACGTTATAGAATTCATCTTTCCTCCGTTCACTAACCTGATAGAGTTTAATTCTGTTCTCTGGTGTTTCTTGGTGGTCAGGTCGGGAATGAGGGCCAGGTGGGATATCTGGACGCACGCCCACCCAAACTGGAAGATGCACACGAACAGGACATAATAGGCAAATTGGGCCCATTTAGTGGCCTCCTCACAGCCGATGCAACCGTTGAAGATGAAGGGGAAACTGAAGAAGACGAGGACAGAACCTGGAATTGGGAGAGAACTGTCAGATGGAGCAATACACTAAATAGTCTGTGAGTCAGGTAATTAAAATGTGATATATGGATATTTGTACAGTTTTTATATGTACGTATATATTTAATACACATACACAAATATATATATATATATATATATATATATATATATATATATATATATATATATATATATATGTGTGTGTGTGTGTGTGTGTGTGTATACACACACACACACACACACACACACACACATATATATATATATATATATATATATATATATATATATATATATATATATATATCACTTTTCCTTTTCCAGGCATTAATGCATTTAGGTAGAAATACTATCCGAAAAATTGTTCTCTCTCTTCTTCCATGTTTTATTTTAATGGGTATTTTCCCAGGCATGTATATGTATATACATATATGTATATATATATACAGTATATATAGTATATATATATATATATATATATATATATATATATATATATATATATATATATATATATATATATTCTAATACTTATATTCTAATACTGAACTCACCTAACAAGTGCCAAACTTTTCTCCTTCCGTATCTGGCGCAGAGAGGGAACTTATTTTCCTTGTCTGAGAAGATACCGACAATTGGGGTACTGATCCCGTCGGCGATCTGGCCCACCAGTAACACAAGACCGGCTACGGTAGGATCAAATTGCAGCACCTGGCAAAAGGAAAAGAAAAAAAATATTAATTATTCTTATTTCTTGATTATTTTTCGCATTTCAGAACATTCTGAGTAGATTTTCATAACTAATGCTAGAAAACGAGAATGATAATAATAAAAATTATTATTATTATTTCAGTAGATGAAACCTATTCACACTGAACAAGCACACAGGGGCCACTGACTTGAAATTCAAGCTTCCAAAGAATGGTGGTTTCAACTTCCCACCGCAGACCCCACACTGCAGCAATAACTGATCGTGATACAGACCCAGTGATTTTTCATCGTCCTTGGGGAGACGCAAACACGCTACATCTGAGTGGCATGCCACGACACTAACCACTATACCAGCGGACTGGCTAAAATCACAGTGGAAAGTATCCACAACTCATTTATTTTTCTGGAAGCTGTATGGACTAATGCTCGCTCTTGATCCAATTACCAGAGGATGAATGTTGCAGTGACTATCTTTTTGTGTTTCTAGAGCCAGTCACTGGTGGTGGAAATAACTTACTAGGGCGAAACAGTTCTAGACTCTGCATGGGATTAATTCCCAGTATAGTGACTGACTGACTCCTGTCTTTCCTACCCTAAGCAAGTCTCCTTTGATTTTATAATTCACTTAAATTTTTATCTAATTTATTAATTATTTTTTTCCTTTCTGATAACTGATCTCTTTTTTCTGTATTTTCTATTACCTTCTATTGCTTCTTTCAAATGAATACCATATTCTTTGAAAGCTTGAACATCAAGTCAATGGACTCTGTGGGCTTGTGTCATATGAATAAGGTTCATCTTTATTATTATTATTATTATTATTATTATGTCCAAAAATCCATTTTTCTCCTCTGCAATTCTAGTGCTGAAGCATTCGACTGGTAGGTCAGCTGGTTTAGATTAACCCGGCTTTATGCCAACACGCCCCCTTACTAAGTGTGGTAAAATGTTAAAGGGAAAAAAAGGACTGCTGTCGACTTCTGTCCTCTGACCAACCAACCGGGAACAGTAAAGACTTCCAAGATTCAAAGGTGTCATTTATCTCGCATGAACGCTATTATTGTTAGAATTAGTTTTGCTCTCTCAAGACCGGCAGATTGTAAAAAGAAAAAAAAAAGTAGAATCTTTAATGACATTTAATGTATTGCTTCAGGGTTTTACTTTAGGTAATTCTACCCTCGATAAAAGCTACCCTTTATTTAGAATTTCGATTTCTTCTAATAATAATACTCACAATGAATCGTCGATCCATTTGAGCAGCATTAAGAAAACGGGTCATTTCAGTAATGTCCCAAATCACAACTAAAACCACACGTCATCATAAAGGGCCACAAAGAAAAAATGACCCATTTTTGAATGAACATTTCGTGGAACAGGCCAATCTTCTTACAGCAATAATGCCTGACATCCCACGACAGCTGTAATTGCCCTGTTGCGCGTAGCTTCCGCTAGACGTCTAGTTTGATCAACCTTCCATGACAATCAAGGTCAGGGCAAGTGGTCTTTGAGGGCGACCGACTGGTAACCCTAGAGCTCAGCCTTAGGTTGCAGTTTTCTGTCTGCTGAGGACCGACTTGCCAAGGCTACAGCCCTCCTCCCTACGGCGTCCCAAGGTTAGTTTAAGTTTTCCAATGTTACTGCCAGGTGGGACGTGTTTCATCTTCATGTTTACAGTTACGGAAAGCGGGCGGGTTCTGTTGCGTCTTCTGCACATACATATACACTATTAATTTGACAAAATTTGATTTTTCCCTGACATTGCTACCTTTGCTTTTTCCTTGGCCATATTGTCAATTTGGATGATCATGTGCAGAAGAATTGTCATGGCTAATTTGAACAGGACTCACAGTTGCAGTATTCTTATAACTGAAAACACTCACACAAACAAACAATAGCGTACAAACGCGCGAGCGAGCGAGTACGACAGTAAACCGCTACATTATAGGAAAAAATAATAACCAGTTTCGGTCGGATGTGTGCTACAAATGGAATGTAGAGAAGAGTCTCACCCAGTAACCACAATTTTTTCCTCCTTTCTCTCTCTCTCTCTCTCTCTCGCACGCACAAAAACGTATTTCACCGTAACCAGCGTATACGGGAACATGTGTTGACTTATCTCAGAAAAGGCACGAATCTAAAAAAAAAAAAAAAAAAAATGTTCTCACGATTCCGGGGAGATGAGTTTAAATTTAAGTCACGCTGATGATGAGACAAAAAAAAAAAAGAGAGAATAAGGAACCGTTTGCTTCGGTTGACAACCGAGAAGAACGCGAAGACCAAGGATAATTATTATTTTTCTCCTTCGTGTGACGGTGTCCTATTAAAATGATGGATAAGGAAAACTGTTTTTCTTTTACTATACAGAATACACAGCATGAGCTTCAAATGAACTAAATGGTATAATTCTACAAGAATGAGGGTAATGAAAGATAATAATCCTGTACGGAATACTTTGGAATAAAATGAACAAAAGGATACTTTTCTACGAAGGAAAAAATTAAATGATATTGTTCTACAAAAAAATGAGGAGGTTGAAGGAAGATAATGCTATACGGAATACTTCAGAATAGAATGAACTAAATGATATTTTTTCACGAAGGAAAAAAGGAATTTTCGTCCTGCATATCATGTTGTGCTATAGAAATTAAGGAATAATAATCCTATCCATTTAAAGTTTTAGAAACTGAATCAACGAAATCGTAAGAAAAAACTCTTCTTGACTATTCGAGATTGACAGGAAAGCAAAAGATAAAAATTATTTTCAAGAAAAAATTCTCAGAACTGAATCAACAGAAAGGATATTAATATCTTATGCATAATAAAGCTGTAATTTCCAGGATATTCATCGTAATTTGCATAATAATTCTAATATAATAATTCTGTCCACCGGAACTTCTTGAAACGAAATAAACGGAAGGGGAAGAAACTAAAAAAAAAAAAAATACTATTTGAAATTTCGACTCTGTAGGCACACTGAAGGAAACCTTTAATATCCTTATGCGTGGGAAAGTTTCATGCCAAAATGAAACGGAGTATTAAATTCTAGCAAGAACTTTCTCTTTCTGAAGAAGTTCGTTTTATCGTGGAAAGAAGAAATCATTCCGCGAAGTCTGCTTGCTGCACTGCCGCCGTGAATTTCTTGAAAGATATCTATCATCTCTCCGTCGAAAAAAACAGTTTTTTTTTGCATAGTAGAAGATAAGTTCATGGTACATGCAAGTGTTGCAGACTGATTGTATTCAAACTTCTTGTGAAAAATAATTAGTTTATCTTTATCACGTTTTCTTAATATTTTCATTTTTGGTAACTGCCAAATACTTAAAATTCAAGGCTACAGAACCTTATCTTAAATTAAACAGCATTTTATTCCTTAGTCTCTCTCTTTTTATCTTGATAAACACACACACACACACATATATACACATATACATATATATATATATATATATATATATATATATATATATATATATATATATACATATATATATATATAAATATATGTCTATATATATATATAAATATACATATATATATATATATATATTATATATATATATTTATATTTATAAACACACACGTACATATATATATTATTATGTATATATATTTATATTTATATATATATATATATATATATATATATATATATATATATACAGTGTATATATATATAACTACTTTCTAACCCTATACGACAAAACTCGTCTTTCATCACAACAAAGCAACTGAAGGAAACAGAAGGTGACCCAAAACAACCTTCTATTTATAGCCACACACACACACACACAAGCCATTTCCTCATTTGCGTAACCCAGAGAAACGGGTTGTGCTTAGCGCATGAGTAGATGGATACACACACACACAAAACACACAGACACACACACACACACACACACTAACCCTTAATAAACCTGTTCTTCCACCTTTTAACCTCCAGACAGAAAAAATCAAGAAGAGGCATACCTGTTCCTGGGTGCTAGGTTCACGGAATATGTAAATAGACAAGTCAGATTCGTCGTCAGAAAATCGTAATTTTATTTGTAAACGAAATAAATAATAAGTTATTGAATTTTTATATATAACATTCGTGTTAGATGCGGATTGATATACTAATAAATAATTATTCAAATAAAAAAATTATTATATAAAAAATGAATAAGTAACATCGTCTGACAAATAAATAAATGTGCAAGTAAATAAAAGAATACATGAGAAAATTTCGCTCTAATAGCTAGTAAATAAAAAGATTTTACTTCTTTAACCTAGAAAGGCCTTCATTTAAAAACTTAATGAATATCTCTCAATATAAAAATGAATATCTCTCAATATAAATTTTATATTCGAAGGCAAAAACCTAACTTGATGAGAAATGGACTGAGTGAGAATTTGTATTCTACAAATTTTCCATTTAGTAACTCTGAGGATATAAAACCTAAGAACTATAAGAATTATGCGTTTTTTCATATAATATACGTTGTTTTTATTCTTTGAAAAAGTGCTTATCAATTTAGTACCCTTGTGTGGTTGATACTTGTCAATGTTCACTCAATTTAAACATTAATATTAATGATAATAGTAAAACTGGTAAAGTTGTCCATTGGTATTTTTAATAGAAGATACAATTTAGGCCGAAGGCCAAACGCTGGGACCTATGAGGTCAATCAGCGCTGAAAGGAAAATTGAGAGTAGGAGGTTTAAAAGGTGTAACAGGAGGAAAATCTCGCTGTTGCACTATTAAACATCGTTAGAAGAGGGGATATTTCGTAATGAAAGAAGAACATTGACCTGTTTTCCTAAGACAAAAAAAAAGCAAATTCATGGAAGAAAAAGGAAAGAAGAGAAACCCCCCCCTCGAAGGAGCCTTACGCAAGTGGGGCAGGTCAAAAACACCACCACCAACCTTTTCATAGAAGATGAGGAGATATGTGAACCACATGGAGGCGCAGAGGTCGTTGAAAACATGACCTAAGCCATAGCTCAGCTTTGTGAGCCACGGCATTGTCTTCTTCTCCTCCATGGTTTGCGAATATCCTTGAGTCCTCTTCTAGGCGAAGGCAAGTTTTTGTGGGTGCGAGGTTTCCCTTTTTAAAGCTTCCAGTGAAACTTTTTTTTATTTTTCAAAGTTTCCAACTGCTGCACTTCGCGTTATTTGTAAGTGATTTTTTTTCTTAAGTTTCAGTTCCTTCAGTTCTCGTAATTGTAATTTTTTCAAGTTTCCAGTTTCTTTGTTTAACGAATTTGTTAAATTGACGCTTTTTACGTTTTCAGTTTCTTCAGTTCACTTATTTTATACACTTCAGTTCGATGTTTTTCAAGATTCACATATATTGTTACTTGTGAAACTTTTCGAGATAAGTCATTTAAATTACGAATTGCAAAGTAATTTTGACAACGTAAATGTTCAGGCTTTTATTTTTTCTTACTTTCGAGGTTGTCTTTTCTTCAGTTCACGTATTTGTGTACTTTATATATCTCTTTTCAATTTATATATTGTAACCTATTTGCAAATGTGTCAAAGGTAAACTGTAAAGTTTCCTGAGTTTGAAAATTCTGTTATTGTTCCGGAAACGTGCTAGAAAGATTCAGTTTATATTAAAAGGCCCACATTCAGATGAATGGAAAAGTTAATAATAAACAATTTTCGAAATCTGCTAAAGAAATCTTAACGAAGTGCCGGCAATTTCTAGTCGCTTTTCCACTGAGCTTAACTTCAACCATCCATGCGCAGAGTTCTCATGGGGATCTAACACTGGGAAGATCAGCCCGGCGTCTGTGATTGCAGCGAGGGAGCCTATGGTTGTGGCGGGTACCGCTGGCGTCTCTACAATGATGTGGTGGTGTTCCATGCGGGTACACCGAAGGTGAAGACTCCTACTCCTCGCGGCGAGAATAGGAAGAAGAGGAAGAGACGAGTCTTGTTTAGCCCGCGCTCGCTCCGGCACTGCCACGCGCTCTGCAAAGAGAGATGAATTTATATCAGTGGCGGGATCCTAGGGCAAGCTCGTTTCCTTCTCGGAACATCATCGACGCGCCGAGAGAATAAGAACACGCTCACAAATTCAGTTAAAAAGTGATAATTGCCGTTTCCGGATTTGCAGCGGCTCTGTGACGCATGAAGGTGTGACTTGTGATTTTTAGCGCTAAAAGACTACCTTTCACTCATTGCTCATAAAGATTCTGTTAACTGAAATGCTTAAGGATTCTCTCTCTCTCTCTCTCTCTCTTACCCTGCTGCGCTAGTCAAAGAGGGTGCAGAGAGTTGTGGAAACTGGTTTGACAGCACACACATACGCACACACACACAGGCTGCGGTGCATTTCGCAAGCACAAAGGAAGCACCCATAACTTGGTATCTGGCGAGGGGATAGAGCGAAAGTAACTATATTACAGGTAAGCAGGAGTAAAAGTGGTTGAAAAAATAGAAAGGTAGAATACAGTAGGAAACGAAAAAGAGGGGTTAATACACACACATACACACACATGTACAGTATATATATAAATCTAAAATCACAATGACACATATATATATATGTTGATTTATATATATAAATCTAAAATCACAATGACACATATGTATATATGTTGATTTACCAAGATGAAAACAACACACACACACACACACACACACACACACACAACACACAACTATGAATTCATCAACATACGTACATACATACATATAATTAAGAAGATACTACCACAGTAATATTCATTCATTACTTATCTTCAAAAGCAATATTTATCTACTCAAAAATACCCAGGAATTGTTTGAAAACTACTGAAATCCAGAGGTAGAACTTGAGCATGAGTAACATCGGCCTATCTGGAAAGCCCCACTTACTTTGATAGTTGGGCTTTGGGCCTAACAGGCTTTCCTCCGCATTATCCACTTTCATATGTGGAGACCAGGACCTACCTCAGCAAGTGGGTCCTGATGGAGGCATTGGGCAAACCTTTCGTTTTCCTAGAGCACCACTGTTACGCCTACGATAAGGTGAACTGTGAAACAGGTTCCTAGATTCCTAAATGGTGCCTGTTAGGAATATGCTTTCGAAGATGAGATTACTCTTGACAGTCGAATAATTTGCAGATAAGTACTGTAGATATCAAACAATTTTACTTGCATCTCATTTCATATATTCATTTGAAATTCCTTTGTATCTATTTTGATTTTATTCGCTCTTTTAACCACCTTTCTTCAACTTCCCAAAATTTCACGTTTAAGAAAAGTGCTTGTTTTGGTCACATTGAATAATTTCTCGCTTGTTCATAGTCAAATTGTTAACTTTAAAAATTTAACAAATGTATTATGGCTAACATTTACATCACCTATATAAGATTGAATATGCATAAATGTTACTGGGTCTAATAGATCATTAAATACCACCAATAAATATAGTAGGAAAATGCGTGTTCAGTGTGAACGTACCTCGTGAAAAGTAGGAAAGTGTTAAAGGCACCCAAATTAGTAACGTGAGAGATAAAACGGGGTCAATTTCCACACGCAAGCCCACATCACGGATCAGCTGGTCGCGGTTGGGCGGTTAGATTCCAGAGGTCTACACCAGGCCAGCTATTTCCTTTAATATATTCCTACACTGACGGGTCGTCTTTGGAAAAGGCCCACACCAGCATAAGGCCACCTAAGGCTAAACTAGGCAACAAACCAAGCAAGGACCTCTTTCATATGAGTCTAATTTTCATATGAGTCTAAAAGAAGTATAATTTTTTTCTAATTAATCAATAAGTTTCTATTCTTTATCAGTATTATATGAAATTATAGGCTCTTTATTTGCAATAGTTTTATGCACAGATGGATGCTTTTAATACCCTTTTTTTACCGTAAATGTTGTGATTTACAGCGCCGGTTACTAATTGCATTGTCAAACCAGTTCAGAATGCTGAATTACCCCTTAGTTCCATTCCTAACTTCTCAGTTGATGTCTATCTGCTTAATATTTGAACATTTTCTCTCTCTCTCTCTCTCTCTCTCTCTCTCTCTCTCTCTCTCTCTCTCTCTCTCTCTGATGTTTAGGAAAGCTTTCTTTCTTAATTAATGCGGTAAGCCCTTTACACTCTCCGATGTTCTATGAGCCACTTTAACCTTATATTTTTCTCTCTAATATTTGAGAAACCTCTTAATATTCTCTCTCTCTCTCTCTCTCTCTCTCTCTCTCTCTCTCTCTCTCTCTCTCTCTCTCTCTCTCTGAACAGGGTGACAGGCTCATAATTCCCTTTGATTTCACAACAGGATTACAGCAAAAACCCACAATCTAAGCATGAGAAAAAATATTTAGTTACCCTCGATCAATAATTATCATTAAATCATTGAGTTCAATAGAACATTGAAATTTCCTTATCGACGTTTGTTGTTTTACCTCATCATTCGTTACTCAAACGAGGATGAAAAAAAAAAGAAGGATGAAGAAACAACAAAACACACACACACACACACACACACACACACACACACACACACACACACGCCCGCACGTAATTGCAGGCTTAGATTAGGAGTTATTTGTCCGCCAAATCTTGTAGTAATGGTGGGCTGGTAGCATCCGTTACTAATACAGAAAACGGGAAGGAAACACGCTTGCCCATTAAACCTAAAAAGGCGCCCACATATGCAGAATGAATGCATGAGCTATAGGCTGTCTCACTCGTTTATAATGTTATTATTTGTTTGGTCGGTATAAAAAAAAAATTACAGGTTTGTGGCAACAGAGTTACGTTAAAGACAGTGAATATAGCTTGTTTTTTCTTGCAACACTTGAAGAAAATAAATACACAATGTAAGAGAGGAAACACTGACGCGTTAGTTATTGGAAATAGCTTGTGTTGTTTTCCTGCCACTCTTAAAAAAGGATAAATAAACAAAGCAAGATGTAAGTAATAACACGCAGACTTATATGTACACGCTCAGTGTCCTTGCATGGTTTTTTGGTCGATTTTACTGTTGCTTTTTTTCATTATTCCCGTTATTAATCTTTTACCTTCTGCTCATCTCCTCAAAAGCATCCATTTCTTGGAAGAGCTCTGCTTTGTAGGGAAAGATTGATGATTATGATAATGAAGAGGAAAGAAACGAAGTAATAAAAGAGAAACGCAACTTGTACCTAATCATTTTGTCACTAAGCGAATCTGAACGTGAGTGGCTAACATGAAAGTGAGTGATGATATTATAGTTATCGTCTCAAGCTGAAGCTTTATATTCTTTCTTCTTTTTATCAAGAAAGAAATATATCATCTGTTCATGAAGCGAAATCTTGAAATTTTGTATCCTAATGCTAAAATTCCAGTCTTCAATGCAGGAGATACGAACTTCTAAAATTAAAGAGGGTCCTTTAGTGAAGTTTACGCTAAAATCTCTTTTCGGGACATCAGTCAGTGATAGAGATGAATGCTACGCACGCGCTCATTAAAGTATACGCATTGCGCCTATTTGTGTTCACTTATGTAACGTATTTTTGTATGTTTAGATTTTTTTGTGTTAACTTATATAACGTATTTTTGTATATTCTTCAGATTTGTTGTGTTATATCACTGTTATCAGTATGTAATTCTGTGCTGGACGGATACAAAATTCTTGTTTAGTTTTATTCTTTTTAGGAAAGTACTTAACAACTAAGAGCAAAGGTAGAATTTAAACATATGGGATAATCTTGTCTGAAAGGGAATTTATAACAGATATCTACTTGGCAGTCAATGTCTTCTTTGAGTAAGAAGCTGTAGGAATAAAAGTAATTTTATGCCTCTGGTCGCTCATCATATGAAACTGGCATAATTTTGCAATACATTCGTATTTTCGATTTTTCGTTCTACTTTTCTAGGAAAAGAGCGAAGGATTTCCCTTGGAATAGATTGTAACATTTTGTAATTGACCTCCAACCTGGTGGTTTAAATGGAACAGTTGCCATTCCAGAGAAGATGAAGAAGAAGAAGAAGAAGGAAAAGAAGAAGTAACCTGAACAAAACAAAAAGATAAAAGGGTGATGACGAAGCATTAATGAACTGGAAATTAATGAAGATAAAAGCAAACGTCAGTAAGAATTAAGTAAAACGAATGAAAATAAAAGGAAAAGGATAATGAATTAAATTCTAAGAAGAGATAAATAAAACAATGAAGAAAACGGGAGGGAAGCCGCATATTTAAAATGAAAAAAAAAATTAAGAAAATTGAATAACCAAGAAGAAGCGTGCAATGAAACTGCATAGAAAAGGAACGTCAAAATAAAGATAAAACTAAAAAGAATAAATGTGGTATACGTAACAGACACAAAAATGTAATAAAAAGAACGGACCCCAAAGGAAAATGAGCCGAGGCGTGACTGAATACAGGGAAGCTTTCACAGCGTCACGCCCCCCTTCCCCCCAAGAAAATTCGCTCCACTGATTGTGAAAGAGGAGAGAAAGGATCTTAGGTTTTCTTTATTCCCAAAGTGTCTGTCTGAATCAACCATTCACCAACTTCCGTACATATATTTAACACACATTACTCCATCGACTTTATTTGCAATTTTCTCATTTTGGAAATGCTTTCAAACTTTCAACTAGATTTTGTAGCTTCCCTTCAGTGTATGTCTTGCGGTTGAAACTGAACTCGTAAGCACTAAATACGGAAAAATTAAATTACAGGAGAATTACAGCGGACGGAATAAGTGAGTATTGAAATATAAAAAGATGAAATTAGATAAATTGCAGCGGACTGAACTTGAGATCGCTGAAATATGAAAGCATGAAATACATGAGAATTATAGCCTCTTGAGTTTAGTGAGCGCTTAAATATGAAAGTATGAATTACATGAGAATTACAGCCGCCTGAGTTTAGTGAGCGCTTAAATATGAAAGTATGAAATACATGAGAATTACAGCCGCCTGAGTTTTAGTGAGCGCTGAAATACGAAAGGTTGAAATTACGTCAGAATTACACCCAGGCCTAAATCAGTAAGCACTGCAATGTGACAGGAAAAGAACGCAAAAGAATTATTACGAAACCAATTTTTCTACGAAAAGAATTATTACGAAACCAATTTTTTTACGAAAAAACGAAAGTCCCTATGAATTACTAAGAAACCAAATTGTTTGTTTATTTTTTAATGTAAAGGCAAATAACGGCACCGCATCGAAGGTTAATGCAGACAAATGGAAACGCAGACTAAGAAGGATAGTTAAGGTTTTCAAACAAACATGGAAGCTGTTGTCTGTTTGTTTGTTTGTTTTTGTACACAAGAAACAAAATGGTATTACATTATCGATGGTTAACGAGGGCAGTTGGGCAATCGGAATAGTTTAATTATTAGGTTATATATATATATATATATATATATTATATATATATATATATATATATATATATATATATATATATATATATATATATATATATATATATATATATATATATATATATATATACACATATCACGGTATCAATGGTAGAAGAGGGCGAATATATATCCGGAACATTGAAAACAAATATGACGTTTCATATATAAGAGAATATAAGAGGTATTTCTGGGAACCACAGCGCTGAATCTATTCGTAAAAATAAGAGCAAATCAAAACGCGAGGAAAATAACTGAAAAACAGATACGAGAATACCGCAGATACTATTTAAGAGTATTATAGACCATGACTAAGCATGGTGGGATTTTAGCATTTTCAAAAAAAAATGTGACTTAAAAAATACATAAACATTTCTTGAGTAACAAAGACATTAAACCGGTATTGAGTAGAATTGGAATTTTGCAGGGAAGCAACTTGAAAACTACAGATATGCAGCAATCACACATTATGATGAAGGGCAAAAATGGAAGACTTGCAACTGTTATATTATGGAAACAAAGTCAGAGCTCCCCACGCATGATAACAGAGTGAATTGGCATATTACTGAGCAGTTTTAAATCGCAGAAGAGCTGCTTCAAACAAATATTAGAAGCCGCGAAAGATAACAGTAAAGAACTAATAAAAAGTAAAAAAAAAGAGAAAACAGTAAAGAACTATTAAAAAGCCACGAAAGATAACAGTAAAGAGTTATTTGAAAGTAAAAAAAAAACGATAACAGTAAAGAACTATTAAAAAGTAAAAAAAAAAAAAATACTACAGTTCTGAACTAATGAAAAGAACCACTTATAAGAAAACAACTAAAAAGATCACTGTACGTGAACTCGAGCAGATGGCTCAATCATTTCCTCTCCCTCTTAAGCATAAACTCCACAGGAAAAGCCTTGCTCACGAATCGAGTTCTCACGGGCCACTCTACCGCTTAGGCGCAATAAAGGCATCGTTACCAGCCAGGTTTCGTGGAATTAGCGCCTAAACTCTTCTTCTTCTGTTATTGATGATAATGTTAGGTTAGGTTAGCCTTGTTCCCACTCGGGTTCTACCTCGTTGAGCAGCTAGTGTAAGACCTAAACACTGTATTAGTTTCATATCATACTAATTTTCTACGTTAGTTTGATGTCACTTAAGGAAAAAGTACTAGAAAAGTGTCGAGGTATTGATCGCAGTATAAATGAACAGATGGATAAATTAATAGTCTTAGACAAAACCATTGCCACAAAAATGGTAGGAAGATGTCGAAATATTGGTCGCAGGAGAAATAAATAAGAATAATAGATAATCATAGACAAAGACACTGCCACAAGCAAAAAGAGAAAAAATACATTGAAAAATATATTGATTGTGGCGAATGAATTTTTATTTATCAGTCTATGGCATTAGTTTTCCTGTTAAGTTTACCTTCCGGATGCTTGAAGGCATTCATCTGTAATTTCAGTAGTTCCGGGAAGCGCAATTATTTTTCATCAAAACGATAAGATCCTAAATAACTTTATCGCAATGTAACAATGCTACTTCTGTGACCCTGGCCATGGCACATTGACACCGCAGATTACAATAACATTATAAATACGATTGTTATTTTTGTTATTCTAATGAAATTCCGTAATAATCATATTGTGACGCTTTCTGAAATAATTCTAATGAGTCCTTCCATCCGGGAAGGAAAAGTGTTTCCACGGCAGTAAGGACATAAGTGGTGTGTAATATAATACTGAATGGGTGTATTAAAAATGATTATGAGTAGTTTGATAATTATTTTGAATAAAATAATATAGAGATTTCATGGACCTGGAAGTTCATTTTGAATCTGTCTTTCTTAATTACAAGTATAAGATCTGAGAAGTATTTAATGTAATTTTTGCGAAAGGACATTCATTATAAAAGAGAACGCTGATAATTTACACAAAGGACTCACGCAGAGAAAGAGAGAGCGAAGGTTTTTTAATGTCTTTACTGTAGAAATACTTTGCTGTCCTGTATAATATAATCTCGACCACTGCAATAGTTCTCTATTGACCCTAGTATTCTCTAGTATTCCTGATTCTATCATACTCTTAACTGCCTCTCCCTTAGAACAGTTCGATTTCCTGGCCGGCTGATGAGTTAGAGGAATTTATTTCTGGTGACAGAAATTCATTTCTCGCTATAATGTGGTTCGGATTCCACAATAAGCTTTAGGTCCCGCTGCTAAGTAACCAATTGGTTCTTAGCAACGTAAAATAAGTCTAATCCTTCGGGCCAGCCCTAGGAGAGCTGTTAATCAGCTCAGTGGCCTGGTAAAACTAAGGTTTACTTAACTTTTTTTTCCCCTTAGAACAAAACACAGCCATACCTTTGCCAGCAACTTTCCCGACGCAGATTCAATCCTGGATCACCATAAATGTAGAATATCAAATTTAGTCTTTTTTCAATTCTGACGTTAAAAGATGGTCATATTATGGTGGACACAAGGCAAACTTCCATCGACTGCTGATGTGAAATAGCCCTCACGAAGCCTTCGTTCACCTCTGATGTGAAAAGCCAATGAAATGGCTCCCATACACCTCTGACGCCTAAAAGCAATCAGTACTGTAGTCCCCATCTAATTGTCACGCGCGACCAATGTACTTGCGACTGATAGCTGTGGGTATTTCGCGTGTAACACTTGACCTGCCGACGGCTCTGGCGATCACAGATTAAACGATAAAAAAAAAAAAAAAGAATCCGGTCTTAGGACATCACCACAAGCTTTGAGATATCGAACAATTACCTTTGCATCGGTACGGCTCAGTGAGTTCAAAGAGACGTGGATTTATCTGAAATGTCAGAACTTGAGTATGAGAATCTTTGAAACGGGGCAATAAACTGTGCTTGACTGATTGCCTATCTGGTAGGAATTTTGAACCTACTAAATTTACAAATGGGATGTGCGGCACTTATGCAGTATGTTGGTATGTTCAGTCTCTCTCTCTCTCTCTCTCTCTCTCTCTCTCTCTCTCTCTATATATATATATATATATATATATATATATATATATATATATATATATATATATATATACATTATATATATATATATATATATATATATATATATATATATATATATATATATATATATATATATACATACAAACACACACACACTATATATATATATATATATATACATATATATATATATATATATATATATATATATATATATATATATATATATGCAACTTCTGTCACGGGAATAACGTGATACGAAATGTAAACGGTGTATTTGGTCACGTGGAAAGTGAAACAGTGGAGTGCGAGATCTTTTGCCTCATGTGTACATATGTGTATTATTAACTATTTACGTACATAAATGCATATGCGAATACATACATTTATACACATATACATACTATATATATATATATATATATATATATATATATATATATATATGTGTGTGTGTGTGTCTGTATGCAGATAGATTCATATAAGAATATGTACGCAGCGTGCATGTGTATTTGTATAAAGCAAATTGAAATTCAAATAAACAATCCTGAAAGTTGTAAGAATGGATGTTACGGATGTTGATATCATCATATCCCAAGAATGTAAAGCAAAGTACAAAGAAACTTCCTAAAAACAAAGACAACTCAAATGATCTGAATACCCAAAGACTGATGACGGAGAAAGCGGAAAACCAGACACGTACTCAAACACTCATACATCGCGACTGCGAGGAGGATGTGGATAGTTATCATAAATAGGTCAAATATGAGTCTATCCTTTCTTATCCATCTGGTGTTCGTAGGCGCGGGCATTGCGAGACAGCGACACATTCCTCCAATTCGTCTAAAATCGTTTTGCAGTCTTCCTTTTTGGGGGAGTCATATCCTGGCTTGGGAAATTACACGCCGTGAGAAATAAAAGAGTCCGGATATAGGTGGGTGTGTTTTTAATTGGTTGATGGCTTGCGTCCAAAACGTTGTGTGAGAATGTTGAAGATGAATTATTTTTTAGGTCTTTGTGTACGTCTATATTTTGGATGTTTTTGCAGTACTTGTAAGTAAGAATGAATTATGATATATTCCTTCAGCATAAAGAATTTACAGAAAGCTTATGTATACACATATAAATTTATATGTATAAATATACAAAATCTATACACGTATATATATGTGTATATATATACATATATATGTGTGTTTGTGTGTGTGAGTGTGTGTGCGTGTTTGTATGTTTCATTGATTTTTTCCATTACACAGGATAACTATTCTCACAAGTAGTTTTTAATTATACACACACACACACACACACACACACACACACACACACACACACACATATATATATATATATATATATATATATATATATATATATATAAATGGGAAAAAAGCACGTTAAAACGAAGAAGAAGATATACATATATACTGTATATGTGTGTGTGCTTGTGTGTGGATGTGTCTGTGGGAATATGACATCACGGGCACATGAAGAGACATCATTTTATGATATTCACCTAAAAATTACCGCTGCCTTAACCTTATTCAGCTTTAAAAAAAATAAAACTAGAGGAAATTAGAGTATGAAACAACCTGCGGATGTCTTAGCGAGGCCATGAAAGCAGATTTGGGCCAGAGCATTCCCCAAAATGCAAATATGCAAAAATCAAGCACTCAAAGGCAACTCATAATTTCGCAATTAAGATCCAAACTGCAGATTCATTGGACACGTGAAATTGCCTCACGAGTAAAAGAGATCGTGGTATACCCGCGACCAATGGGTGATCTATATTCTCTCTGTGGTGAAATCACGCGCAGAATTCGATGGCACTAGGCTCCGCTGAGCTCCTGACCTTCGGGTGAACTTGGATCTGCTAGTTGTGCTATGATGAAGTTTATGTTGATGACTGTTATATGAAGTTCATGATGATGGGAATTATGATAAAGTTCGTGGTGACGATTGTAATGATATTCACAATAATGAAAGAATATGATGAAGTTATGATGATGACTATAATGAAGTTCATAATGATGAGAATTATGATGAAGTCCATGATGATGGCTATAATTAAGCTTACAATGATGAGAAATATGATAAAGTCCATGACAAAAACTGTGATGAAGTTCATAATGGTGTACATTATAATGAAGTCCATGATGATGACAGAAATGACGTTTAAAGGATGAGAATAATGATGAACTCCATGATGATGATTATAATGAAGTTTACAATGACTAGAAGTTTTATGACGTCAATGATGATGACTGTAATGAAGTTCATAATGATGAGAATTATGATGAAGTGTATGATGATGATTGTAATGAAGTTCATAAGGATAAGAAAAATGATGAAATCCACGGTGATGACTGTAATGAGTTTCATAATGGCGTGAATTATGAAAAACTCCATGATGATGACTGAGATGAAGTTCATGATTATGAGAATTTTGATGAAGTCCAGGATGATGATTATAATGAAGCTTACAATGATGAGAAATATGATGAAGTCTCTGATGGTCATTGTAATAAAGTTCATATTGTTGAGAATTATGATGAACTTCATGATGATGGTAGTAATGACGTTCATAGTGATGAGAATTATGGTGAAATTCGTGATGATGATTGTAATGTTCATAATAATGAGAACTATGATAAAATTCGTGATGATGACTGAGATGAAGTTCATAATAGTGAGAATTATGATGAAGTCCATGATGATGATTATAATGAAATTCATAAGGATAAGAAAAATTATGAAATCCATGATGATAACTGTAATGAGGGTCATAATGGTGTGAATTATGAAGAACTCCATGATGATGACTGAGATGAAGTTCATAATTATGAGAATTGTGATGAAGTCCATGATGATGATTATAATGAAGTTTACAATGACTATAAGTATGATGAAGTCCATGATGATGACTGAGATGAAGTTCATAATTATGAGAATTGTGATAAAGTCCATGATGATGATTATAATGAAGCTTACAATGATGAGAAAATAAAGTCCATGATGATCATTGTAATAAAGTTCATATTGTTGAGAATTATAATGAAGCTCATGATGATGATGATAATAATGATGTTCATAGTGATGAGAATTATGGTGAAATTCATGATGATGATTGTAATGAAGTTCATAATGATGAGAATTATGATGAAGTCCATGATGATGATCGTTATGAAGTTCATAATGTTGAGAATTATGATGAAGTTCGTGATGATGATTGTAATGAAGTTCACAATGATAAGAATTATGATAAAGTCCATGATAAAGACTGTGATAAAATTCATAATGGTGTGAATTATAATGAAGTCCATGATGATGACAGAAATGATGTTTAAATGATGAAAATAATGA
>NC_089781.1:79025805-79038305 GCF_040412425.1 Macrobrachium rosenbergii | reverse complement strand
CTTTAAAAGGCGACCTCCACTTCTCTGTTTACTTAGATGTGATATCAAGGTAAGTCAGTTTATTCATTACATTTATTGCTTATATTCTGAGTGCTAGGTGTTGGCCCTTAAGGCATTTGATAAAAATACAGTTTCATTCTTCCAACCGGTCTCAGAATATAACTATATAACTATATATAACTATATATATATATATATATATGTATATTAATTAGAATATTGCATATATATATTATATACATGTACATACATATATAAATACAGTATATATGTATATTATATATATATATATACATATTTATATATATATGTATATATATATATATATATATATATATATATATATATATATATATATATATATATATATATATATATATATATATAGTATACAAGATTATTGTATCCTCCCCGGTCCACGACCGTTGACAGAAGCGATTGCCTATCGGGCAAATACTCAAATGTGAATAACATTTAAGTACCGAATTCTTCAGTCGCCTGAACGCCTGTCATGATGACGCATCTTATTACCCCAGAGGAATATCGCCGGGCATGATAAAGATTTGAAGAGTAAAAGCACTAGTTGTGACGAAGCACTGGTAGGCTTTGTTAAAGCAGTTTCGCAGCAGCTATGTCACAGTAGCAGTCGAAGTGGCAGTTCCGTGGCTTTGACTGCGAATTACAGCTTGAATTCCTTTGGTCACTTTTCACTACTTTCCAGATTTCTTTTGCGGTGAAGTCGTTCGTAGTAATTACATAATGACGGAAGTATTGAGAAAACCCGACAGTTTTATGGTGAACTGATTGAAATGTGAGATGGCAAATCTAAAACGACCTAACCTAACCTAAGTAATCAATTGAAGGTTAAATACATGTACACATACATATACAAATATACGTATATATGTATAAATACGTATATATAACATATATATATATATATACACACACATATATATGTGTGTGTATATACAGTATCCAGTCATTTCTTCGAAAACAGATCTTCGAAAACAGGTCTTCGAAAACAGATCTTCGAAATCAAAACTTCGAAGTACAATAACTTCGAATAGCATAATCTTCGTAGTAAACTACTTCGACATGCCACTTTCTTCAAATCACCAATTTGTCACTTCTCTCTCTCTCTCAATCCCATTTAAAAGGTAGAAGGCAGAATAAAGAGGAAAACCTAACCTACCCTCAACTACACACAGGGCCCAGGTATCCCAAAAAATAGGAAACAGAGAATGTAATTTTTTTATTTTTATTTTTGAAGGATAATCAAAAACACTTGCATTAAAATTTTTATTAAAACAAAATAATTAAAAAGCAATTGTCAGGACAATTTCTATCAGAAGTTATATAAACATAAATCATTGTTTAGAACTTGAGGTTGTGGGAAATTCCACGTAGATAGTCTATTATGTCAGTTGAATCGTCAAAAGAGGAGACAGGTTCTTGAGACGGTCTGTACTGGCTTTGTATTTCTTCGAAATCTTCTGCAACTCAAAACCGCTATTTATGCGTTCTAGGTTTACTTCATTTACAGATTGTTCCCTTTTAAGTGCACTTAAAAATTTCCATATAGATGGATGATAAGAAGAAACTTGCTGTAAGAATCCCTATGCCAGCCCTCGACTGAATTATTCGTTTTGGGTAAATCTTTTCCACTCTCTCGGCATGACCACATATCAACATTATACTTGGGAGCTCGACGTCTTCCCCTTCTGTCAGGACGCCCAATTTGTCTTCGAAGTAATCGAGAACACTATCTGCCTCGCCAGGAATGATATTTTCATCGATAAGCAAAATGAAACCTTCAACCACTCTGTTTGGTGGCAAAAACAAGCGCTGAATACGTATATTTAAAGCAAATTCGGCATCAACCTATTTTAGTCCACACGCACAAAGTTTCCTATATATACATTGACAAAAATGAAAGAAACAGCCATAGTTATCTGTGAAATTCTGAGTTGATCGATTTATCATCCCAGGTTCAAAATCAATCAAAATTGAATCGATGGCCAAGTTAAAATACTTTAATTTCTTTCCAACTTCGATGTAAGTTTGTTCTCTTTTATTCAAATGCATAGATGAGTGGAATTGTAAGACCATTTTGACACCATGAACAGTATCAGTTGTTCGAAAATAGATGGCACCGTTTTAAATGTCCGTCATATTTAAATGGCGGCAGGTAGACAGAACTTGCAAATTGCGTGCAGTTGAAAAATTAGATTCTGTCGTCTGAGGCACCAGAATCAAACATTAGGAATGGGTCACCATTATTGGTTTTTGTTTGGTCATCCGTAAACCGGATCCCTCCTATAATAACTAATCCGATATCCTCTTTCTGCCTAACACGCCGCACTATCCTTTTTATGCTACTTGTGGTAGGTAATGCAACTGCTGCTGCTTGCGAAACTTGTGACGCTACATCCGAAATTATTACGTGTGGTGCTTCCCGACTGTTTTTGCTTTATCCTTTATCCTCCATAAATCTGAAAACTTCAACACTTTCTGGATCACCGGCATGATTATGTTGTTTGGGTTCCTTTTTCACTTAATTTTCAATCGTTATCGTACGGCTCTTACATTTGTTTTCAAAATCCTTACACTTCAGTACGTTTTATTCTCTACACTTTTGTCTTTAACAAACAAATATCCGTTTAACAGGAGCAGTAACTTTTTACAAATTCAGACATCTCCTTAAAGGGTGCTTCCACTGCGAAAAATATATTGAACTAAAGAGAAAGCAAACGTTAGTTTGTTTTCACACATGTCGATAGTTTACTATTATGCTATTCGATTATTGTACTTCATTTTGATTTCGAAGATCTGTTTTCAAAAGAAATGACAGCAAACCGTGTATATACATATATATATATATATATATATATGTATATATACACACACACACACACATATATATATATATATATATATATATATATATATATATATATATATATATATATATATTTTATATAAAAACATCACTGTCATAAGTTTCTAAATCTAGGTTATAGCGCTGACTTTCATGACTGGGCTTTCAAGCAGAAAGAAAAAAAGTAAACTGCGTTGTCTGAAAGATATGAACTACTTTTTCACATATGAGTATTCTTTCTGTGGAGGTCAGTAACCTATTACGATTTATTTCATATAAATGTCTTACACATCCATAAAAAAGTAATGAAAACTGGGACACGCTTCTCATTTCTTAAGTACAATTTGTGAAGTAATTACACAGATAAGATTATAAGTTTTACTACTGTTATAAATTTCTGACAAAACCTGTGAGTATTGGTAATACCCATTACTAATATAATGCCCACTTTTCTTGATAAGAAGTGTCAACCCTTAGCAATATCATTTTGTGAGATTATTATCAATGCCTGATTATCCATGACTAAAAGCATTTTTCTAACAATGATGCAATACATTACTACCGTAAAACCATTCTCCTTGTACTGTGTAATTTAATTGCATTTTTATCTTTATTTATTTACTAATTTATAAATTTAGTTTTTCTTTTCCCATAACTTATTTCTTCTGTCTGTATTTCCTATTGCCTTCTACTACTTCTTTCAAATGAACGCCATATTCTTTGGAAGCTGGAATTTCAAGTCAATTACTCCTGTGGGCTTGTTCTATATGGATAGGGTTCATCTTCTGAATAATAATAATAATAATAGAATAATAATAACTTTATTCGAAGTTTCTAATAGCATTATATTATTAAGTTATATTTCAAAAACGACTCAATATTGTAGTTACCTCTCTCAGCGAACATCACCAGTGATGAGACAGAAACGAAATAACTCATTCCCTGCACTGTAATAGACCTACAGTTATTTCTGCCTCTAGGGTTTCTTAAGTGTAGTCACACGCGACATTGCGAGGAGAAAAAATTGGAAAGTAGAGAACTGAGGAAAAGTAAAACTTTCTTTAGGCTATATTGTTTTTAGTTAGGGGCCTACTCACAAGTAAATATGTTCTTTGGTTGGTGCTTATTCCCAGGTCATATGTCTTTTGGCTAAAGACTTATCCTCAAGTCATAATGTTCTTACTCACAATAAACGTGCATTTTGGTTAGTACTTAATCCCAGGTACTAACCAAAGATCATGTTTATTGTGAGTAGGAACATTATGACTTGAGGGTAAGTCTTTAGCCAAAAGACATATGACCTGGGAATAAGCACCAACCAGAGAACTTATTTACTTGTCAGTAGGTCATATGTCTTTTGGCTAAAGACTTATCCTCAAGTCATAATGTTCTTACTCACAATAAACTTGCTCTTTGGTTAGTACTTAATCCCCGGTCATATGTCCTTTGGCTAAAGACTTATCCTCAAGTCATAATGTTCTTACTCACAATAAACATGCTCTTTGGTTAGTACTTAATCCCAGGTCATATGTCTTTTGGCTAAAGACTTATCCTCAAGTCATAATGTTCTTACTCATAATAAACATGCTCTTTGTTTAGTACTTACTCCCAGGTCATATGTCCTTTGGCTAAAGACTTATCCCCAAGGTATATTGTTCTCGGGTTAGACAATTACTGACAGGTCGTAGGCTCTTTGGTCATTGCCCCGTGATTTCATGAATTCCCATGTCATATGACCTGATAAGATAATTGTTCCTGGGTCATTTCTCTGGTTATTCACAGATAATCATTCTCGGATCACATGCTTGTTGATTGACGATCATATCATCAAAATAAGAATAATGTGAGCAATTAAAAATGCTTATAGTAGAATGAGTCTTGAAATGGAGAAACCACAGTTATGTATGGGTACAAATATATTTAAAAATAAATCCATACAGAGAGCTTTCGGGAATCTGTTCAGTTCCCCTTTTCCATTTCAATAGGGGCTCTCTGTATAGATATATTTTTAAATATATTTGTACCCATACATAACTGTGGATTTGTTCTCCAATTAGATTAATGTTCATTTAGTTTTGTACGAATATCGGACATCACATTCAGTTGATGTTTTTTTTTTATAAACGACGCATGGTTCCAAAAGATATCGTAACTGTATATATCATAACATAAGCACAATATTTAGCTTTGTGGCAATGCTACTCGTATTTGATTTACGTGAGTAATAAAATAACATATTTCGAAAGGTTATGGAAATCGGGTAAATCCAGATGACCCTTATCTCGTGGCATTTACTTTTTGATCGAGAGGGAGATTAGTTCTCAAATATGGTGTACGAAAAAAGCCACACACTTTGTACTTGTGATCGTTTTTTTTATAGGGATGTTTTCGGTGCACGAAGACTCAGCTCCCTGAATTCCTTATCAGCGGTGGGCGATAATAGATAAAGAAAGATTATCGGGATAGAATACCATAACATTTGTTTTGAGAGATTCACGATCCGTCTGGCCGTCTTTTTGCTTGTTCTCTCTACTTTGCGTCACTTATTAATGGCTAATTCATTTTGCTCTCTCTCTCTCTCTCTCTCTCTCTCTCTCTCTCTCTCTCTCTCTCTCTCTCTCTCTCTCTCATTTTGCATCTTTTTCTCATGAATTTATGCCATCATAACGTTATATGCGTCAGTTCGATACAATCAGCTGAGTAATTTGTGCTCTCTCTCTCTCTCTCTCTCTCTCTCTCTCTCTCTCTCTCTCTCTCTCTCTCTCTCTCTCTCTGATTATGGCTTACATAACACGACAGATTTACAGCGCTTTATGTATCAATATATTAAAATGATAACCCATTACACTGAGAATATATTACTAACCGGTGTAACCGATTTAGCCATCCAAATGACCTATTTGCATAAGAAAATAAACAGCCTCTCACACGGAAAATGCATTATTATTATTATTATTATTATTATTATTATTATTATTATTATTATTATTATTATTATTATTATTATCTCGATCAGGAGTAATAGCTGTCTCAGTTACACTCAACTTTTCGTCTGTCTGTTTTTGCAGTTTATACTTTTGAAGTGATTTATTTCGGGCTTATTATAGACATTTAATGCAATTTTACAAAAAAAAAAAAAAACCTACTCCGACTAAAGTATAAATGATTTACTAATTGATTTTGCACTTAGATCTGGCACCGCAAAAGCCAAGGGCATCTATGGTAAATATCTTATCATTAAACCTGACAATATGCGCAGTGCGATTAGGCAATCATATTTGGAAATTCTTATTAAAACAAAGATGCTAACAAGACGAAGTCAGGATTTGAAGATTCTTCAGCAGAATAAAATATTTGTACTGGGCAGTAAAAATATGACACTGCCTTATATGAGTTGACAGGATTTCAGTCATTGTTGTGGTGTGGGGTGTTTGTTGTGGGGGGACAAAGCCGAATTTTCTCAACCGATTGTTATGATTGTACTGTAAAATACAATGACTGATTATTATTTATCATTTGATTTTTATTCAAGAACAGTAGCCATACCTTTTCTGTGAATGGTAGTTTCTATTGTATTATTTTGTGAGCTGTGTATTGTGAATTGTAGATTGTATTGTATTTTTTGTGAACTGTAGATTGTGAATTGTAGATTGTATTGTATTATTTTGTGAGCTGTAGATTATGAATTGTAGATTGTATTGTATTTTTTGTGAACTGTAAATTGTGAATTGTAGATTGTAATGTATTTTTTTGTGAACAGTAGATTGTGAATTGTAGATTGTATTGTATTTTTTGTGAACTGTAGATTGAGAATTATAGGTTGTACTGTATTGTAACTGTAGATCGTACTGTATGTGTTACATTTCTTTAATTCACGACTTCCATAACTTAATTGCCTATACTTTCCAAAATGTTTGGAAAGGGGAAACGTCGACCCAAACTCCATCCCAGCTACTTCTCTGCGCTGCTTATCTTGACACAGATTGAGCATCCCTGGACGGTCATGTGTAAGCTGTGGGTCACGTGATGAAGGCCAGATTCGACTCGTCTTCTAGTACTTAGTGAGAGTCTTACCTTTGTATTTACGAAATGCGTCATTCATCATGTGAATATTACTAGAGATCATTGATACTTTAGTAACAGTGTAGTGTAAAGGTATGACCCTTGTTAAATATTTTTCACAGACACTTGTTGAGATATGTCAGTTTTGTGAAATGTTATTAAAATCTTGTTAGTCACACACATATATATATACATACACACACACACACACACACACATATATATATATATATATATATATATATATATATATATATATATATATATATATATAATGTATATACATATACACACATACATACATATATATATATATATATATATATATATATATATATATATATATATATATATATATATATATATATATATATATATATAATATATATATAAACATGTAACCGGATAAAAACCACTCGAACTGACAGTGTGTTTCTATGCTCGTCTCCAAAATATCTCAGAAACAAGCAAACAGAGTTGTATGAAATTTGCAACATAAATTCAGTAGGTAATATTCCTCCCAAATATTAACTTTTGGGAGATTAGACTTGGAGCTAAGATTTTTAAAAAGGGAACAAGTCTTCAATTCTGAGCCTGTTTCTCCCCAAAGGTTACCATCTTAAAGAGTCATTCTTCAATTCATGAGCTAAAAACAGCAATTTAAGTGTCATTTCTTTATTAACATTAAAAAAATAAGTCATCTATTTAATGTTATAAAGAAAAGACTCTTTCTAGTTTACTAAGACATTCTTTGATTATGAGAATCTCTAAAATGTTCTCTACTTATCACAAAGTAAATTCTTATTTGTTTATCAGTATCGGGAAAAACATCTATGATGGCTATAATACAGAAAAAAGTACCAATTTTCTTTGTTTTTGCTCACATTTAAAAAAACAAACATTAAAAGTTATCTTCTTTTCTTATCATTATAAAAAAAGTCTTTACTTTGCATTCAGAATTATTCAATACTTCGATAATTCCTTATGAACAGCTTTATTATAATCAATAATTCCGATGTTTTTTTTTATTTATCAGGAGAAAAATTTTACATTTTTCTTTATGAAGAAAAAAAAAAAAAAAAGAAATCTGCTCGTCCCCTGAGAAATAAATCTTCACAATTTGTCATAATCGGAAAATACGCCCTTTTTTCCTTCAGAGAAAACTGCTTCCTTTTTTTTCATGAGCAACATAAATTTTCCAGATAATCAGTAATCAGTTGCATACCTTTGGGTATGCCATCGCTGCCTGGTACCAGAAGGCCAACCTTGACATCTGAGAAATTATTTGGCCTCGAGTACTCTGTTTTTATCTTAATTCGGGAGGAATTTCCTTTGAAACTCATATTTTTTTCTCTCTCTCTCTCTTTTTATATATATATATATATATATATATATATATATATATATATATATATATATATATATATATATATATATATGTGTGTGTGTGTGTGTGTGTGTATAAATATATATTTATATGTATGTGTATATATATATATATATTTATACATGTATATATATACATATATTGTATATATATATATATATATATATATATATATATATATATATATATATATATATATATATATATATATATATATATGTCTGTCATATACTGTATATGTCAGTCTATCTATTCGTCTATTTTTATCTATGTCTTAATCATTGCAGTGAAATTCAATGATTACAGCAAAACTTTTGATGGCGATAATGCGAGACCTATAAAAAGGTCACTGGGGAAAGTGAAGAACAGGAATTTCTCCCTTGTCCTTTATACATCCCACAGCTGCCCCTGGATGATTTCTAAAGCTCTTTGCAATTCAGTAATTGTCTTACAGGGCAGGGGCGTCAAACCTACGCTTGTCCATCCAGTCCTAGTGACCATCATGAAGGTACAAACTACTGTAGAAAATCTGTGCTCCCCGTAGGGAAGTATAGTGCCGTCAGTGCACCTCACGGGGTGCACTGTAGGTATTATTGAAGATTCTTTGCAGCATCCCTTCGGTCCCTAGCTGCAACCCCTTTCATTCCTTTTACTGTACCTCCATTCATATTGTCTTTCTTCCACCTTACTATCCACCCTCTCCTGACAATTATTTCATAGTGCATCTACGAGTTGTCCTCCTTCCTGTTATACCTTTCAAACCTACCTACTCTTAATTTCCCTTCCAGCGCTGAATGACCTCATAGGCCCCAGTGCTTGGCCTTTGCCTAACTCTATATTCCATTCCATTCCAAAATCTGTGATGTAATAGCTAAAAATGTTTATACTGTAGCATACTTGTATTTATTTGATTTGATTGGGATTATTCATATTTCTTCTTTGAATCAATTTGGTTTTTTGTAGAGACTTAAAAGACCTACCATGACAGTGAATTTAGTATCATTGTTAGCTTAGTGTAATGATAATGATTAAAATACAAGTATTGCTGCGGTATGCAGTATCAAAAGCCATTCAGTCTTTAATGTTCACTTACTAACACGTAGATTTGTAAGAATGGTAAATAAAGAATTGCACTTGAATATACAAAAACAAGGCGGATTGATACGGTGGTAAGTAGAAAGAAAAATGGAGTAAGTAGAAATGAATAAACAAGTATACTTGGAAAACTTTTGGTAATCATTAAACAGGAGAATTGATTGCAAAAAAAGGAAACGTATATATTAGCTTCATTAATAAGGGCATTAAGTTGGGCAAACGATGAATGGTCGGTCGATTTAGTACCATAACCTGTCGTTCTAATTGGTATAGTTAAACCATGAGAATTTGCTTATTCATACCTGTCCCAAACCCGGATAAAAGTGTAGGTTTGAGTGTTCTGAAATCTACGGGTAATTTTAGCACTCTGGTCAAGCAGCAATGGGTCATAATAAGGCCTGTAATCCAACAGAATAATTAAGGGTTTCTATGCTTGTTTTTGTAGGCCCATACCGGTCTTCCCTTGGGCCATCTGGTCCGTTTCGTTGGGTCCTTCTGTTTTTTCAAATAAGAATAGGAAAAAAAAGTATCCCCTAATTGAATATATCTCTTAGTCATTCGAAAACGTGTTTAATTTCTTCTTAAATATCTCTGAGCTTTCATCTTTTCAGCTTCCCGGTCAGGTCGGTCCTGGATATTCTGGGTGTCAAGTGTGACAGCCTCTCTTTTTACAATAAACTGTTGCATTCTGACTCCATTCATTTATGTTCACCTATGCACCTACCTGCAAAGTATCCTTAAACCCTTCTGTTTCATATCCTTCACGGCCAAGTACTTCGAAGGACGCTCGATTCTCCCAATGGCAGGAAGCCAATGAAGCTATGGCAGGATGGGCGTAACGACATCAAGAAGGATTTTTTTTTTATTTAATTTGGTTTCCGCGTTAAACAAGTCTCTTAAATGCTTCTATAAATGCAGTACAGTTCCGCAACAAGACCCTTAGGTAGTAGCAATGCATTAACTGATTAGAATTTCAAGGTTGTGGAACTATTGTCTTCATGGGACGTTTAGTAACATCTATTGATTGCATCAAGACGGGGCTTTTTTCCTTAATTAATTTGTTTTCCGCGTCAAATAAACCCCGTAAATGCTTCAATAAATGCAGCACAGTTCCGCAACAAGAACTTTAGCCAGCAGCAATGCATTGGCTGATTATAATTTCAAGGTTGTGGAACTATTATCTCAATGGGACGTTAAGTAACATCTACTGATGGCAGAAAAATTCTGAAGTACGTCCTCGCACCGACGCTTGAGTCTTGACGGCAATCATTAACGGCTGAATTTCCTTCATTATCTTGCGGGATAAGACTATTTTTGTCAATAAAAATATTTGATGCATATATTATCTACATCACGTGCTCGTATTAGAATTTGAATTTTATAAATATGTTTAGATAATAATGAAATGTTATATTTTGTTTTCCGTATTGTTCACTTCGACATTTTTCATTTTATTCATGAAAATGTAATGTGGTCTATATTTTGTTTTTTCCTGTGATTAGCTTATCTTTTTCTAGTAAAAATCTATTGACATATTTGCTTACTTTAATTGAAAATATTTGATGTGAATGTTTACAGTGGTGTCTTCTCATTTTTTCTGTGAATATTTTACAATATTGATAAAAGATGGTTTTGGATGAATTTCGGTTATACGCCACAGAAAATCGTTTAAATTGTTGAATGATAGTATATGAAGTGTATATTATATATATATATATATATATATATATATATATATATATATATATATATATATATATATATATATATATATATATATATATATAAAATCATCAACACATCACGTGTGAACAGAAATAAATTTCTGACTCACGTCGGGATCGAACCCAGGTCTCTCAGGTGGAAAGCAAGGGCGTTACCCACTGGGCCATACAGTCTAAAAGAAGTTGGAACCTGAGAGCAACTGCACCCAAGGAATTACCTGGGCAAGCTAACTGCTTGCATACCAGCGAGTTTTCCCCAACTTCCCGACTCAGCAATGACCCAATAGACAACATTTCATTCGAATTATCCTTCTGGTGAATAAGATAGAAATCATCAACACACAATCACGTGTGGAACAGAAATAAATTTCTGACTCACGTCGGGATTGAACCCAGGTCTCTCAGGTGGAAAGCAAGGGCGTTACCCACTGGGCCACACAAGTCTAAAAGAAGTTGGAACCTGAGAGCAACTGCATAAGCTAACTGCTTGCATACCAGCGAGTTTTCCCCAACTTCCCGACTCAGCAATGACCCAATAGACAACATTTCATTCGAATTATCCCTTCTGAGTGAATAAGATAGAAATCATCAACACACAATCACGTGTGGAACAGAAATAAATTTCTGACTCACGTCGGATCGAACCCAGGTCTCTCAGGTGGAAACCCACTGGGCCACACAAGTCTAAAAGAAGTTGGAACCTGAGAGCAATTGCACCTAAGGAATTACCTGGGCAAGCTAACTGCTTATTTTCCCAACTTCCCGACTCAGCAATGACCCAATAGACAACATTTCATTCGATTATCCCTCTGAGTTAAGATAGAAATCATCAACACACAATCACGTGTGGAACAGAAATAAATTTCTCACGTTTCGAGATGGAAAGCCAAATTGCCACTACACAAATCTAAAAGTTGGAACCTGAGAGGGCCTGGGCAAGTAAAAGCAATTTCATTCGAATTATCCCTTCTGTGTGAATAAGAAAATCAACACAATACATCAGGGTTAAAGAAGTTGGAACCTGAGAGCAACTGCAGACCTGGGCAAAGCTAAAATTTTCCCCATCTTCCCGACTCAGCAATGACCCAATAGATAACATTTCATCCTATTCACTCAGAATAATTCGAATGAAATGTTGTCTATTGGGTCATTGCTGACTGAAAAAAATATTTCCAAATCTTTAGACTTGTGTGGCCCAGTGGGTAACGCCCTTGCTTTCCAAATCCCGACGTGAGTCAGAAATTTATTTCTGTTCCACACGTGATTGTGTTTGATGATTTCTATCTTATAAGAAGGATAATACGAATGAAATGTTGTTTGAATTGCTAGTTTGCAAAGATAACTTCTTTTA
>NC_089781.1:79018305-79020805 GCF_040412425.1 Macrobrachium rosenbergii | reverse complement strand
GGTAAAAGTTACTGAAACATCATATAAGGGAAAATAGCCTTTAAGAAGGTAACAACAATAGACATAGGCCTAGTAAACTCAGCCTATGCCTTTTGATTCAACAGTTGCTTTTATTATTTTTTTCTTATTTTAACAAGAATAATAACTAGTAACTCATTTATTTGGTATTTACTTATATGCGTATAGATTACTGATCGTTCTGCAAGGGAATAATTTCAGGTATATACAGATTAAAATAGGTGATTCTGTTATGCAAAAAATATTTCATATAAATCAACATTTCTGTTTTTTTTATATGTATTAGTTATTTGGCTGTATTTAGGCTGCACATTATTCTAACTAGTTAATACTGAAAAAAAAAATTTCAAATCAAATTGTATCTGGCTTTCTAATATTGAGATGTGTATGGAATAAAATGCAAAACGCTATTTCAGCTGCAGTAGACGCCAGAACAATAATATTTTGAAATATATTGAGTAGTAATGATAATTTAGCTGTAATAGGAGAACATATTCTTGCCTCTATGGTATAGACAGTGGCGTAACTAGCGTCAGTGGCGCCCCGGGCGGACTGTGAAAGTGGCCCCCGCCCCCGTGCTAAAAAGTACTCAAGTGGTGAAAATTAAACGCACATTTTAAGCCTTAACATCTCAATCATTTATTTTAATTCATAAAGCTGAAACAAAAACAACACAGCAGATTTACAACGGACCCGTACGAGTTTTGTTACAAGCGAATTCGCTAATAACAACGTCAAAAGATGCCAGAGTGCCGCTCCCCGGATAGTACCCCACCTTAGACATGCCACTGGGTATAGATGGACACAATGAAAGAGTTAAAGGAAATGTAAATACATTATATAGAGGTGCACGACCTCATTGCATTAGGCCTTCTGTTTTTCCAAGATTGAGGAATCGGTGACATGAATCGCTAAAACCCCCTAAAAAAAGACTTTGAGGTTAAGAGAAATGATAAGCTTCAAGTTGATGCACAAACTATTCACGAAATAAATGCTGAAAGACAGAGAGAGAGAGAGAGAGAGAGAGAGAGAGAGAGAGAGAGAGAGAGAATTTGTTTGCTGAGTTGTCTATCAACCTTAGGCTTAATATACGTCAAATTTAGTTTACTGAAAATATATAATTATTTTGTGTGACCAAAGGAGCCAGAATGGAAAAGGTTAAATAAATACGAAATTTTCAAAGAATAAGTAATTCCCATTATTGCCAGTCATGAAAAGTTTGATTCATAACATTGTGCAAAAAACTTTTGAATAAAATCTTAATTGTTATTGTTACGAAGGCTAACAATTTACTTTTATAGATCTGTGTACAAACCTGACAAAATGGAAATAGGAATTCTTACAAACATTGATAGCAGTGAAAGTATAATACAAATATCCTATAATGTAGCAACATACTGCTACAATATCAGAGTAAAACGAAAACTGCAGTTGGAATCATGAGCAGCAAGTGCCGTTGTGAGTGGGTTTCATGCTTTTCGGAGAAAGTTGCCAGATAGCACTTTTATAATCGGTTGGCAGAAAGGTTTTTGAGAGTGGTGCAGTCGTTATGTGAGAGAGTTGACGTACATACATAATCAAAGCTTGTTTATCATTCTCAAACAGTGCGTTAGATTTTATGCTATACATATTTCATAAGATATAGCAAATAAATCTCAGTCATGGAAAGGTGATTATGGTATAAACGTTGGTATTTTCCTAATGAAAGACTGACATATGACTACAAACCACAAGTCAGCAAACATTTTCTGTGTGCTCATGAAATGTTCGAAAGTGCGCTGTCTTGTTTCCTGACAGGTTAGAGTCATGAATGGAGACGTTTAGAATCTTTTGAACTGCAAACTGTTTAAAGGGCCCAACAGATGATCGTCACCAAACCATGACTACGCGCCTTACCATTGTAAACAATATTGATTAAGCAGAAATAAGACAGTCTCCTTATCAACAAGATGACATTTTTGCAATACCGTTAATTTCTCTGAAAAATTTACTTTGCGTACACTGTATCTCAGTATTTTTCAGATTAGTCTGAATAGTAAATCTACAAACGAATGGGTTGTTCCTTCTCTGTTCATGGATTCACAGAGATAATAACTGCAAAACTAAAAGCACATATATATAACAGAACAATAAATTAGCATATGCTATAACATTGATAGGAATGACACCAAGCTTACAATCGTATATCGAATTAGAAATTGCATTTAAAAGTGAATTAATATAGATATTAAGAAGTAAACCAGATGACACCTTTCCCTGCCTTAAGCGTCTACAAATTTAAAAAGATTTCGACAAGCCATCGAAGACAATATCTGACACTGAACTTTATTCCCAAAACTCTTCAAGCGGAAGTAGGATACGGACATTCTTCTCGAATACAGTACAGTTATAAAAAAAAAAAAAGACTTAATAATGAAGAGGATGATCAGTCGACCTCATACATATGATAATATAGGTGAATGTAATATCTTTTGCCCCATGA
>NC_089781.1:79010805-79015805 GCF_040412425.1 Macrobrachium rosenbergii | reverse complement strand
GGTACATTTCGAGAGTCCTAAAATCAAGACTTTTCCGGTCACGCAAAAGTTCAGTAACCCACGGGAAGAAATTGCATAGATTTGTTACGCTTCTAATGACTACTTGCTGCTGGATCTCCGTGATAATTCGAGCCTTCATGAGGTGTGTGTGTGTGTGTGTCGCAAGTGGTTGACAATCCAGAAAACAGCCCATTACGTGTCTGGTAAGTTCTATACTGGGTCACTGCAGAAAGCCATTTCCTCTGGAGGATAGTTACTGCGAAGTGGTCGTTGGCTAGTTAAATGACGACATGGTGGATGTGATTTTGTAATACATACATTATATATATTATATATATGTGTGTATATATATATATAAAACATACACATACATATATATATACATACAGTATATATATAATATATATATATACTGTATGTATATACTATATAAATATATATATATATATGTATATATATATATATATACATATATATATATATATATATATATATATATATGTATATACATATGTGTGTGTTTGTATATTATTACAGAATCCTATACATCATTTTGTCGCTCATCAAGCTAACAGCCACTTCAGAGTTACTGCATTCGGTGGGGTGGGGTGTTTGATGACTTTCTGTAGCGCCCCGCAAAGAACATGCCAGAGACATAATTGTCTGTTTTCTGGATTCCCAGCTAGTTGCAACATGGACACTTCATATTAGTATATGCATATGTACTGTATAAATACATTATATATATATATATATATATATATATATATATATATATATATATATATATATATATACATACATACATAGTGTTATGGCTTTGTTACTTTATTTTTTTAAATGAAACTTCATATTTTGGCATCTGGCTAATAGAGGGCAGTCTTGTATCCGTAATTTTAGTGGAAACGTTTGCCGTCCTTGTTTTATTTATGTTTAGTTTTGCTTGGAAAGCACGTAAAACGATAACAAGTGTGGCTCCTTGATTTGTTAGTGTAACAAGTGCCGCTGGATTTACCAACTGAGACTAACAACCTCCTGGTAAGGCTAATAGTTATTCCATATGATTGTTTTACTTTAGTGTTATTGCTTGTTATAAGTGGTTTTGGTTTTGGGACATTGTGTTTTATTTTAGTGTTATTGCTCGTTATAAGTGGTTTTGGTTTTGGGACATTGTGACTGGTTGGAAACTATTGCGCCTTTGTACATTTGCCTCTGTGCTGCCTTTGGCTACATGATATGTTGCGGGGATGTCGCGTAATGGTTATTCCAAATCACTGTTTTATTTTAGAGTTATTGCTTGTTATGAGTGTTTTTGGTTTTGGGACTTTGTGATTGGTTGAGTGTTATTGCTCCTTTGTACATTTGCTTCTGTGCTGCTTATGGTTACGTGATAGTCTCCAGGGATATCGTGTACATTTTCATATTCATTTGAAAATTATTGGGGCTGGAAATTAACGCATTTGTCTTATTTACACGTGTCGGTAAATTTTTGTAATACTTGAATCGAATTAGGTTAGGGAAAAGAACGGTGTTAGTTGTAAATAGTAAATGGGCCATTATAATCATGATAAGTCTTTTATCATGCATCTGGCAAAAAGTAGTCGTGTTTTGCTGCTTAAGATCATGGTCGAAGTATAGTATTAAACAGGATTCTTGCCTCAAAGAATGGATGCCTATACAGTCTCGTTACTTTTATTTTATTTGTGTGTGATTTTGAGAGGGGCAGAATTTCCCCCAGCTTATGAGTATTAATATTGTAACCATTAGTATATATATATATATATATATATATATATATATATATATATATATATATATATATATATATATGTATGTATGTATTCAGATTTATTTAAATTGTACGTAAAGTGTACTCGTACAGTAATAGACTACGCTGATCTTCTAACCGCATATACACATACACATGTATAACATACACTATCAGATTGCATTATCAATTAATTTCCACAATAACTGTTGTGATATATGATTGCAATTTCACCAGTGAGGTGTTCAAGTAAAGCAAATTATTATGAAGGTAGAGAATCTTATACAATAATGTTGGTTTGAACAATATAAACTGGAAAGTTTCCCATCATAAGGTCACAGAATCGAACACTGGGAAAATTCTTTTTATTTCATTGATTGGACTGAACGCATCCACTGTGTTCACTCAAATTTGAGAACACCAAACGAGTCGGGTTTCTTGAACTCGATCAAAAGGTTAGGCTGATACCCTTTGAAGGTTTACTTGAGTCTCGAACAGAATATACGTGTTCATTTGTAAACTCGGTCATCGATTAATCTTTATCATTCATATTGTAATGAAAGTATTGTCTTAAGCGTTATTAACTGATTTTTTAATACATTACGATGAAAGCATATTTGTTTTTCAAAATGAATGAATATTATTGAGGTTCATAATTTCGTTTTCAATTCTGTTGCGTCATACGATTGAAATATTGAAACTCTCAGCATTACAAAGATCTATTTTCCTCCTTTGAGAAATTATCTTAGATTTATTTTCAGTGGTGTAAGTCAGTCATCTTACCTCTTCGAACGTTTACCTCGGTTAAAATATGTCGTGGAAAGGAAAAGGATGATTAGAAAAGGATGTAAATATTTCTGTGTATTTGTATGTATATATATATATATAATATATAATATATATATATGTGTATATATACATATATATATATATATATATATATATATATATATATATATATATTGTGTATGCATATATGCTTCTATGTATACATGTATATGTGTATATATGTATTATGTATGTGTATATATATAAATATTTATAAATATTTATATACATATACATATATATATTCAAATATATATTATATACATATATATATTTACATAATATACATACATACTGTATATATGTGTGTGTGTGCGCGCGCGTGCATGTGCGTGTGCTTGTAAGTGTGTGGTGAGGGAGAAAAAGCGAGAGAAAACGCTTTCCTCCCAGGATTATGTGCAAACTCCCGGGTTGAAGAAAGTGGAACAAGCCACATTCCACCGCTAGGTGTGTTGGTGTGTGTGTGCGTTTGTGTATCTGTCTTTTCGTTTACTTCCCTTTTTTCTGTGAGTCTAAGCAGTGATGGGAGGGATTAAGGCGGGCGAGAGGAAGGGTTGAAATTGGCGCAACAAGTGCATTGCAATAAATCCATAAGTAAAATATATGTATGAAGTGTGAAGGCATCATGGTTTACCAAGTTGATGATGTCATCAATGCGGTTTTTTCCCGTAAAGCAGAGAGAGAGAGAGAGAGAGAGAGAGAGAGAGAGAGAGAGGGTAAAATCATACTATAAGATCAGTGACGACTTTTTTGGATGACTAATAAAAAATTTCAAGTTAGCTAAATGAAATGAATTTCTGGTAGAATAAGTGCAAGTGTCTTATCTTATAGAAGTAGATACCTAAAAATATTGAATAACGGATTATGTCGTTTATTTGATTTTCCAAAATATATTTAAGAAACTTTATATTTTGAAATCAAACGCGATGAAAATTCTTTATCTAATTAAATGGTGAACTTTTATAAAGTAAGAGTTCTGCTGCTGTATCATAACAAAATAAAGATAACATGAAAATACTGAATGGCGTGTTATAAAAACTGGGATAAATATACGACGTCTACTTTGCTTTCCGCATTCAGTCAAAGAGGGGACAGTTAAGCAGCAGAATTATGAAGAATTTTGGCAACTTGTCAAGTATTCCTAAGAATATACAACCCCGTAGGGGGTTAGTGCAGTCAGTGCATCTCACTCAGTGCACTGCAGGCATTACTTAAGTTCCTTTGCAGCGACCCTTCGGCCCCTAGCTGCAACCTCTTTCATTCCTTTGACTGTACCTCCGTTCATATTCTCTTTTTCCCATCTTTCTTTCCACCCTCCCCTAACAACTTTCTCGTAGTGCAACTGTGAGGTTTTCCTCCTGTTACCCCTTTCAAACCTTCTACTCTCAATGTTCCTTTCAGCGCTGAATGACCCCATAGGTTCCAGCGCTCGGCCTTTGGTTAAATCTTATATTCCTATCCTATCCTAAGATTATGCTTAAATTAAAGGTTTCCTCTAAGATTTCCCTAGCCATTACTTATCGGTGGGTCAATGTCATTTTATGAGTCACAACGGACAAATCTCGTTAACCTTCATTTATGATTATGATGGAGGATTTTTTTCCACTTGATTATATTGTGATAAAATCACTAATTGAAGGATTTCTGTCTCCCTCTTGATTGACTTTTAAGCTAAAATACAGAGCACTTTATTGCTTTACCTGGTGATCCAGTTGCGTTTAAGTTTCATTGCTGTTGCCGGAGGGCTGTGTAAATGTGTTGTTCTAGCATATTAATTTTTAGACCTGGTGCATATTAATTATGGTATACTTTGAGCTTTGTTTGTCTTATACAGATATGTATACCATATATATGTATTATATATATATATGTATATATATATATAATATATATATATGGTATACATATCTGTGTAAGACAAACAGAACTGAAAGTATTTCATAATTAATGTGTGTGTGTATAACATCTTGTAACGCATGTATACACTCATATACATTTAGCTGTGTATACATACATATATACCTATATATATATATATATATAATATATATATAATGTGTATATGTATAAATGTATGTATAATGAATATATACTTCCAATATGAGGATTACTGTTCACTGATGGATCTACAGTATTTTTATAATGGTATACAGAAAGCAATACATATTTTTCTTGCATCATCATCATCACCTTCAACGCCATGTGACGCTAAGCGCGTTAGTGAAATTCCACCACACGGCTTTCCTGTGGTTTATCTTCCAAAAATCTCCACTCAACTCCAGCCTCCATCCTCACAATTCCCATTCGAGTATCCTGGGTCTTCCAACTATTCTGGTGCCCACAGGCAAGATCACACTGTTCTCCCAGGGTTTGTGCGAAGGACTTGTCCAAGCCATCTACATCT
>NC_089781.1:79003305-79008305 GCF_040412425.1 Macrobrachium rosenbergii | reverse complement strand
TAGATATACTGTGTATTTATATGTTTGTACCTGGGTGAAAGGGTTCTATGCAAACTCCTTCCATCACTTCCTCAATCCGTGGAGCCTGTCATCTGCTTTCAACGATCACAAATTACGTAGAATTAACCACATGGAATATTGGAAAGAATGCTTCCGGGCAGACGTTCGTTTTTAGGAAGTTCCAAAATATCTACTCATGACTCTTGTATTGGTGGGACTTACAAATTTCCGAATAGTCCAAATGGAAGGCAATGAAGTAATATTTTGCTAGATTTCAGCGCGTTTAGGGTCCCGCGATGTCTGATGGATTGGTAATACTGCCATCTGGAGTGCCAGAAAGCAATGAAAATAAAAGGTGAATGCGATAAATTGGTTGAAATTATGTGAGACAATGATGCGAACGGGTTTGATGCGATTGTCATCGGGTTACAACGAGACCCGAGCGCCTGCGGTGTGAGTGAAAGGTAATTCTGTTAATGGCTCAATATACGATATGTATTGAAAGTCAACATCGTGACCGAACTGAGATGGTGCGCAACAAAACTGACTGATAGGGGTCCTTTCCAAGCGTGATTGGTGTACAATAAGCCCCGAGAGTCTATAAAGTGGGTAATTGTGTTGTAATACTGTTACTGAAGAGTAGTCGTATTTTACACACGCGCTACTCATCCTATGACTATTTAAAAAAAATTCGATCGTCAACTGGTGATCATGATGATGATGAGAAGGAAAAACGTATTCAAACAGAGAGAGAAAGAGAGAGAGAGATGAAGATTAACAGACTGATACCAGTAGCAATTAAATGCGTATACAGATGACAGTACAGACAGACATATCAAACTGAATAACAAATTTACATTTGTAGGAGTCGGTATAATCATAAAAAGGACAGGTAGTTGGATGAACAGACAATAAGAAACGTAAAAGTGGATTAACCGACTAATCTGTGAAGTAGTTTAATGCGTATAGATATGAAAGAAAAAGATACATAGATAGACAGACAGTTGGATAAATGCAAGAAAAGAGTAGCGGACTAATACCAGTATTTTCTCGTGCATATCAGCTTCATGATTTATGTTCTTAAGCGGGTCCTTCCGGCCTAGCATCCTGAAAGGATGGCGGTAGCGATCAGGCGAAGGATACCAGTTGACAGCATAATGAAGATGACGGAGCAGTTTAGGGCGTCTTTAATATATAAAAATTAAGGATTCATTTCAAGCAGATTAGGCGGATATCCTTTGGTAGACAATTCACCTCAGTGCGTCTGCGGGATACTATGTTACTGACGTTGCAGATGACTGGCATCGTTTATAATTCCAGGATATGTAGGACATTGCATAATTGTTGTAATGTCTTTTGGTCCCAAGGAGTTTGCAGTTTATGAGGGTACTCTCTCTCTCTCTCTCTCTCTCACTCTCTCTCTCTCTCTCTCTCTCTCTCTCTCTCTCTACACACGCTCGTGATCGCTGAGAGAGCCCTCATATATATATATATATATATATATATATATATATATATATATATATATATATATATATATATATATATATATATATATATATATATATATATATATATATATATATATATATGTCCAACACATGCCCCTTTCCTCCTTAGGGTTTGGTGGCTCTAAAAGGTGTTGGCCCATCAGTTCTCTCTGATTTCGACCCACGCCAGTCGAGTCACGCCCGGTACATTTTCCACCATCTAAAGGCAACAGTGTTCCGTCTCACATGGCCATCGAAACGGAAACCCCTTGCTGGTGAGACTAGCTTACTAACCACTGTCCGTGTGTTTGTGTGTGTGTGTGTGTGTGTGTGTGTGTAATTGCACACAACTGCTGTATATAATTGTTTACATTTTACAAGTTCTAAGGGCCTTCTGGTAGCAGAAAATGGACGGATAAATCACATTTGTAATTAAGTATGCAGCTAGATTCAAACACACATCTCCAAGTATATAAAAACATTTTGCAAGGGATATGAAGAAAAGATCTGTCGTACTTGGTGGAGAGAGAGAGAGAGAGAGAGAGAGAGAGAGAGAGAGAGAGAGAGAGAGAGAATCGTAATGTGCATCCGTAATTTTTGCCTCCTATGTAACCGTGAGAATCTCTTACATAGGTATATAGAATTAAATAAGCTGGTCCGAGCCTCGGGACTGTACTTAAACGTCCCTAGGGTAGGAGCATACCTTCTCGACTTATTATATATTACCGTGGTTTCTGATGGCATGAGAGCTCTAGTCAAATTACATATGTATGTTAAACGGTGTCTGCAATTTAGCTGAATCACAGCCAACTTATGTTGAAAATTCCTTCCAAAAGTTTGCTTTGTTAAAGTTAGCGTCAGTATCTAAGTAATATCGAGGTCCTCTTAATGACACACATACATACACATGCACACAAACACACACACATACACACACACACACACAAGATTTTATATCACAAAGTGCTCTGTTAGCCAAAAGAGAATTTTGGCTATTAGCTAAACTTAAAATTAATTGTAAGAGAATTCAGTGAATACTTTTGAATTACATACACTAATTTCAAAAGGGAAAGTAATGAGATTACAAATTTACGTTTAACTATAGAGGGTCAGTGATGTCTCCGGATGTTAACTTTACATTAGCACTATGTAGTTTGGTGTGCGGCCACCAGGGCGGCGCTTCTTGCAGCCTCAAAGCCACAACTTGAAACAGAACAACGCTTAGTGTCTCCTGGGATTTTTGTTTTTATTCATGATCTGTATAATTATGCAGCTTATAATGCAGAAATGGGCACAGGTATTCTTCAATAGAAAATGGGATAAAATAAAAATCACAGGTAAAGAGAAAATGGAATAAAACATCATAGGTAATTTTATTTACCCATAATTTCGTAATATAGTCAGTTAATATCCTGTATAATATACCGTTCTTAGTTCACATAAATATTTTCAGCGCATTATTGTGGTACGTAAATGCAGTGGCGATTTAAATTTTGATATTAGAACATTAACCTTATATAATCTTAATCGTTATTAAAAATGCCTAGTAGTAAATATGTGTATAGGTTACTGTTTGTTTCAGCAAATCTCGTCTTTTAAAAATGTTACTGTGATGCAAATGGACACGTGATTTTTGCCAGTCATCAAGGATTCTCTCCAGTAGGTGGGCCTGTAGAATTTTGTATGTGCCATCAATTTTTCAGTTTTAGACGCTTAAGGAGCAAATTAAAAGCAATTAAAAGCAAAAATGGTCAAAAAAATAAAATAGAAAAAATAACACGTATCAAACATCGAATGGTACATAAAATAAGTAATCAAATTAAAAAAAAATAAATGGATGAATAAATAAAGACGCGCAACATCGCACTCTATTGCCCAAAAGGTAAATGATCGTTAATTGCAAGTGTAAGAATTAAATGAAAAAAATAACTAAATAAAAAATACATACATCGAATGGTACAGCAAATAAGTAATCAGATTAAAAAAATAAGAATAAATGAACAAAGACACGCGACAAAGCGCGCCATTACCCAACAGGTAAACGATCGTAATTGCAAGTAATTACAAGCCGTCGGAGGAGGCGATCCGGAGAAACGGCTCGAGACCACTCGGGGCGAGATGATTATTTCCCTCGCGACCACAGCTTTTACGAAAGCCGGTAATTGTCGCATGGGGTTAAGGGGATGTAATTGATGGCTTTATGGACGATGTAGCGATGGTTGCTGTCAATGTAATTATGGATGATTGTCGTTGTGGTGACGTTGATGAGGATGATGATGCTTGATAAGGAAAGCTACTACAGAGATACGTAATGATAATGGTGACGAAATCATAGTAGAAAATATACTGTATAAAGTTCTTATTAATAATATTAATAATAATGGTGGAAAAAATTACCAATGATGTAAATATGAATAACCTATATATTTAAAAAAAATATAGACATGTATAATATACACACACACACACACATATATATATATATACATATATCAAACGTTGTATATATACAGTATGTATATATATATATATATATATATATATATATATATATATATATATATATATATATATATATATATATAAATTCAAATACAGTTACATATTCTGCATATCAGCATGTATTTTTCACCATTTTAGTGACTCGTGATTATGATATTATGAATAATATAATAATAATAATAATAATAATAATAATAATAATAATAATAATGCGTCATTCGTTAACGCTGATGTCACAAACACTGGCAACTTGCTAATTACAACGAGGCAATTCTGCAATTACCGGGAAGTTAGTAACAGTCCCAAGACCTTTCCAGGCTATGTAAGTGGCTTACAGTAATTTTTGACCATAGGTTGTTAAGAAATCCACCTATATATTTAAGTCAGCGATGAAGGAAATTCAAGTTGCTTTGAGAACATAATCGATTATTTCGTAATCAAGAAATTTTTGTTTTTGTTACCGGTTATTCCTTAAAAACATCGAATCTTAGGAATATTGTTTGCAACAAAACATGAGAATTAATAGACTGTGGTACTTTGGCTGCTATCTGCGCTTCATTAATGTACTTTGGTATGTGTTTAGTACTAGCCCTCGGGGATGAAAGTATTATATACACCAGTTTGATCCCTAAGGGGCTAGTACTAAACACGGCGAAACAGTGTAGATCGCATGCCAAAGTACATTCATGACGCGTAGATAACAAGCCAAAGTAGCACCTAATAGACTCCTCTCGGTACAAGTCAGGATTGAATGTAGGCTCAAAGGGCATTGTGTCCTAATGAGACCTATCAGAGTAAGGGAGTTCTGAAGTCCACCTGTGGCAATACCGTGATCGAGAACACTATAATGACAAAATAATAAAAGTAAAAAGCCACAATACTGTAAATGAGAGACTGTATTTTTCCAAAATACAAAAAAAAAAAATGGTTAAAAAAACGGGAGCTTTCGACCGTTTGCACAACGGTCCTCTTCAGCCAACTGAAGAGGACCGTTGTGCAAACGGTCAA
>NC_089781.1:78980805-78998305 GCF_040412425.1 Macrobrachium rosenbergii | reverse complement strand
TCTTAGTAGTTCGATCAAGTTCGCCAAATTGCTGTACCTAAATAGTTTACGAAATCTGCCGTAATTATTTACTGAAAAATGGCGGGATAGTTTACTAACTCGGCCATGATTGTTATATACCGTCATGCCTGTCCCATCCTCCAATGAAAGAGGGAATCGAGCAGAATTCATGTCCAAAGGCTTCAGTAATTAACAGCCGAAACTATTCTAGTCCTGGGCTTCATATTTTATGAACAGCGAATCAAAGTTAGGGATTGTTTCAGCATTCGTGATGGTTACAAGGCAAAACAACTCGGTATTTTAGGGGGATTTTTAGAATACACTAATATACTTACTTATACGTCGAAATTTTCCCGTTAGAAAGCTCACGGAAAATTCTTAGTATGTAGTAAAAGATATCTGACCTAGTGGTTGAAATTTATTTGAACATAAAAAAAGACGTAAAGTGAACTGATTAATTAAAGGATCAATATTATCACAAAATTTATGACCAGAGATTTGTGAGATATTACGGAACGTCAGTGACGATTGCCAGAAAATGCCAAAGACAAAGAAGTGTCATTTCCACTTTCAATGACTCAAAGAAGAATCAAAGCACAGCCTCGATATTCAGTAGAGATAATCCTTGTCCATATGAGCTGAGACTCATTTGACAATGCAAATAAGTAAGTAAGTTTTTGACAGCTATATGATAGAGGCAAACATCTCTCGTGATAATGATGATGACGACTGACCAACTTCAGAACCTGTATGTCACATTTCCTCAGTTAGTTTTTATGGAAATTCGTGTTTTTGAACATCCGGCAGTCAGGAAGCAGGTCTAAATGGATTACCATTCGTTGTTTAACTAATTAAACTGTTATTCCAGATCTGTGTGTATCAAACTTAACAGAACTGACGAAAACCTATTCCACTATTGATTAAATAATTTTATGCGCATGCAGAAACATACACATGCACTCACACACACACACACACACTCACACACACATCCACAAACATTTACAAATCTGTCCACTTACACTAGCAGAAATAAGAAGGATGATCGCAATACCACCCTGGGCGTCTAGTGCCCTCCAGTTGCATGGTACTGCCACCAATACATTCCTGCTCCACGGTAATGTGCCGAGAACTTTGACCTCCACTGAGAACAGGTTGAGAATCTTCCCCCACTGAAACCTTGACATTGGTCGCTGATCCAGAAAATCGGAATTTTCTCCTCGCTTTTCCGTGAAGAGTTCACGTCCTGAGAGAGCAATACTTGCGGCTAATAAAACCTCATAATGTGACGCTTCGATTGCGCGCTTATAGACTCATTTCGTTGAGACTTTCATTTCAAGTCATTGAAATTAACGCATGAGGAAGCTGTCGAGATTTATTTTATATTCAGGAATGAGGATTTTACGGAAGTATATATTATATATATATATATATATATATATATATATATATATATATATATATATATATATATATATATATATATATATATATATATATATATATATATATATATATATATATATACATAACATATATAATATACAATATATATGATGTATGTATGTATATATATACATATATGTATATATGTATGTATTATGTATGTATGTAAGTGTGTGTGTGTGTGTGTGTGTGTGCGGGAAACACAATTACCCATTATAAGCAGAAAACAAAAATATGCTAATGTGCTTAATTTCGCTCAACTTTTTACATTTCGTCTTTATTTGGTGGCTGAAACTCGCAATTCAGTTTTTGCTGACAGGATCGACACGTTATGCTTAATAGGAGAATTTTCTTCTACGTTTCATTTGATAGTATTAAGTCTTAGAAAATGAAGTTTAAAATTTGAGGAAAGCAGGTTTTTAACAACTTCATGCGGCAAATAAATCATGCATACACACTCGCACACCACATGTGTGTGGATATATATATATATATATATATATATATATATATATATATAGATAGATAGATAGATAGATAGATAGATAGATATAGATATATATAGATATCCATATATATATGATATATATATATATATATATATATATATATATATATATATATATATATATATATATATATATATATATATATATATATATATATATATATATATATATATATATATATATATATATATATATATATATATATATATATATATATATATATATATACATACATACATGCATACAAAAGATTAAGCTTCAAATATCATCTAATATCCAATTCCCTCTACACTCGGAAATGATACCTGAGGGGAATTATAATCACTTATCAATCAATTTTAATTCCCCTTTGGCATTATATCCGAGAAAGAGCGAATTGGATATTAAATGACATTTGCAGCTTAACGTTTTTGTATAAAAAATTATCACGGTGATGTAATAAAAAATTCATATATATGTGTAATGTAAATATATATATATATATATATATATATATATATATATATATATATATATATATATATATATATATATATGTATGCATATATATCTATGTATGTATATATGTATGTATATATATATGTATGTATATATATATATATATATATATATATATATATATATATATATATATATATATATATATATATATATATATATATATATATATATATATATATATAAAATTGTATATATATAAAATTGTAGTCAACGGTTCTCTTCTGATGCATTTATTTTTCTCGGGTTATTAATTCTAGATTCATTTGATTACTCTTGTTGTCTTCATTGGTTCTCATATTTCCGTTTCCTTAATCCCTTATTTTCTCTCGGCTACTTATATTTTGATGATTTAAGCCATTCATTTGCTTTAATTTTTTTGTTTTTAGGTTTGTTCGCAAACCTAAAAACAAAACCTAAAAACCTAGTAATGTGTCTGTATTATCTATATTTACTCTTTTCTAACATTTGCTTAGATTAACAAAACATTGGTTCAAATGTCGTCAGAACAAGTGATCAAGCACCCAGATTTAATCAAGACCCAGTAAACACGGAAATAAATGCGGTTCAGTTGATGAACAAAGAAAAAGCAGTGAAACAAACAAACCAAACATAGAAAAAAAAAAAACAGCCAGAATGCAAGAGTAAACCTGCCTCTCGAATAAAAGTCAGAACACAGGAAACAGAGAATACGGACTTTGGAAAAGTATGAAGGGAGAAATAAGAAAAATAAAAGGAACAACTAAAGTTCATCTGAATGAAGAAAAAAAAAATAGGAAGTCAATAAATAATAGAACTGTAAAGGACATGATAAACTTGGTCTTGGAATAAGGTTGACCATAGGCAACTAGGAAAACGGGAAAAAAACTCCAAATGCATGAAATAATAGGTAACAAAGTCAAACAACGAAGCTCAACTAACAATAATGAGGAATTGACCAAAAGAAAAAAAAAACAGTGCATTTCAAAATCGGTGAAAGAAAGATCACAGGAAACGTGACAAACGGAAATAGCTTCGTAGTAGAGAGAAAGAAACAGTCACCTCTTCCGATAAATATTTTGCATTTTCATTCATTTCCCATTTCCGTGTTTCCTGTTTTCCCCCAAAAGTGAATGACACAGTTATTTCCCAGCGACTTTCCCTCCAGGACTCGTAAATCGTGAAGTTGGGGAATATCTTCGCGTTTCGAAACATTTCTATCTGCTGGAAGTTCCTCTGCTTTTTTAAAGTATACATTTTTCATTTTTATTTATTTTGTTATCTGTTCTTGGGTGAGAAGTTGTGGCCAGTATTATTTTTGTTGCCTGGGGACTGTGGAGTCGTTAATTTTTATATTTTTCATTTTTTATTCTTTTTATTATCTTTTTTATGGAAAGTCCGCATTTATGGAAAAAAATTCGATGGTTTGTACTTTCGATACACCAAAAATTGATATAACTTTTTGTTGCGTTTTCACTCGCATTTCGAAGAGACTGAGGTGGATTTGAAAATTTTGTCGTGTCGCGGCTTATAAAGAAAATTGGATACGTACAAACGAAATTGTAATTTAGACATAATTCACGCACACTATACATACATTACATTATATTATATATACGTATATATACACAAACACACACACACTTATAGATATATTTATATATATATATATATATAATTAATGGGTGTGTCTCTGTACATGACCGTGGTATGAGTGCAAGACACATTGTCTTCACTGTATTTCATAATACCTTCAACACAAAACAAACATTATAGGCAATGATAACCACTTGAAAGACTAACGTAAATTCTGATGCAATCTTCATTAGCAGTTGTTAGGGCTTATGACACCAGTTGGCCAATTCATTATGAAGTAAATTACGAGGTACGTGAACCTGTAATTAAACTCCCGTACATCCGGTGGATGATAATGAAGGGCCGGTAACGTCGTGTAGGAATTCGTTCCTACAGGCTGAGATGAAGTAGCAAGATACTTCCTCTGCAACGGCACACCTAGATATTGTCTTTGTAACAGCACACACCCTACTCGACAAGACATTTCCTTGCAACAGCACCACCTCGAGTTGCTCGGATATTATCATTGTAACAGTGCACCCTCTGGCTGACGAGATATTACCTCTGCAAAAACACACCCATCTTCAGTGGTGCACCAGCTTGCTCGAATGTTATTTACCAAACAGGAAAGGCCGCTTAATCTCGCCTTAGGAAATGCCGCTTAGAAAGTCACGTGACCTTTTCGCTGGTCCCAGAGGCAGCCAGTCTTTGAAGTTGTTCTTACGCGTGTATGCACCGTTGCATTTGCATTGCAAATGACGCTTAATGAAAGAGGCTCTCCCTCCAGATATCGTCGCCTACCAGCAACGAGCAATAGACTAATAGCTCAAGCTTGAGCGAACAATTAAGACGTGGTTCTTGGCTATTAGCTCCAGCGCAAATTCACCGACTTAGCCTGAAATGTTTTTCTCAATGACTTCCTCTTGCCCGACAGCTATATTTTGAACAATAGGCTTATTCACGAAAATTTTCTTTACACAGTTCACCCTACTTGGTGATGATCTTGGTGATTGTCTTTGAGGTTTTCAGTTACCAAAGGAATTGTTTCTAAAAGCTAGGTTCTCACCAAATATTTTGCTTGTTTGCATGTTTGGATGTAACGATAAGTTACACGGTTAAGTTGCTCCTGATCAGGATATTGTGACATTGATTAGTATACAATGATATTGAAATAACTGACGACATTGCTACACTAGGTTATTTTATTAATAAAAAAACTAAGAGATTCTTAGGCGTTTGCTTGAGTTATTGATGGTATTGTCAAGCAGTCTGAAGATGATGATTTGCCTCAAGAGTTTGATTCTTATATTAAAACACTTTTTCTCTTCAAGTCCATGAATCGCTAGAAATCAGAAACTGAATGGTTAATGAAAAGCTGCATACATTGAAACACATGCTGGCGTTTATGTACAATAATGCACATGAGTAGAAACATCGCACACACACACACAACATATATATACATATATATATATATATATATATATATATATATATATATATATATATATATATATATATATATATATATATTCCATTCGTCCCTTTAGCCCGTTAGTTAGAAAATCAAATTTAATGGTGGCTGGAGGAGACGCCACTGAGGGGGGGGGTGAACTTATGTAGGCCTACCCCCAGATCACCTGATTTGGGGGAAAACGTAGCGTCCTCTTAGCCCCCGCATCATCCGATGTTCGGGGTTAGATAGCCGTTAGGGACAAAATGGCCAATCAGGGCTGTAAGTGGGCTACTATACTGACCCTTAAGGACTTAGCTATAAGACCTATTTTCCCTATGACCTTTCGCTGGCTGTGTGACTGCTTTCAGATCGCCGATGTCCTGTGCCCAACCCAAGAAAACAAATTGAATGCAACGCCCTGCGACCTGGCCGAGACAAGGTCTCCTTCCCCATCTGCTACAGCATCAAGTTGGTGAGGGCTTTTTCTCCTTGAGCTGGCATGGATCGCTACACCCCTGTGGCTGAAATTCGTCTTTTGCCTCGAGCTCTATGCACAGAAGGAATAAGGTACGTCTGGAAGCACTCGGTCCACTGCCAGTATCTGGTTCTCCTTGTGAATTTCTCTCCATTTTCAGTATTTCCAACTTTTCATTCTCCTAAACAAAGCCCTCCTTTGTTTAATCAGACCTAGCAGCCCATTTGCCCCTCATGACTTGTCCCAAGCTCATATTAAATTAATTCAGTGATCATAATTAGATAATTCCCACCATGGTGTTACCTGTGCTAATTAAATCTAATTGATCAATTCCTCCATCGTGCATAAGTAATTTCATGTGAGAGAAAATCATTGGATTTGAATGCTAACCTGGAATTCTCTTCCAGAACCCTGTTGTCTGGCTGTTCAAGCAGTCTGGCCCTGCCTTGTGAACCAAAAATGGATTTGACGTTTAATTGCCATCCTGCCACGTGCAAGAGTCTTCTGATTACACAGTTCTGGGGCACTAGATAGTTCCCTCCTGAAGGAACCCGTTGTGTTAACAACCAAAAATCTTTTAACCAGTCCGCATTAAAGTCACATAAATGTCAAACTATTTCAGGGTGCTAGTCTTTTCAGATTCAGTGATTTGCTACGCAGTGTCGAGCTTTTACTGCACCTTGTATGTGCTTGCTTGCTACTAAGTCAGCCCTTAATTATTAATTTCTTGATCGCTTCATTTGTAAATAAATTCAGTTTAAAGCATTTACTGGTTATAATTTACCAGCGGCCTCCAATTCTCTGTTTATTTAGATGTGATATCAAGGTAATTCAATTTATTCATTACATTTATTGCTTACATTCTGAGTGCTTTGTGTTGGCCTTCAAGGCAGTTTATTAAAAATCCATTTTCATTCTTCCAAAATGTAACAATATTATTTTATTCATTACATTTATTGCCATTCTGAGTGCTTTGTGTTGGCCTTCAAGGCAGTTTATTAAAAATCCATTTTCATTCTTCCAACTGGCCTCAGAATGTAACAATATATATATATATATATATATATATATATATATATATATATATATATATATATATATATATATATATATTTATATATATATATATATATATATATATATATATATATATATATATATATATATATATATATATAACTGATTCACGAAGATATGGAACGTGATTAATATATAAATAAAGGCAAAGGCTACGAAGGAAAAGTGAAACAACGGAGTGGTTGCTAGGCCTTTCGACACAAGAATCTTTACTAGCAGACTGAGAGAAAAGAACTGTGTGTCGAAAGGCCAGCAACCACTTCGTTGTTTTACTTTTCCTTTGTGGCAATTGCCTTTATATATATATATATATATATATATATATATATATATATATATATATATATATATATATGTGTGTGTGTGTGTGTGTGTGTGTGTAGAATCTACTGGTCACTTTTACCAGATACATATGTAATTGTAATAGCCACAATGCCCTCTTAACTTCTAGAATTCTGCGTGCTTTTTTGGATATGCTTGTCACTACAAAGCCGTAAGATCCAAGCGCAAGAAATTGAAGAGACTTAAAAGCCCGGTTGCGGGAAATGAACCCGTGTCACCGTAATCACAAGGTATATGTATGTATGAGAGGTAATAGTCTTTTATCCTTCTCGTGGTCAGGTTGGCAACGTGACCTCCTTGTAATTATGGTGACGTGGGTTCATTTCCCGCGACCGGGCATCAGAGTCTCTTCAATTTCTTGCTCTTGGATCTTACGGCTTTGTAATGACAAGCATATCCAAAAAAAGCACGTAAAATTCGAAAAGTTAAGAGGGCATTGTGGCTATTACAATTACATATGTATCTGGTAAAAGTGACCAGTAGATTCTACATATATATTTCAGCCTAAAAAGCAATAAAAATGATTGCCCACTTGGCTACGATGGTGAGGATGGGTCTATTCCAGCTCTAATAGATATATCTGAAAACGACAGGTATATGTATGTACGAGAAGTAATAGACTTTTATCTCCCTCGTGGTCAGGTCGGCAACGTGACCTCCTTGTGATTATGGTGACGTGGGTTCGTTTTCGGTGACCGGGCATCAAAGTCTCTTCAATTTCTTGCGCTTGGATCTTACGGCTTTGTAGTGACAAGCATATCCAAAAAAGCGCGAAGAATTCGAGAAGTTAAGAGGGCATTGTGGCTATTACAATTACATACATACATACATACATATATATATATATATATATATATATATATATATATATATATATATATATATATATATATATATGTATGTATATATATATATATATATATATATATATATATATATATATATATATATATATATATATATATATATATATATAAAGGCAGATGCCACGAAGGAAAAGTAAAACAGCGAAGTGGTTGCCATATGACAACAAAACAATCGAAAAGCACGCGCAGTCATGACAACAATCAATTTTCACACTTTCACGAAACCCCCTGAACAAGCGAGGCTTTTACATAATAATTCCTGTTTGACGATTACGTGAAGAGCAACACCTGGTAATCTGATAATAATCGTCGCTGTCTTAAGACAGATAATAATTAGCCTTCACTAAGACTTCATCCTTCATAAGTCATTATCTTGAAGGCGTGAAGTGGTTGTGAGGGAAAGTTGACCTGGAGTCTTAGTATTGTTGTCTTTTTCTTGTGACAAAACAGTTGACAGTTGAAAGGTACTCGTTGCTGGGATCTTAGAATTAAGTTTTGACGAAGTTGTTATGAATTGAATCTAATGAAACAGATAGAAAATCTGTAAATGAAAATGAGGACAGGTTTATGAAGCTTTGGTATTATTTCTTTAATGTTATTAACAATAATTAAAGATTAGACATGAAAATAAACTGACCCAGATGCTCTACAATTCAAGTCATGGTATATTGACAAAAATGTGAAAGACGTACAGTAAGAACTTTTTCCCGAACAGACTATGATTTTTTTCTTTTGCAGTCTTTTAGGGCTATTGGGTAGGGTGGTGCTAGTGTTACATAGATGATTCAGTGACATAGGTAGTGCTGTTGTTACTTTCGTTCCCTCATCATGGTCTCACGCGTCTTTAATTTCGGAGGACTGTCTTCGAAAATGCAGAAGTTATTCAAGCTCAAAATACTGAAACGAATAAGAATATAAGTAATAACTTTGTATATCAGTACAGACTGAAATATTATTTTTATAAAACCAGTAAAAACAACGCTGGCGTTGATGCTAAACAAAGGGAATAACTATATAGTTATCTCATATTATTTATAATTCTTTATCTAATACCTCGTGACCTCTTGCACAGGCATTAGGTCTTTGTGCCTTCTTCTTCCTGCTTCGAGGCGAAGGGTAATCAGGACCCCCTGCGGGAGTTCGTGAAATATGACTATGGTATAAGACTGCTGGCAATATCTGGGATCCTGTAATAGCCTTCCTAAGGCCAAACTTGTTTATCTATGTGAGTCTGGAAATGTTTATTGTTTAATTTTGGCTATATATATATACACACACACATATATATATATATGGCTGTGTGTGTATGTACACACGCATACATACATATGTATATATTTGTGTGTATTTGTTTGTGCGTGTGCGTGTATGGTATCTATATTTACTTGTACATGGCTCTATAGCCTGCTTTTCATTAATTTTTGGGATTCAGTTAAATAACAATGTTTCCTTGGGTGCATAAATCTGAATCGCTTATATGTTCCTGCACAGGTCTGTCTTGGGGGAAAATCCATAAACAACTACGCATATATTCATAAATGTTCTGTCTCCTTGCCTACGTTCCCGAGCGTTTCCCCTGTTTGCAAACGTTTCCTAGTCATTATCGTGTACAAAGTCTCCCAATCACGTTGTGGCGTCTGTTCAATGGTTAATTGTTGGTTTGGGGAAAAGTTTAAAGTTTATTGTTTGACTGAAGTTCGTGAGGCAATGCGATGGTAGTAATACTGTACTTGGATGAATAGAAGGTCTTCCTCTTATACTGAGTCATCTTCACCTTTGTTTAGTCTAGTATCACGGAACGTGTTTCCTTTCTGTTGGGCGGTTCTAAGCAGTTTTTAGCCACTTTTTATAGCCTTGAGATTGAGAATTCCTTGCATATTGGCATGTGATCTATGTAGTCATTGCAGTGTTCGACCAAATTATAAGAAAATTGTTGATATAATGAAAGTGTCTTATGGAATTTTCTTTTAGGGTATGTATTCTCGTTGCAGTCACACGCAACAAAAATTATAATAATCACACCGGTATAATCCATAATAATAACTATAAAATGGTAAATAAATGAAACAGGAAATAAAGTTAAGTAACAGGTGACCAAAGTAATCAGGCATCAGGAACCGTCGCGGCCGTTCGTTTTCATTGCGCCTTTATCACCTAAGCAAAGAAAACGGTCTCTGGTCGAGTCCTGTTCGATTGCATCCCGCTCAGTACTTGGTGTTTATATAAATCCGCCAGCACATCCGGGAACCCAGCAACACACGAGACGGGGTCAAAAGATCCTTGAGTTTTTTTTTCGACTTTGACAGTTTTTTATGAATTGCCGGATGCATAATCATACATTACTAATGAAAGGGTGGAGGATGTTGAAGAGAATTCTCACACCGTGTGTTCTTTGTGATGTATCATTGGCTTCACGTGGAAAAATTTCTTAACATGTCATGGTTTAAAGATGTTGATTTGTATTAGTGTGTGGTTTTATATATTCGTGTGAGAACATGCAAAGAAAGCATTAGGTAACGCAATAGAAATGAAATGTGCCAACAATTAATGGATTAAGAGACAGAGTTAAGATTAAATTCATTTGAGCAAAACATAATCATTTAAATTCTTGTATATTATTCAAGTACTAAAACCAAATGATGATGAATTATGACCAGTGATTCATCAGTCACTCAAAAGTAGATAAATACCGTCAAATAATTTAAGTCTCATAAAGAATTTTCTCATGAGTCTTCAGATTTATTGTAAGATATCTGATGTCTAAGCTTTCGTAAGTCTTTTAGCCTTTTATAAAAAAAGGAAGAGGAAAAGACAAGAGGTAGGTAAAAAATGTGCCGAATTACTTCGGCGCAATCGAGTTTTCTGTACAGCCACTACAGCGAAAAAATCAAGGCCACCGAAAATAGATCTATCTTTTGGTGGTCTCGGTATAATGCTGTATGAGCCGCGGGCCATGAAACTTTAACCGCGGCCCGATGGTGGCCTATCCTATATCGTTGCCAGAAGCACGATCATAGCTAACTTTAAACTTAAATAAAATAAAAACTACTGAGGTTAGAGGGCTGCAATTTGTTATGTTTGATGATTGGAGGGTAGATCATCAACATACCAATTTTCAGCCCTCCAGCCTCGGTAGTTTTTAAGATCGGAGGGCGGACAGAAAAAAGTGCGGACGGACAGACAATAGTTTTCTTTTACAGAAAACTAAAAAGCTGAGTATTTTTGGAGTCCCGACTATTTTAAAACCAAAAATAGAATTGAGGAAAGAAATAACGAAATATTTGAAAACATTCTCATCCGAATTCCTATTGACGTAAACCATCACTCACAGTTTCTTTTTTAACTACCAGTAAGTCATCTCCCTTAAGAAAAGGTGGATGGCTTAGATCTAGACTACAGCTCCATTGCATATCACATCCACAGAACTTGATGTCATGACTCTTAGATCATAATATCAGGCTAAAATCAAAATGTTTGAAATTTCTACCGGTCTTTGAGTTGATGCTAAGATCTCTCTGCATATTGAGAAGACAAGTTGCAACAACAGGATGATGGTAGCCTTTGATTTTCTTTATTTGGTACTGACGATAAATATCCTCAACCGATATCAGTAAGCTAGTCGGTGACTGGCGGAAGTTCACTCTGTTCACCATCAGCCAGAGGTAATACGAATCGGTTAATGGTATTTACTGCCATCTCAAAAAGAAATATCAATAAAAAGCAGGATGTAATAGATGTAATAACAGTAACAGAAAGTAAAGTAAGCTCTTTACCTGAATCTTGACGTTTACATGAAGAGAAGTCGGATAGCAACCGCAAACGGAAACGCACTTGCCGTGTCATTAGAAATATTAGTAGAATCATGACACAGATTCACAGGAAGAAACAAAATTTAAGATTCTGGTGAAAAACAAAGAGGGTAAGATAATCTCGGAAGAGCTAAAAATGTTGGTAAGACCCACTGGTATCCATTACGTCATTTAAGACGTCTCTTTGCAGATTAACTAGAGTAAAGTGAAGAATTTGAAATGATTTCTCTGAGGAAGAGGAAAACGAATTCATTAGATTTTCTTCGTGAGTTATACCTGCTTTTTCCCCTTGGCTTCTTTAATAATGGCATCTGTCAGATCTTAGCACAGAAAAGGGCATTACGTTGCCGGCGTGCCATCGGCATTTACTAGAGAAATGCATCGCCATTGGTTTAAGAATGGAGAGTGAAGCTATATAAATATCGTGGGAAAGTAAATTAAAACGCTTCGTAAAAATATTATGATTCATGACAAAATTTGAAATTTTTTTATAAGTATCTCGTCCTTTTTTGAAAATGTTTATAAGCACTTTTCGCTTGGATCACAAATGCGTTTTTCTTATTGTGCTTTTATTAACTTATTTTTTAAATAATTTTAAATTCTACAAATACCCATCAAACTTTTACTTCCTTGATCTGGTGGATGAAGAAAATCCTTGTTCGCTTCAATGGGAAACAGACAGGCATTCTATTTCTTTTGTGATTAAAAGGTAAGACGCCTTTTGCCTTTCTTCTGAGCTTTAGACAATGTCTTTTGGATTTTCGTTTTTCTAAAACTTCCTGTTTTTTCTGCAAGGTGATCACGCCCAAGTCTTCTGGAGACGATTCGAAATATTCCTTCTGCTAAATGGCTATTCAAGTTCATAAGGTGAAGATAATGATCTGAGGTAATTGTACTTGATTGGATTCCCCAAAGGCAAATGTTTAAAGCTTTTGCTCATAAAAGAAAAGCCTTGAAACTTTATTTTATGCAAAACTAAAAAAAGATGTTTTTGGGAAATCATGTATCTTCGGTACGCAATAGTGTCACTTTTTTTCAATTTGTAAAAATAAAAAAAATCTATATATGTATATATACAGAAAATCGTACGTACTATCGTAAACTCACACAAATACACGACCGATTTATATACATATATGTATGTGTGTAATATATGTATATGTATATATATCTATATCTATATCTATATATATATATATATATATATATATATATATATATATATATATATATATATGTTTGTATGTTTGTATCTAATCCTTTTAAAACTTACTCCTGCTTGGTATCTGAAGTTATGGTAGTCAAACTTAGAATTGAGTTTAAGTTCTTTATGCAACAAGTCTCTTTCGAATATCATTTTGATCTTAGTATATTCTCCTTATCTTCTTTCAAAATCATGTTTGATTTGACTAACTGGCGAATCTGAGGTCTTCATATGAGATTCTTGAAGTGAGGGCAAATCTGAGGCTTGCATGTTTGATTCACTTCCCTATGAACCTAAAATAAAAAAAAAAAAAAAAAAACTATAAAAGAACTGCTGACTTTGTGTTTTTGACATCAATTGTCCTAGTAGTTATGACGTTAGGTAGCTTTCAGTCAATGAAATTCTCTTGTGTTTTCCTCGGTGGGCGAGCCGGTAGAGTTGTCGGCTAACACTCCGCTAGACCCGAGTTCGCGTCTCCGACCGGCCAATGAAGAATTAGAGGAATTTATTTCTGGTGATAGAAATTCACTTCTCGGTATAATGTGGTTCGGATTCCACAATGAGCTGTAGGTCCCGTTGCTAGGTAACCAATTGGTTCTTAGCCACGTAAAATAAGTCTAATCCTTCAGGCCAGCCCTCTCTAGGAGAGCTGTTAATCAGCTCAATGGTCTGGTTAAACTAATGTATACTTAACTTTTCATCTTTTTCATTAAAGATTCATGCTTTAAGTAAGGGAAATGTCTGTTTCTTCCCTTGTTAAGCCCGTTCATTCTTTCCTTTCTATCAGTTGAATTTTATCCATCTCGGTGGCTGGTTTAGATTGAGGTGGCCTAGTGGAAAAACGGGCCATTGCCTACAAGCGTCCCGAAATATGTTCAGGTGTTACAAGGGGAGAAGAGAATTTGTGTTGATTTCTGGACTCGGTCCTACCAACTAAGACGTTGGGTGTAATGTTGACCTTTCCTTGTAAATAATTTGCATATCGATAAATGCGTAGTGAACGATGAAATGAATGAACGTGAATGAAGTGGGAAAATATTAAGTAGAGATAGCGGATTCAATTGTGATGTAGGTTAATCGCCACGAACCTGTTACTCAACATCTGCGTCTCATGCCTGGAAGTAGCACATACCAAACACGCCCTGTTGTTTTGATCAACATGTCAGGACACCTGCTTTATTGCAGGTGTGTGTGTATGTGTGCGTGTGTGTTGGGCCTCGATGCCAAATGAGCTACACAAGGAGCTTTTCTTTTCATTTTCAGGTAATTCAAAAAAAAAGCAATGAATGTAAACTTCATGGCCTAAAAATAATCTGTATGGTTTAAACTTTATATTATTCTGAATGAAAAGTCGGTGTAAAATTTTAAGGCCCAAAAATAAACAGATTTTTTTTTTTTAATATTTTCGCCAAGTTTTCAATTGTAGCATACATTATATCGTTTCATCATTTGAATTAGCTCAAGGATCCCCCATCTGAATTAGTAGCTAAGTGATGTAAAACATTTGTAATTCCATTTTCATTTCTGTTTTTGATTCTTTTGTGAGATGGTGAAATTCTTTAAAAATTATAGGTAAAAACTGTGTATGTGTTTGAGTATATATATACATTATATATATATATATATAAATACATTATGTATATATATGTATATGTATATGTATATATATATATATATATATATATATATATATATATATATATACATATATATATATATACATATATATATATATATATATATGTATGTATATGTGTGAGCATAATTCAAAGTAAGGATGAAATTTATTAGTATGTTCATATATTAATCCATTGTTTAAAGTGAAGAAAAAATTATATTTGCCGGGAGAATGATTATAGATAAGCAAATTACTGCGGGGTATGTGCTTGAAAGACCGGCGTAGATCCCAAGTTCACGCCATTAATTACAGCCAATTGCCGCCAGTTAGTAATAGTTTGAGAGGTCTCATCGACGTTATTTTGATTGACTTAATCCATCTCGCCAATTGAGTCATTTGAAGTTGTCGAGACGACTTTGTCTGTCAGTATATATAATAAATATATATATATATATATATATATAATGTGTATATGTATATACATGCATGTATTTATGTATACATATGTATATATATAGTGGCACACACATACATACAGTACATATGTGTGTGTGAGGGTGTGCGTGTGTGCGTATGGGCTTTGTGGCATAATTTGCAGCATTCTCGACTACTAAGTGAGAGGACCCATGTTCAATTTCTTGTGCGTCTCTTGAACATAGAATTGAATTAGTTACCTAGTGGTCAGACAACTTTGGTGGTCGCAACTAAGGTTAAGGCGGTTTGGTTTTTGGATCTTCATTCATATTGGTAGGAGAATTGGTAGGCTGACAGCTTTTGTCGCCACCCCTCAAAGGAGAAAAGGTAATATATTCATATATGTATGTATGCATATATGTATATATACATATATATATACATATATATATAATATATATATATATATGTGTGTGTGTGTGTGTGTATGTTTCTTAATATGTCGCAACATCATGCTATGGTTGAGCACTGATTGACAGCTTTATTATCAATAATCATTTAGGTCATGGTCCACATCACATAGATAGGAGCAGTTATGTAATACACACAGTAGCAAGAGTAAAACATATTGGATGCGTTCACTTAATTTTTCATGTGATTATCATTCCGTTCTCTGTAATCCCTCTTCATCCTCGTATTTCTAGATTTCATTCTACGGAAACTTACTTTGCAGATTATGTTCTTTTCATGTTGTTTTATCGTAACTGTTATTATACTAACATAACTGCTGTTACCTCACACAAATAGACATACACACACAGATTTATTCGGGTGTGATAAATACACGTAAATGAAAAACAGGATTTATTATGCCAATGCAACTACTGTTACCCCACACAAATAGACATACATGTACACAGATTTACTCGGGTGTGATGAACAAACGTAAATGAAAGCCGGATAAGTATAAAAATAAATAGAGTTTACCTTCCTGAGATACGAGGGAAATGTGCATGTCATGAGATCTCGCTTGTATTAACTGCTTAACAACTTCAATGACTACCTTAATAACTACTTCGTTAAGCTTGGTTTAAGACACAAATCTACAGGGTGCGGCAGTAGTTATCTTCCTAGAAAAAAAAAAGGAAGAGCAGTTACAATGTCGCGGTGACATTCGTTGAAAAGGTAAAATTTAGTATAATTGTCAGTCAGCATTCGTGTGCTAATATTGCTTAAGCCCTGAGTTCTGGTTATAATTTTCGGACTTATGTACTGTAATTACATAAGAATAACATTTTCAGTTGAACACATTTATCTACATATACAGTATATACATGTGTACATATATGTATATATACATATATGTAGATATGGCTTTTTATCCCATCACCGTGATTCATATACAATCAGTAAGCTACAAACGTCCTTTAATATCCACGTTTGTAGCTTACTGATCGTATATGAATCACGGTGATGTGATAAAAAGTCATAATATGGCTGCGTGCGACAAACGCACTACACGGTTAACATGGCAGAGGTGGGTGGATATCGTCTCTAAATACAAACACCTGAGTTCGACGGGAGATTTGTATATGGGAGCCGATATCCACTTATACCTCACTTGCTAGCCGTGTGAGTCAAGCGTCCACTGTAGTCCTGAGCTCTTGTCCGTCGCTGGTTCGAGCCCACGGGACGACGAACTTATTATCAACTAAAAATTCCCCTTCGGTAACATATATGAAAATATATTATTTCCGAGGTAGAGCGAATTTGATATTAAAGGACGTTTGTAGCTGACTGATTGTATATGTAGATATATATATATATATATACATATGTGTGGATATATATATATATATTATATATACATATATGTAGATATATATATATATATATATATATATATATATATATATATATATATATATATATATATATATATATATAAATTTTATATATAAATGTACATACACACACATATACATATATATGGTGTTGACTTTAAAACTACAAGTATGACACTTATAACTTCCAGATTTATAATTTCATATAAAACATGCTTGTAAATTTTAGACTAATATCTTTATAAAGGACAAATCTACGATTTTCATAATTATGTGTGCATATAAAACAGGTTCAAACAGGGTTGCAACTTTAAGACATGTCTCTATATAAAACAAAAATACAATGTCCAGATATATAATTTTTATAAAAGTAGGGTGACTTTTAGAC
>NC_089781.1:78973305-78978305 GCF_040412425.1 Macrobrachium rosenbergii | reverse complement strand
TTGTTCCTTCACAAGAATATAAATATATATATATATATATATATATATATATATATATATATATATCAATTATATGTATATATAAATATACATTTATATATATATATACATTTATATATTTATTATGTATATACATATAGTATACACACGCACATATATATAATATATACTTGTATATATTATATATCTATATATATAATATAATATAATGTAATATAATATATGTATATACATAAATTTATATTATATTATACAAATAATAATTATGATATGCATATATATATATATATATATATATAGAGAGAGAGAGAGAGAGAGAGAGAGAGAGAGAGAGAGAGAGAGAGAGAGAGAGAGAGAGAGACGTAAGTATACAGTACACTGATTCTTGTTGTTATTATCTATGTACATTTAGTTTTAATCATTGTGCCATCTTTTTCTTTGAACATGTCTTGCCATTTCATTACGAAAAAGCCGGGAGCCAAATTTATAGTCTTTTGGCCGAGCTCTGGAAAACTTAACTTATTGTTAATAATAATAATAATAATAATAATAAAGGTTTTTAATTCCACGTGGTTAGAAAACAGTCATTTAACAAACTAAGCAATATGGAAGAAGAGGAATGAGGAAGACACTAAGAGAGAGAAATTACCAGGTAAGAAAAGGCAACATCCTTAGCCCTCCAATATATCAAATGGAGAAAAGGAACTACGTAATTACAACTCTTCATTTCAAGGTTAAGGGCAACTCAAGACGGCGCAGTTGGGTGGGAAATCGCGGGAAATTAATTTCGCGGAGTTAGAAATAGGTAGGTTTCGTGTTTCGACTAACTCATGGACATTAAGCGTTAAGAAGGAAGGTACCGTATCGTCCTTCAGGTTAGCAGTGGATTTATAATGCCATTACCGTCATAATTTTACTTAAATGATGTAGGAATTTTTATACTGTTTACAGAGAATTGTCTGAAAAATATGAATAAGTTTTATTGAAAAAATATGGGCTCTTTCGTACTGATAACACGAGACAACAGCTGTTAAAAAATAGATAACGTCAGCACAAACAAATTTTTGGGGTTTTTTTTAAGGATTTAAGAAGTTGTTGCTGAAAACATTTTGCCTGTTCCTGTAAATGAAGCACAAAGGTTCATGGACACACAAGATCTAATGCTGAAATAAGGTGAGAAGTTGCCACGCATGCTTTTTTCAAAAGCTCGAAGGGAACAACTTGAGCCTAAGCCTACCTTTCCAGTGGCAAATATATTTCCCTTTGTTTTCAAAATATTTTTTGATATATGAAACAAGTTACCTAGACCTTACAAGTAAACTTTTTTTTGAGAGAGAGAGAGAGAGAGATACATTTCTTCTGATGTCAAAAACAGTAAACCTTTAGTGCTAAAAGCCTAAGCCTTCTGCCGTTGCACTGATGTAAAACAACCCTAGTCAAACCATTCTTTTCGGTCAGATCTATTGTCTTCCGGATACCCAAAGTATGCTTCTCCGTTAACAGTCTAATAAATAGAAAAAAATAATTTTAATCTTACAAAAATTCATTGCATAAGCTAAAAAATCCTCACTTCTAAAGTCAATGCCTAATTTTTCTTTGTTATTACCGTTGCATCTTCAAGTAGAACACAAACATCGTTACTTAGTGTAAGTCTAGTTTTCACTGGTTACGGTGTTTTTTTTTTTTTGTTTTTGTATCAGGTTTAGCTGCGGCCTGTAACTGGAAATAGCCCGGAGTTGAAGTCAAGTCAATTACTATTATTTATTGTTATATTACTATTATTTTTATGTTTAGAATCCTATCCTTATTTTTCTTGCCACATTTTAACATCTTGCCTCCAAACTTTACTCTAAGCTACCAATATTGAAAAGGAAATATATATATATATATATATATATATATATATATATATATATATATATATATATATATATATATATATATATATATATATATATATATATATAGAATATTACAAAAATATATATAACAAAGTTAAAAATATATCACTGAAAAGAAACGGACATAACCTACTCAAAAGTAGCCAAAGAGTACTACGTAAAATATCTGAAAAACAGAGGGTAGGGAAAAGTTTAGGTTCAGACCAAAATGTAAACAAGCTATCTATTTAGCTATAAACCGTTGTGTAGAGGTTGTCTGGGTTTTTAATTAGGGAACGGTAGTTTTATGCGGAGACTACAGTAGTGAGTTCCATATCGTCTTGTGTAGATGCAGCCATCTTAAAATGTACACAATCAGTAGGGTGCTTGCAATATAAAGAGTTATTGCGCATATTATTATGATAGTTTTTATGGAGCTTATATAAGTATATGTATGTATTGCTGTCTAGATTTTATGAATGGAAGAAATTGTTCTGTTGTTTCACAAGAAACGATACTACATACGATTATTGATTTAGTTTTTGGTCTTTAGGTGAACTATATGGGCAAATTAACCATCATAACATCAAAGCTATTGATCTGAATCACCTTTGTTACATCTGTTTCAGTGAATCATTATCTTCTTCGTATTTTTATCCAAAGATTCATATAATACCTCGTTTATTTTCGTTTTCAGTGCGCGTTTGTATATGTGTATTATCATTGTGTTTCATTTAAGTGTTTAATTATTTCCTGTTAGCCAGCGTATATGACAGAGGATAAGTTACCGATAATTGTTGTTTAAGTTTGCTGATGAAGATATCGTGCATTCACATCACATAAAAGTGAAATTTTTGGTTGCCTGTTAAAGCACAGAATTCACAGCGGAGATTACTTAAGTAGGTTACATCGAATGAATTTCTCGAAACGGTCAGAAAATTCATTTGACATGAAAGACTAAGCTCGTGGTCACCTTTCGGAAGTTAAATTCGTGACTAGTTTGGAAGACCACTAAAAACCGTAAGAACAATTCTTATGAACGGAGACACACTGAACGATGACCAGTGATCGAGGAAATTAATAATCATTAATAATAGTTTAACGAGGCCACTGAGCCATATTTGTAGTCTCATGAACGTAGATGATGATAGGATGGCGATTATAATTATGATTTAATGAGACCATTGAGTCATATTTCCAGACTCAAAGCGTTCATCTTAAGGCTTCATCTTAAATGAAAGATGAACATTGATGCAAAGTAAAGTTAAAGAGGTTGGACAGCTCAGTAGGAAGGGGACGAAAGGGGACGGATGAAACGTAAAAGATACAAAGCAATGCAGTTGGGAACACTGACTAATGCGTAGATTTCCTTAGTCTAGAAACAGAGAAAAAAAAGAAAAAAGAAGCTGTTCAATGAAAAGGATTGACGCCTCAATTCCTCACTTTCACACTAAATCTTTTGGTTGTCTGGCGACATGAACTGTGCATGCACTTCCTGTGTGGCGTGACCGCAAGTGTTAAATCCCCATCACGCACACATCATCAGGTAAAATGGCACTAATTGATTCTGATTGCACACTATCGACGAACATCTGTAACCTCCTCGTTACATACATCCGCTTTGTAACGTGGAAACATGGGAACCTACAGGATTTAAACTAGTGATTTTTACTCAATTGAATCGCGTGTGTTCATTGTACAGTCTGCCACGCGAAGAGGACCGTGGGAACGACAAATTAGGAAACGCTTTATCAAGGAGCTTCATCTCCCGTGTCCTCCTTACGGGGGCAGCGCCGTCAGTGCACCTCACGCGGTGCACTGTAGGCATCACTTAAGGTTCTTCGCAGCGTCCCTTAGGCCACTAAATACAACCCCTTTCACTCCTTTTACTATACTTCCGTTCATATTCTCTTTCTTCCATCTTACTTTCCACCTTCTCCTAAAAATAATTCAACATTATTTCCAGCGCTGAATGACATCATAGGTCCCAGCGCTTGGCATAAATTTTATATTCTAATTCCAATTCATCTTCCGTGTAGCAGGTCAAAATGTTTTTCGTTTTCTGAAAAGAAAACTATTGTGCTGGCTTCATCTGTCCGTCCGCACTTTTTTCTGTCCTAACTTTTACTGTCCGCCCTAAGACCTTAAAAAATACTAAGGCTAGAGGGCTGCAACTTGGTATGTTGATCATCCACCCTCCATTCATCAAACATACCAAATTGCAGCTCTCTAGCCCCAGTAGTTTTTATTTTATTTAAGGTTAAAGGTAGCCATAATCGTGCATCTGGCAACGATATAAGCCAGGCCACCTCTGGGCCGTGGATAATTATACCGAGACCACCGAAAAATGGATCTATTTTCGGTGGCCTTGATTATACGACGTACAGAAAACTCGATCGCGCCGCAGAAACTGAGGTGCATTTTTTACTTTTTCATTTTGATTCTGGACGTCCTTTTGACGCCAAACTTTGCAACAAATAATGAATATTGGAGTTGAAACTGAATTAACTTATATACGCAGTAAAAATCGATGACAAATGATCATCAGCGACTTTAGTTTGGCACCAAAATAGATGAAAAGAATATCAATTAGGTGGTGCCAAGTTTGGCGGACAGATACGAAAAGATGCCAGAAACCGCTATCGTGCTTGTATGATAGCGTCTTCGTAGCCCTATGTGAATTTGTAAACATGATTTAACATGCTTTGATTATATCATGTCTACTTCTTATGACAATTCAGTCTTAGTTCGATTATATCGTGAGAAAACAGATGAAAGACAATGTATTTTGGGCTGGAAAACGCAAAAAAAAAAAAAAAAAACAGACGGATGGTCTGGGCACGTGATAAGACAGGGAGAGATTCAACTAGAAAACTAGTAGATCTGGAAGTAGCAGAGTGACTACTAATAGAAAGGCCATGAAAGACATTGATTTATACCTAGACCTAATACCAGCTCCTGCAAAAAATGCACAAAATAAAGGGCAGTATAAAGAACTCATTATTAAACGTCTAACCCCGTTACAAGAAAATCTGACCTTAAAACGTAAAAGATGAGAATAATGTATAAACTACACTCATAATCGCCTAAGTCACTAAAATAGTAAAGAAATCCACTAGG
>NC_089781.1:78963305-78968305 GCF_040412425.1 Macrobrachium rosenbergii | reverse complement strand
TTAACATGAACAACACAATAGAGAGAATAACAGCAGAAGAAGGTCCTACGCACGCCTGTGACAGACACAAGGTGACTAGGGTATTATTGTGCACGAATCTACATCAGTATTTCAGGGTCTCATAAGCTAAAAAGCACAGGCGTCTATGACGCTGCCAAGTTGACTTTTCTACACTTTTTCAGTCAAGGGAATGCATGGCTTCTGGCATAAGACAGGCTGACTTTATGGCACCGCAAAACGAAGTGGATATTGGCGTTAATCTGGATGGTGGCAGACATAGTTTACTGTTTGCCATCCTAAAAAACTGGGACACTAAAATAAACTCATTAAAAACGATCTTCTCCGAATTTGTTACGTGGCACTGTGTAGTGGACTCTTTGACTTTAAACTGTGCACTTGCATACTTAAATTCACAAGCATATATATATATATATATATATATATATATATATATATATATATATATATATATATATAATATATATATACATATACATACATACATTCATACATAAATACATACATACATACATATATATGTAGTGGACTCTTTGACTTTAAGCTGTGCAATTGCACACATAAATTCTAAGCACATATATATATATATATATATATATATATATATATATATATATATATATATATATATATATATATATATATATATAAATATAAGGGAGCCCATAGAAACGCCAGAATGTGGAAAATAAAGGCTACTTTCAAAGACAGTCTCTCTCCTCAGGCTGAGGAGACAGACAGTTTGTCTCTGAAATACAGCCTTTATTTTCCACATTCTGGCGTTTCTATGGGCTCCCTTATATTTGATGGAATTCTGTTTTAACAAAAATATTTCACAGTCATATATATATATATATATATATATATATATATATATATATATACATATATATATATATATATATATATATATATATATATATATATGTATGTATATATATATATATATATATATATATATATATATATATATATATATATATATATATATATATATATATATATATATATATATATATATATACATACTATAACTGGCCCTCTCCACCCTGAATGCGACCTACCATTGTGAGTAACTACTAGGTAAACAACTCACGAATTAGGCCAACAGAGACGTACCAGGTCTGATGCTTTCCTCACACGGATATATATATATATATATATATATATATATATATATATATATATATATATATATATATATATATATATATATATATATATATATATATATATATATATATATATATATATATATATATATATATGTATATATATATATATATATATATATATATATATATATATATATATATATATATATATATATATATCCGTGCGAATAAAGCATTAGACCTGGTATGTATCTGTTGGCCTAATTAGTGAGTTGTTTACCTAGTAGTTACTCACAATTCTAGGTCACATTCAGGGTGGAGAGGGCCAATTCAGTAGCAGTCTTCGTCCAAAAGTAATAGCAAAAACGGGAAAGTTAATATTTCCTACAGCCACCATTATATAGGAGAATTACATGAATTACATGTACTCGTATGTGTGTGGGGGAAGGTTGAGAGAGAGAGTGTGTGTGTGTGTGTGTGTGTGTGTGTGTGTGTGTGTGTGTGTGTGTGTGTGTGTGTGAGAGAGAGAGAGAGAGAGAGAGAGAGAGAGAGGAGAGAGATAATTAAAGGAGAATAATAAAAATCGCCTCTCAAGCAGGGTTGAACGTCAATGCAGATGCCAGGTTTATGATCACGCAGCGTTACCAATCGCTCCAAGGAAGCAAACCTTCTTCCTTTTTTCTGCTGGGAAGTAAGTGCCAACAATCTGCATACCTTCTGTCCGCGTTAAACGTGTTTTCGTCGGCAGTTCTCTCGCAAAGCAGAATTTAAAAAAAAGCAAACATTTGTTTCACGTGACGCATGAACATCAGTGTAACTGGTAAATGAATGAGAGAAATGAGCTTCATCTCTTGAAAGACCTTGAAGAACTTAGATTCACATATATCATTAAGAAAGAGGAGCCGGTTCGACTCTTGGGCGAGGGTGGGCGGCCGGCTTGCTCCGTTAAAAACCCCTTGTGACCTAAGCGGTTAATTAGTTTATTGGTAGTTAGTCGACTGGGGTGATCATAAGCAGGGCTAAAAAAAGGGCACGTGTGGCTACCATCCTCATTCCAAAAAACTTGCTCAGTACCGGGAAACGAACACATGGCATCACCCCATCTATCTATCTATCATTGCAATATATATGTATATATATATATATATATATATATATATATATATATATATATATATATATATATATATTTATATGAATATATATATATATACAGTATATATATATATAATATATATATATATATATATATTTATATATATTATATATATATATATATAATATATATATATTTTATATAATATATATACATACACATGCATACATACATAACCGTTCCTAGCAACGAATCACCACAGTGACTAACTACCTGGTGCACAACTCATGATTTAAGTCGACAGATGCAAAAAAGATCCCAGCGGATTATGCAGGCGCGTGCGTGTGCATCTGAACTGGCGTGACATCAAAATGATAATGAAATTCCGCCCCTATGGCCTTAGAGAATGTACCTTTTCTGAGAAGTTTTTGATACTTTTTTTTTTTACGCAGATGTATATTCAGATCTCGAAGTACTACAACAACAATAATAATAATAATAATAATAATAATAATAATAATAATAATAATAATAATAACAAACTGACCCGTAAAACGTTTACAGATATTAGCGGCTTCAAAAGACCTCGTGAATTAAAGACTACATGTTGTTAAATTTCTTGAAAATTGTGCTTTTCTTCCATACATTAACGACTGTATGCTACAGTAATAACCTAGAAATCACTGGGAACACCTTAGAATAATAATAATAATAATAATAATAATAATAATAATAATAATAATAATAATAATAATAATTAAATAATAATATAACTTATTATTATTATTATTATTATTATTATTATTATTATTATTATTATTATTATTATTATCATCTTCAATTTTGCTTCTGCTTTCCGTACTAACGCCATCGCTATTTTTTCCCCGTTCCATTCAGAAAAATAAGAACTATAACCTTTCAGGAACTAAAGTGCTCATTTTGGTTGAATGATGATGAAACACATTCCGCAGTAAAAGCAGTAAAAGAGAGAGAGAGAGAAAACAAACCTTCATTATTTTTAGTGGTAATTCCAATTAGAGGTAAACTTTACGTGTCAAAATGTATAAATAAAATTAAATTACTGACCATATTGAAAAAATGGTTGGTCCAACTTGACCTTTCCCGTGAATATTTTGTATTTTAAACATTCTGCGAAATATTTTTTTATATTTTCCACAATAGTTTTAACAATTTTCTGAAAGCTTCAGATTTATAAATTGTTCTAAAGTGTTCTAAAACGTTCTACACAATTTTATTTAATATCTCAAAACATATTCTTAAATGTTTTATTTCTCATAAAAATATTTTAAGGGGATGCGGGAGGTTAAATGTATATCATTATTGTAGTTGAAAATCAATATAATTTTGTTTTTTAGGGTTACATGATTTTATATTTTCTGTACCACAATATATACAGTATTCCTTGTTATATTAATATGGGAACTGGGTAAATTTTGACCAGTAATAATATTATTATATTATTATATATTTTTTTAAATGTTTTATATCATTTTAAAATTTTCAGATTTCCTTTTTAATACTTTTTCACATGTGACAAACTATATAACATTAAAGCGGTAGTACCCTTCTGAATCAATAGCGAATCACATAAAAAACTAACAACATAACTCCTTAAACTGACCTTGAAGGAATCAAACAGTAATTTATTTGTATACAAGATTAAGGAAAGTGTAATTAATTTCTTGAATTCCTTACCTGGCAAATGATTGCGACTCTAAGCTGTGTTGCGTAATACCCGGCTCTCCCAGGTAGTCCAGCAAAGTTTCGAAAACTTAAGATTCTGAAACGCTCTGGTCAAGAGATTAGCGGTTGGCGTAACTAAAAAGTCCCTTTCCGTCAGGACGCAGCGTCACGGCAAAACGTTAAACGCCTCACTCAAAACGTCACTTCCGAGAGAAACTCGACAGCAGCTTCCAGTGCAAAGCTTGCGACCGACGTCGACCGCTGTCAGCAGCAGGAAGCGCCAAGAGACGCTCAGGCAAGAGTTAAACTCGACTTGCAACTGAGACTAAAAGTCGGGGTTGAGCCTGCGTCTATGACCCCCGCCTCAACTCTTTCTCTTTTCTCCTTCAGTGTTGGCCTCCTCCTCCTCCTCCTCCTCCTCCTCTTCCCCCTCATTTTCTCTACTTCCTCCTCTTTCGACAGTACCGCCAACATAGCAAAAAGAAAGAGAGAGACAGAGAGAGAGTGAGACCTAGGGATGGGGGGATAGTTGTGAGAAAAAGAGGGGCGAGGAATCTGGGCTGAACCTACGTTTACGAACCCCCACTACAACTCTTTCTCTTTCCTCCCTCACTGTTGGCTACCCCCTCCTTTCTCACTTTCTCTGTTTCCTCCTCCTTTTTCAGAGATACCATCAACATAGCGAGGGAGGAAGAGATTGCGAGATGTATAGAAGGAGCGAAGACACGTTTAAAAGCTACTTCGTGACATTGAATGTTGGTTGCTTGGCTACAGCGAGTTTCGGTGACAACGAAACTTAAGAGTTGATTCATTGACAATAGTGAAAACGTTTGTTATTTACAGTAGTGAAAACGCTTGTTATTTACTCAACGTAAAATGTACGTACAGGGTTTTAAAATTAAACGATCGAAGTGAAAGTTCAGTTAATTTGTATCACTTTAACTTAGTGGCTTTCGTTCCCCATGGGTCTAAGTCAGAACTACTTAATTAAGTTAAGAATACATTAGAGGAATGATGGCATATGCTTGCCACCCACTGTACTGTTAATCTTCCCGCAAACTAGTCCT
>NC_089781.1:78948305-78958305 GCF_040412425.1 Macrobrachium rosenbergii | reverse complement strand
GAAACTTGATAAACTAAAAACAAAAAAGAAATTGGATACAGTTAATATTTTTTGTGTATGTGGTGGAGTACGGGAGGGAGTGGGCGGGGGTGTTTGTGAGGTAAATGTTGGCGCATGATGAACAAAAAAAGATATTACGTAGCGGAGTTCTCCTTGGTCCACGGCTGGACCCTCTCCAAGTAGGCTCAGAGAAGTTGGTAATTAAATAGGAGAGAAATTAAAACCGCCAACATTTCTATAGTCATAGCAATGAAAAACTGTAGCAGTAAAAATTTTGTTGATAATTAAAACAACCTAAAAGTAAAATTAAGAGAAGATTTTAATGAAAAGACGCGTTTATAAGAAATCACAAAGGTTGATAAATCAAAGGTGAGGATAAAAATAAGCCCAAAATGTGCAAAATTCGGGTAAAATATATCACAATCAATGCTACAGCCAAAGCTGACCAGTTATATATATATATATATATATATATATATATATATATATATATATATATATATATATATATATATATATAACTTTGATAATAAAGTAAACGCATGATAACACTCGTTCACAGTACCATAATTTCTTTCTTAGAAAAATAAAACCTTAAAAGATAAAAAAGAAAAACCAGACAAAAAAATAACGGACAAATGTGCATAACTTTAATAGCCGAATGTAAATAGTAGAATCGTGACCTGCAATGTGCAATAAACGTAAAGAAACCCAAACATTACGCACGTAATATGTAGTTACGATTACGGGTTATGGATGAACACGAAAATCTGTAAAATCAACGTGATAAAGAATAATAAAACCATTTCATCCATTCATTTAAAGAGAGAGAGAGAGACGCTGAGTTTATGTTAAGTAAAGACAAATAACATTAAATATGTGCACTGGGAGAAAATTATGATTTTGGATTTGCAATGTATACGTTTATTGAATGAAATTTTTTCAAAATTTGAAAATTAAAGAAAAATCAATTATGGGAAATAACTTCAAAATTGAATTGCAACAGCCAGGACATTGTTGATTTATTTTCTACACTACTTCGGAACTCTACCACTACTTCAGTGTTCCTTGTTCCTGTACTGTATGTATATATATATATATATATATATATATATATATATATATATATATATATATATATATATATATATATATATATATATATATAATATTCACCTAACATATTTCCCTTTTTAGCGGTGATGTTGTTAAGAGGGTGTAGCCTCTTGATTCGCAGCAAAGCCTTGAACTGATATTGCCAGAACCATGCACTTTTCTTGACCTTAGCTGACATTATTAGAGGGCAGGCTGAGAATTGAACTATTCAACATCCTAATGAGAGTCAAACGCTTTAAAAGTGCAAGAAACAGAGAAAGAAGTACGGGGCGAGATTTTGAGGGTGGATGCGATTTATGAAAAATTAGGCTCTAAAGCAAAGCACTGGCTCACTTCAATGCAGCCATTCAGTACTTAAGACAGTGAAAAGGGGGAGTTGGAGTGGTTAGGAATCAAGATGGAAGAAAGGAAGCGGGAATGAAGGAAGAGTAAAAGGCTGAAAAATGGGTATAACTATAGGGGCCGAAGGACGCTGCAAACAAACTTGGGTAAATGCTTAACAGAGTAACGCGTAACAGACCACCCCCTTCCGGGGTTTGGGTATAGTGGGAAGGAGAGACTGATGTACGTGGCCGCATATATTACTTAATGGGCCTACTCCATTACGTAGAGCACCCTGGAAGAACCTTGCACCAGACCTTCAAGAAACTGGATATACTGAGGCGCAGTATGAACAGGTACCAAGGTTCTCAGAATCTGAGAGTCCGAGATGAATATCGCTGTTCTCTGAACTTCGGAAGGTCTGGGGGTCGTGAAAAGTGACGTGAAATTAGGGTAGGTACCTCAAAATTACTGTTTTGTAGTTTTCCTTAAAAAAAATAATAGAACTGTAGAAGACTGTGGGAAAATTTTCCTTGAGAAATGACGGTCGTGCATGACAGCTTATGATGATGGACATTTATATTCTTGTGTGCGGTTGAAATTTATGTTCTTAAATCGTTCTCAGAACTGGGTTATTTTTTTCCTATGTGAAGAAGCTTTGCAAAAAACTACGATGCTATATTGCTTTTAAGCTCTATGTCAAACTTCTTCAATGTACCGATAAAATTATATACTGTAAATAATGATAATGAGGCTTTGTTGTTTACATCGTGTTCGTTGATATTATTCGCAGCTGTTAATAAAGCTGTGTGTTTAGCATTTGTAACTGTATAAGAAATGAATGAATTTCTTGTGAACCTTTTTTTTCAACAGCAATATTTCATAGCCAATTGCAGTAATGATTGTGATTTCCTTTGTGGAAATCAATCATTCCATCGTGATTGAAAAGGTTTATCAGACTCTGTAGCCTCCAATCAAAGATTCATTATTCTAGGGAAACAAGATTGAACTTTTTATCACGCGCGCTACATCACCATCCTCAGTCTTATTACATGATCTGGAATACTGTGATGCATATCGGTTGTCTGTTTGTACATTAGCACTTCGATGTTGGTTTAAAGTAGACGAAGCTAGTTTATGCTGGTAAGGCGGCACTTATGTTCAATAAGTGTTAAAGGGTCTGAGAGGTATGGTGTGGTCCTCTGAACTCGTTTAATTAGCTGAGACGAATTGCCCTTCGAACAACTTGAATAATGTACGACTTTTTGCGATCAAGAGATTTACTGTAATGGTCTAGAAGTGAGCTATTTTTTACTGCTTCTTTTTCTAATGCATTTATGTATATATAATAAACCAGAATCTGAATCATCCTATTTTCCAATGACCTACAAATGCCGATAGGGGAGCTTCCAAAAGTTAAGGGAATTTAAGTACCTGACAAGTAATATTTAAATGTACCTGACACGATTTTACTATTTGAATAGTTCTTCACTTTAAATACCTTAACTTCCCGGTTGACTTACATACGCTACGTGTCGACCTAGTGATTTATTCTATATGATTTATATATATATATATATATATATATATATATATATATATATATATATATATATATATATATATATATATATATATATATATATATATATATATATATATATATATGCTTTTAAATAAGCAACAGTATAAGACGCAGTGAGTGAGCCATTGTGCTGTCAAATGAAGTGAAACGTTTTCTTCGTGCAAAAGCAACAATTTATTCAGTGGTGAAATTTTATCTAAATAATGGTGAGAATCCCATTTGGCACGTGGAAGATTATCGTCTGGATCTAATGCTTTATTTTCCTGTTGGTTACGAAGCAATTTTACATTTCCTTTCCGTCCTACCCGATTTTTCACCTCTACAATTTCTAGCAACATTTCCTCATCAAGATCGGAACACGGAGAAGGCCTTGTGAGCCAATAAGAAATCGTTCGTCACTTTGACGTTATCCAGGATTCATAAACATTCAACTGACACCTTATTGACTCTGCTGAGAACTGTGACGTCATTGCCTGGTCGTGACGTCAGTTTTGCAGTTACTGAGAAGATATCCATGGTCACTTTTCAAGCCAGGGAATAATTTTCTTCATGTAAAAAATGATGAAGGAAGATAATATTTTTGTCTTTGCGAAACACAAAAGGAAAGGAGAGCGGAAATAACGTCGTAGAATTTGGAGGGAATGTCGTCATAGTCCATATTGCATATTTCGTCATTTTCAATAACACTGGTATTAGCTAGACTCGAGGGCAAGAGTGATTACTGGCCCTGCTAATCACGGTGTAGTTCTTTAATGAACTTCGATAGTGTAAGGTGAATTGTTTCCGTATTCTGGACTAGAAACGAGTCGAAGTGATTTGTTTGTTTTGATGGATTTATGAAACATATTTGATTTATGTCATTTTACAGAATTCACACAATGTTTGACCATCCGTACATTAGCACAAGTCAATTTGTATCAAGAAGCAAAACATATACGGTTTTCCGTATGCCCTTCCTTCATATTTAGCTTCAATGGTCATAAATTTAGGCTGAAAATAAGACAACTAAAAAAATCATATTCAAAATTACAGTGAGATTCCCATTTACAGTCTTTTCTGTGACATACTTGCCAAATCATTGGCTAACTCTTCATTTAGTCCCGTTCTCTTTCTTGCGTGAATCTCACTCTTCGTATTATTATTATTATTATTTTTATTATTTTTTACGTCCCTTTGTTTCTTTTGGTATATGATTTCTAACTAAATCCGTGTTCAACGAGCCTGAAGTCTTCATTATCGGGCTCTGGCAACTTACCGTTAGAGCAGAAACCGAGAGTGCTAATGACCGCTAAGTTGTCAGGACACGATAATGAAACCTTCAGATTCACTGACCGTGATTATGCTGTTATTACTATTTTACTCTATATTCCCTTTACTCTTCACCATCTTCCAGTTAATTTGCTCTTCCTTATTCCCCCGTTTCTTTTCTTTTTTCAGTCTGATAATTTTTCAGCATTAGATTATAAAACAGACAACAATGTTATGATTCTACGGTGGCGTATTCTGCATCTTCTGCTCCATTTTTGACTGAGGGCTAGGCACGATTAACAAACATACCATCTTCACCAAAACACTCAGAACGAGAGAGAGAGAGAGAGAGAGAGAGAGAGAGAGAGAGAACTTTATGAATATTTTGTGAATGGTTTCACGTACAGCGAGTCCCCCCCGTTTTCAAGTATGGGATATAATTTTTATTGATTACTGATGTCCTACGTCTTTTATCTCTCTCTCTCTCTCTCTCTCTCTCTCTCTCTCTCTCTCTCTCTCTCTCTTCAACCCAGCTTAACTTAAAGCAATCTGTCAATAACCAGGTAAAGATTTCAATTTTCCTATCATTTGAGCATACTTAGTTTGTAAGGAAGCGCCTGGTTGGTCCGGGGATCGAACGCTGGTCTACTCGCTTGTGAGAGGAGATCGCTGCCACTTGTAGAAGGAGTAAAATACAGGCGTGTTATGAAAATGATTTCGTATTCAGATAAGGGAAAACTTAGGAAAAGATCAGTCTCCACTTTTTTCGTTGGTTCGATCTTTTATCATATCTCTTCGATCGAAACTTCGTCACACTTAATGTGATCTGGATCTCTCGGTCTCAGTCACGACTCACGGTGTTTTTAATCTAATCTTTATGCTTCTTCTTTTGTTCACATGGATGATTCTTGTGTTTCATCACTCGGAACGCGTCAATAACTTTTTGAGAGGTCTTGCGAGCAGACACAGTACACACACTCACACACACACACACACACACACACACACACACACAGTGGTGAACACGTAGCTATTCTAGCATAGAACGTTTCCATTTAAGTAGGTAATTTGGATAAAAAAAAAAAATTAGCTAAAACTATCGAACACACCCCGCCTGATACGTCAACCTGCCATTTTTCAGATGTAATCTAATGATAGGGATCCGTGTATAGCACAATGTCTAATTAACTGGCTTTCGCTTGGTTAGTCAAAACAACGACATCTGTTACGCCATACAGATATGTCATTAATACACTTCAGTAATGCCACATTACTGACACAACCAGAAGAGAAAGGGCTGCTTTCATTTCCGGTATCCTAAGCTAGTAACATTACAAAACTGTAAATTCTGTATTAAGCAACGCCGTTTGTGTATCAGTGGGAAGATAAATGTTTACAGATTTCTTTCCATTCTTCCATCGTAAAAACTTGTAGCCTTTTAGTGTGAGAATAATTGTTTACATATATAGTGCATTTCATACTTTTAAAATAGCAGCTCCATAAATATAGAATTTTTTTGATTGTGGAAAAATTGATTAATCGGTTCTATGCTTTGATGAAAAAATATCTTTGCAGATAATTGAACACAGAAGAATGAAATACATTCAAAATTTTGTATTCAATTTCTCTCTTATATATGAATTTGTTTCATCATCAACTGCACGATCTAGCGTGAATATACTTTTCAAGCGTCTTCGATAAATTTCGTGATAAATATGCGGAATTAAATTATATCTGTCTTTATATATATATATATATATATATATATATATATATATATATATATATATATATATATATATATATATATATAATATATATATATATATATATATGTGTGTGTATATATTACATATATATATATATATATATATATATATATATATATATATAATATATAATATAAATATAATATATATATATATATATATGTATATACACACACACACACACACACACATATATATATATATATATATATATATATATATATATATATATATATATATATATATATATATATACATATATATATTGTATATATGTGTGTGTGTGTGTGCAACAAGCGAGAATACAATACTGGGGAACCATAGCTTCAAATATTAATACTATACCACACGTTATAATCTATTCTATCTACCCTCAAATTTTGTTTTCCGCATTTTGCTTTGAGGAAATGAAAGGTAAAAATCGATTTACGAAGTGTGTTGACTAATAATATGTAAATCTGAACAAGAGAACAAAAGGAAGAACAGAACAACCCTGTACCACGGAGTTAAACCCCAGCCATGATGACAGAGTCAAGGCTTACGTAAAGTCAAACGATTAATCGGCTCAACCACGCGTGCAACATGTGCAATGGTCAAAAGTAATTGAAGAGCTAGCATACACAACAGCGCAGGCAGCTTCTCCCGCGGCAAAAATGATTGAAATATACTACCCTTTACATGTTTGTTCAATAAGTTCCATACGTCGTGCATTTGTAAAGGCATTCGCAAACCTCGTTATCGTACTGGGCTTGTGAATATAATGAGTCAATGACTCGATAGCGGGCCGTAAATTTGAATAAACAATCTAGTTGGAAGTATAGGTTTCGCAACGGTACCTCTCAAACTTTTTAGTATGAGGTCCACTTTATATATTTGGCACGCCTTTGCAGACCACAGGGGAAAAATAAGAAGCGTCAGTTTCATATATTTAATGATTTCAAACTAAAGTAAAACAAATGGGAGATACTCCAAACAAAACTTGTTGGCACTAATCAGGGTAAACCAGAAATACACCTGCCTTGATTTTCATGCAGCCACATTAATGCTTTTTTTTTTTAATCAGTCTGTGACTGGTAAAACTGGGATTTGTGTGGCTTTTGAATATTAGCTACGGGCCGGTTGAATTCATGTGGCGGGCCGGATCATCCGGAAAACCTCAGGGCCATAGTTGGGGATCCCCGCTCTAAACGGACCCAGCGTCCCATACGTGTACTCAAGGTATAGAGAGGCGTGTACTAAGGATAAACTAGTTGGATAAGGCCATTTACGCTAGGTTTTAATTGGTGTTACCAAAGCAGTGCAGTAGTCATTACTTCATATGAAATTTTATCTTTTGAACTATGTAAGAAAGTATGCATTCAAAGAAAAGAAAAAAAAACCTCGCTCTCGATTAGTCTCATACATCTTTCTCCGTATATGCAGACCGTTTTCCTTACTGAAGATATAAGACATTTCCTCTAGTCACTTTGACTGAAGAGAATCTACCAAAGCTAAGCAAGACGTGTCCACACTATATATGAGACTCGCACGTACAATATGTGAATCACCTGAAGTTGGTGGCATGAACGTCTCTCTTGACTGGGCAGCGTCCAGTAGTGTACATCAGTCCTCTAGTCTAAACCCATTCAACAGCTAATCACAGCTTGTTCTAGCACGAAGTCTGCTTAATGTCAAGCTTGAAACCAATCACCAACAAGAGTATATAGCTGTAAAGAGATAGAACCATAGGCCCATGCATGTTTTATGAAACAGGCGTCAGAAGGTTAATGCTTTCACTTCTTAATCTCTGTTGCTATTAATTTCAGTTGCTTTGAGAAGAGAAAATGACACCTTTACGAAAACTCGAAAATGTTTAATTATTATGTTATAGTTAAACGTCAACTTTCTCACTGGCGAGTCAACTCAAATCGTATGTCGCTGATCCGTTTGTTGACTTCCATTAAAAATGGATGCGTTCTTTACTGTCATGAAGCTTTCATCATATCGTATTTTGTGCTGAGTCAAATTCTCATGAATTTGAATTAGCACAAAGGTTTTCGATATTTCTGCGTCAACAACTGTCATTATTGTTTTGCTTATCGAACATATCTAACATTGGAAAAGGAACTGTAAAATAGTATGTGCACTCAAACTTCAATGTGTGCAATTACTCTTTGCTTATCGTCCCATCTCTTTCGAAAATATATAATAATACTGAATACCTATCAACAGTTAAAGCCTTCGCGCTCTTCCTCACCTGCAAGACCATAATCATCCAGCAGATAATAATGTTCTTAAAAGATTGCTCCGCGCGTGGTCAAGTTGATAAAACAAGTTAGCGACTGACTCACGCTTCTGCAATTGGCCCCAGGGGCTTGGATTTAACTCCAGGCTCGGGTTGCTTACGTTACGGATGAGACATCTCGTCTTGACTCAGTATTTTGTTTCTACCAACGCCTTCTTCAGTCTGTCACAAAATCCGTGCTTATCCATTTCATTCATGTAGCCTTTATAGATTCTGAAGCAAAAATTATCTCAACATTCCTTTGATAAATAACTGAGGTGATGTTTCGGAAACATCAGAGAAGGAGAGGGCGTACTTAATGTGGTCTAATGTTGTCAACCTACCATGTAGATTTAATGCAGTTTTACACTCCTACTATCCCCTAATCATAATGATTGCCTTCGTCATAATAACAAAGGTAGTAAATTACTTCAGGAGCTAGCTATGCCTGCAGGTTTTATTAGATTATTTGTCGGCTGACTCCCTGTTAGGGATGGATGCATTGTTTAAGAACTTTGATTTTTTGTATATAGTACAAGTAGCAAAATTTCCTTTTTGCCATTGTCAAATTATATATATACATTGCGTTGCTTATTTCCAATGGGAAGACCTCATATTGTCTTTGTGACCACTGGATATTTCTCAATAGACGGAAAATGTTTCTATGTTAAAAATGACCCAAATGTCTGAACAATAATAATGACAACGCCAAAACTGTTACTATTGATAAAAAAAATAATTCTGATAATAATTCTGGAGTAGGCACTACAATAAAATACTGAATAAAATAAAAAACCTGCATCTTTCTCTGGCTCTGCGTCAGACAGTTTCTATTTTATTGAATTAACTCTGAATGTCAAAAAGGTAATCCGTACCTAGTGTCAAACCCAAGCCAGTGCAGGGGCCAGGTGTAAAGGGTGAAGGAGAAGTGGCTCGTATTGTCCACTAAACCGTACGGGGCGTTGGGGTTGGGAACGGGGGGAGGTGAGTTCCGGGCTGCAGCCCTAGAGCAAGAGCCCGCGCCAGCTTAATCCATGGCTTAATCGAAGACTACGCACGGGTAACGTTACTGGAGAAACGACCACAGGGTCTGTAAACCGGTGTGTGTGTGCACCTTTATCCCAGTGGCATATGATAACGGAACAGTTTGCATCGTACCAGTTTATATGAACAATTCAAGGATCGTTTTCCTAGATCAAGAGAAATAATTGAGGATGTTCAGCTTACTACTGAAAATAATGAGGGGGAAAAAGGCTCATAAAAAAACTTTTGAAAAGGTGTGTAATAGAAGGAAAGTGAAGATTAAATGATTGGAAAAACATAGGTGTTATTTTTTGTGTTGTTGATAATGAACAAGGTAACGAGCAAAGGATGATTGGACATGTGAAACCAAACAAATTAATTTGATAGGAAGACTTACGTAGAGTCACAGAGATGTTGCAAAATCTTTAAAGGAACTGAAACGTAGAAATGAGTGTGAGGTGATTTTTACAAAAAGTCTTATTATTTAATTAGTAGTTGTCATGCCAGTACTTTTTCTTTACATAAGAAATTAAAAAATTATCTTGTGATATTATCTTGTGTGTATAAGAGCGTATTGATGTCAGTACGTTACGTGGTCAAGATGATATGTAGTGTACACATACATACTGTATATGAAGAGGAAATTATAAGAGTCTAGAAAAACGAAAGAATGAA
>NC_089781.1:78825805-78933305 GCF_040412425.1 Macrobrachium rosenbergii | reverse complement strand
TCTTTAAATTAGTTCATACAGTCAAGGAAGCGTCAGACGTACGAGACTGATGCTTTATTATTCTCGACAGGTGTTTATAAGACAAAAAGCGGATGGAAAGGTAGTGGGCGACCCGAGACCCCCCGCGGCGTCCATACAAGATTTGTAAGGGACCGCATGGCGGTCCTATGGGCACACGTGAGTGTGAGTCAGCCATCGGACAAAACAAGACAACAAGCGTTCCCGCTCTCTCTCTCTCCCTCCCGTGCGTCAGCGGCGATCGCTCGAAGGAACGCAACTTCTACCATACAATATTCCTGTCTATTTCTCTCTAACCATTGTTGTCTCGATTCATGTACAACCACCACTACTTGCATTGCCATGCAAGCATTCCGATCATGCATTCATAATGTTCCACTGAATCTTCTGTATCAAACTGTATGTATGTTTCTGTTTGTGAAAACGCCAAACGTCTCGCCATTTCACGTATATTATGCTACTGCATTGTATTCATTAATCTGTCTCGAATCTCATGCAAATGCTCATATGTGGAATTTCCTGGCCTTTCCATTGACATGTGTTTTATCATTGTACGTTTATTATGTCTCTCACAATCGCCATCCTTCAGCCTGCTGCTGTCCCCCTCGAGCTGGCTACCGGAGGCTCAGCCGACGTCATCCTTCAGCCTGCCGCCTTCCCCCTCGAGCTGGCTACCGAAGGATCAGCCGGCGTCATCCTTCAACCCGCTGGCATTGTCCTCGAGTTCCTGCTGGCCAGCGTCGCCTTTCAGCCTGCTGCCCGCCCAAAGCCCAAGCCCTTCGCGCCCATTTGAATTGTCAGCAAGACGATTTCCGCTATCAGGGCCTTGCTTGTGGAGGGGAGTATTGTAAGGGACTGCATGGCAGTCCTATGGGCACACGTGCGTGTGAGTCAGCCATCGGACAAAACAAGACAACAAGCATCCCGCTCTCTCTCTCTCCCTCCCGTGTATTAGCGGCGATCGCTCGAAGGAAAGCAACTTCTACCATACAATATTCCTGTCTGTTTCTCTCTAACCATTGTTGTCTCGATTCATGTACAATCACCACTACTTGCATTGCCATGCAAGCATTCTGATCATGTACTCATAATGTTCCACTGAATCTTCTGTATCAAACTGTATGTACTGGGTGTTTTGAAATTAGAGCGCCCCCCCTAGCATAAACTAAAATTGATATGGAAAAAAACAAAAGTAATTCAGAATAGGTATTTATTTAAGTTTCTCTCTGAGTATTTAATATTTTGTGTGGCCTCCATCTGCCTGTACCACAGCCTGCATTCTTGATTTGCTAAAAAGCTGAGACTCAAACTCCATTTCCCTGAGCACTTCAGTCACCTCTCTTCACAGGTCGTCGAGGCTTGGTATACCATCATAGTTCACTGTGCGCGCTTCAACACGATCATTTAAGATACTACTAATGTTTTCACACACATTAAGGTCAGGGGAGCTACCTGGAAATTCACTTGACAAGAAGAAATCGATACCACTGTTTCGAAGCAGCTCCTGTGTCTGAAGAGCCTTGAAACATGGTGCCTCATCATGCAAAAATGTGACTTCTTCAACAGATAACACATTTTCAGGATCTTTGAGGAAAGGAAATACTCCAGCAGTAAGCACAGTTTCTCTGAAGTATTCGCCATTCCATGACTGTCCTTTTTCTTTGATGATCCACATTAACCGTTTGACTGTGAAACAGAAAAATTCCCAAACATTCAGAAAATTTCACAACTTGGCAATAGCGCATGTCAACGCTGATATCATCCAACTTTGCAGCCCAAATGATGTCGTTTTTATGATTTGGCTTCCTGACTGTGTAAATGAAGAATTCATCTGATGCGGCAACATGGAGAAAGTCAGCTTCATCCCAATCTTTAAGAAATGAACCACAAAACCATGCACGGTCTTCTCTCTGTTGCTGAGTGATGTTGGGCTTGCTGATAACATGAAATGGCTTGATGCCAGATTTTTTCAACTCACAATATACACCACTATTACGTCTCATCTTTCCCCTTTTTTTCTAGTTAAAGCACCAATTTACATAAAGACTTTCTTGGTCTACCCACTGCCTCAGCTATGATGTCTTTTGACTCCTGAGAAAGGACTTCAGGCCTTCCAAGATTCTCACTCTTTTTGCGATGATGGTCATATGGATTTTTGTTCCAGTTTCTTTTAACAAAGGATTAATCTCTTTTAATGTATTTAGCTATCCAGGAACGTGAAATGAAGGATGCGCCAGCATCCCTGGCCTCTCTGAAGGTTATAGCCCGGATTCGGTCAATCCATCCGATTTCCTCTGAGTCGTTAGCCATGGCTGTATCTAACTCCGTCACTCAGTCTGAAAATACAAGAAATGGAAAATGAAAAATAGCTTAACAGAAACTTAAAATAATGTACTTGGAGATAGGCTATAGCAGAAAACTTCATAACTTTCCATTTGTTCTGTAGAGGTGGGGGGATTAATTTTGAAACACCCAGTATGTTTCTGTTTGTGAAGATGCCAAACGTCTCGCCATTTCACATATATTATGCTACTGCACTGTATTCATTAATCTGTCTCAAATCTCATGCAAATGTTCATATGTGGAATTTCCTGGCCTTTCCATTGATATGTTTTATCATTGTATGTTTATTATGTCTCTCACAATTGCCATCTGTTTGTCTGTCGACAAGCACTGATGTCTGAAACATAATCTCTGTTTTGTCTTGTCTGTGTGTAGAAAACTACGTTGCAGCTTGCACCAGCCAATAACAACTTCAAAGATTTTGTACATTCATTCAGTGAGGAACCACCAATAAACTAGACAACACCCAGCCAGTATGTCACTCAACACCTTCCTTACAGATTTGTGTTTTTTAGCAAGCATAAAGATACATACAATATTTGTCAAATGACACGTAAAAGGTAGATATACATATCGGCAGAAAGGCCGTACATATGATGCATAAGATGAGGTACAAAAACGAATCTGAAATAAAGACAGGTAAAATACATGACGTGATTAATGTACATCTGAAAAGGAGAAACACAAGGAAAGAGAGGTGCGATTTGACGCCCTTACAATTACTCCCCCTCCCCCCCCAGACAATAATTAGAGGAGCAATTATTGGATGAAGCACCTTAATCATGGAGGCGCTGAGGCAGCCGGAGCGGGCCCTGCTTGTGGAGAACTGTGGGCATGGGGTGGAGCTGACACCTGGAGACAGCTGGATGTGTTTTCTGGGCAGTCCTGGGCCCCGCTTTGGTGGGGAAGTGGGCGCACCTTCAGGCAGGTATTGTGGGGGAACTCTGGGGCGCCTACCTACTTCTTCGCTGACTTCGCTGTCTAACAGGAATGCGGGTTTCAGCTTGTCAGTGGTGATCCAGTCTTCCCGCCTGTGGATGTCGAGGAGGAATGCTTTGCTGGCCTGGTTAAGGGCGGGTGGCGAGTGTCCACCCTGACAAAGACGTAGGCGCTGGAGTGTAAGGCAGATGGGCTGTAGGTTACGGTTCTGTCGGTGAAGGTCTTGTGGCAGGGCATGAACCTTTGCGCAAGTTCCCTCAATCTTGGGAGGGGGGTGTCGGTGCCGTCGGCCAACAGCGGGAAGAATTCTCCAGGTACGGCCAGTGTTTTCCCGTAGACTTTCTGTCGGGGAAGCATCGCCATTTGCTCTCGGTGCGGTGCGGAGACCCAGCAGGACTCAGGGCAGCTGTTCCTTCCACTTCTCGTCGGTGCAGCATGCCATGAGAGCTGCTTTAAGAGAGCGGTGCGCCCTCTCGACCATGCCGTTCGCTGCAGGGTTGTATGCCGTTGTGCTGTGTAGTGTTGTACCCATCAGGAATGCTAAGGAGACCCAAAGCTCTGACAGAAAGGCAGGGCGTCTGTCTGGTGATGCTGTCTGGGACTCCGAAGCGGCTTATCCAACTGCAGAGGAGGGCCTCTGCGCATGATGTCGTTGATGCCTCACCCATGAGGGTTGCTTTGGGCCAGCAGGTGGAGCGGTCTATGATTGTCAAGAGGCATCTGGCTCCCCCCGACTGCGGAAGGGGCCCGACGATGTGGATGTGACTGAACCGCCGATGAGGCTGAGGGAAATCGCCGATCCCGGATTCAGTGTGCTGGGATGTTTTGCTCGTCTGGCACAGGATGCAGCCCCTTGCCCACTGGCATACGTCCTTGTTAATGCCATGCCAGATGAACTTGTCAGTCATGAGGTGTGCCATTGTGCGCCCTGATGGATGGGAGAGGCCGTGGACAATGTTGAACACTTGTTTCCTCCTCGATGCGGGCACCAGGGGGCGTGGGCGGCCTGTGCTGGTGTTGCAGAGGAGAGTCGTGTCCGAATTTGCTAAGGGCACATCTTCCCACTTGAGGGTCGTCACTACTGTCCTGTAGTCCGCATCTCCGGGTCTGCTGCTTGTTCCCTTGTGAGGTCTTCGTAGTAGATGCCGAGGTGAAGGGAATTGATCTTTATTCTTGACAGAGCGTCAGCCACTGGGTTTTTCTTGCCGGGACGTAGTTGATGGTGCAATCAAACTCGGAGATGGCGGTTAGGTGCCGCTGTTGCCTTGCAGACCAGGCGTCCCCCTGTTTTGCAAATGCATGCACCAAGGGTTTGTGGTCTGTTGGGATTGTGAATTCGGTTCCCTTCAGCAGGTACTTGAAGTGCCTCACGGGCTGGTAGATAGCCAGCAGCTCTCTGTCAAAGGTGCTGTAGCAGGTCTTGGCTGGCAAAAACTTGCAGCTGAAGAAGGCCAAGGGCTGGGGCGTGCCGTTCACCAGTTACTCCAGTATTGCACTGCAGGCAATGTTGCTGGCATCCGTTGTCAACCTGAGGGCAGCGACGGGGTTATGGTGAGTTAAGGTGGTGGCACTAGAGAGGGCCCTTTTCGTCTGGATGAATGCCTGCTGCTGCGGAGCTTCCCACGTCAGTGTTTTCAGTTTCCCCTTCAGGATAGACGTCAGGGGGTACATGATGTGGGCGATGTCTGGAATGAAGTGCCAGTAGTAATTTATCATCCCAAGGAACTCCTGAAGGGCCTTAATGGTTTGGGGTTCAGGGAAATTTTCTATAGCACTTACTTTAGAGGCGGTGGGGCACACTCCTGCTGGGGAAATCTCGTGGCCCAGGAAGTCTACTTTCTCTTTCCCGAAGATGCATTTGTCGAACCTGACAACTAATCTGTTGTCTTACAGACATTTCATGACGGTGTGGACGTGGCGAAGGTGTTCCTCTGGGGACCTAGAAAACATGAGGATGTTGTCAACGTAGCAGATGCAGAAAGGAAGATCTCCCAAGATGGTATCCATCAGGTGCCAGAAGGTGGCACCTGCATTCCTGAGACCGAAGGTGGAATAACAAAATGTGTAGCTTTCGAAGGGCATGATGATGGCAGCTTTTGGGATGTCGTCGGGATGCACAGGGACTTGGAAGTATGACTTCAGTAGATCCACCTTGGAGAAAATTTTGGCTCTGTGGAGGGTGCCTGCCAGGTCTTGCATGTTAGGGAGGTGGTTAGTGATCTGGTATTATTATCAAATTCAGGCACCGATAGTTCCCACTGGGCCTCCATGAACCATCTGATTTCTTTACCATGTGGAGAGGGGACACCCACAGGCTTGATGCCTTTTTACAAATGCCCATGCGTTCCATTTCTGCAAAAGCCTGTCTGGCGTCTTGTAACTTTTGGGGGAACAGACGTCGGAACTTGGCATGGGTTGGTGGGCCCATCATGGTGATGTGGTGGAAGATGCCGTGCTTTGCCAAAGACCCAGGTGACTAGCGCAGTTCTGGTCTGAACACAACTGGGAATTCCTGTAGGAGGGACGTGTAGCTGTTGGGGGCTGCTCAGCATAGGGGGGCATCCCGGGTCCGGTGGAGAGCTGATGGGAATGGCATGTCCCTGTGTCGAGGAGGCACTGTCTGGCGACGTCGACTAGGAGTCCTTGGTGCCCTAGGAAATCCGCGCCCAGCAGAGGGAACTTAACATCTGCTACAATGAAAGGCCAGTGGTGTCTGTGCCCCAGGATTGAGATAGCCCTGGTCATTGTGCCATAAGTGTGGATAGGAGTTCCATTTGCTGCTATGAGGGAAGGTAGTGAGCCGGGTATTTTTTCTAAACCTTCCCTGGATGGCAGGAAAACTGACTATATCACCCCCGTAACAACCAAAAGGTGGCATTTGGAGATCTTGTCTGTGATGAAAAACCCTGCTGGGCAGGGGGAGTTGGGTTTCGCGGCCACAGCTGTTATTTGTGGCCGCCTTTGCCATTTTTTGTGAAAGAGCATGGAGGCCTGCAGGTTCTGGCGTTGGTCCCAAACTTCCTATGGTAGAAACACAATGCCGGGTTTGGCCATGTCCTGTGCTCTCTGAATGGCGGTTTCTTCTTATACACGGCGTTGATGTCTCCGTCGTCGTCGCCCTCTTCCTCCGACAGGTTGCAGGCTCCCAGGGCAGCAGCGTGTGTCGAAGCCTTGGTGGCCTCGTATAGTTCCTGGGCTTTGTCAACTAAGGCATCCATGTCCCGGTTCTCTGCATCCCTTATCTGGCGCCGAACTTCCTGCAGGAGGTGCTGAAGGAAGATAGCTTTTGTCAGATCAATTGTTTTCTTCCTCCCGTTCTCGTTGCAACGTGGGAGTGTTATTAACCCCCGCAGCTGGTCCCAGGCTTCCCTGGGTGATGCATCTCCAAGGGGCTGGGATAACAGGTCGAATGCACGCTGCGCTATCTCGGACACAGGCATGGAATAGGAATTCATCAGTTTATTTTATAATTCTGTGTATGAGACTTTAATTGCGTGTCTAGCCAGGGGGAGATTCTATTGAATACTTTTTCTGATTTTGTAGCATCGTCTGAGATGCGCGCCATGTGAAAATGCGAGTGTGTGCGCCGGAACCACGATGCTGTGTTTTGGCTTGAGAATGGGGGAAGCTTGACTGTGTCTGGCTTTGTTGGTGAGAGCGGCGTGCAGATGATGCTCTCAGGTTCGCATTGAGGTTTTACCTCTGACATCTTGACTGCTCACGCACCAAAACACAGGAAAACGCGCCATATTGAGTCTGTTAATGGTGCTGATTTGTTCGGGAAGTTGAACGAAGTGCCAAAACGCACCCTTTTGGGTACGCCATATTTAGTCCGTTAATTGCACGGTTTCCGTCAGGCGGGGTGCTATCAGAGGCCTAAACTTTACGCCACAGTTAGTCCGCTAAAGGCTCTCTTGTGGTAGGGTGCGGCTGTAGTTAGTCCGTTAACGGCTGGGCCAAAACCGCGCTACCTGTCCCTGACCCGGGGTCACCAATGTGAGGCTTCAAGGAAACGTCAGAGGTACGAAACTGATGCTTTATTATGTTGTTGTTGTTGTTTTTTAGATGTAGCTGGCCTTGTGCCAGCATGGGCTCTTGCTCCTAGAGCAGCCTGTAACTCTATGTTGATGATGAGTCTGTGAGATGAGTAGGTTGGATGAAAACTTTATTATGATGCATGAAAGTGATTTTGGTGGGGGTGATTTTTGAAATGAAAAGATTTAACAGGCAAGGTTGCAACCTCTTTGAACCCTAAGGTACCCATCAGATGAGGATAAAAGTATGATAGCAGTGAGCGTTGGCTAGTGGGAGAGGCCAACAGATGGAAAAAAGAAGAATTGAGTAGTAGGTACAGGTAGTGCTTTATTATTCTCGACAGGTGTTTATAAGACAAAAAGCGGACGGAAAGGTAACGGGCGACCCGAGACCCACTGCAGCGTCCATACAAGATTTGTGTTTTTTAGCAAGTATAAAAATACGTACACCATTTGTTGCATGACACATAAAAGGTAGATATACATATCGGCAGAAAGGCCGTACAATGATGCATAAGACGAGGTACACAAAGAATCTGAAATAAAGACAGGTAAAATACATGACATGATTAATGTACATCTGAAAAGGAGAAACACAAGGAAAGAGAGGCATGAATTGACGCCCCTACAACAGAAAGCAAAATGTCCCTGAGTTTTGTTTCATAAAAAAAGAAAAGAGCTGTTGACTTGATATTAACAATCTCAAAGTAGCCTACACACGGATAACACTGGCAGTAACGGAATTCTGTCAGTCTATTGTAAAACAATCCTTAATGCAGCGAATGGAGTTGCACAGTTATGCTTATGACGTTCAAGAAACATGTTAATAACATTACTGAGGTGATTAAGAAATGATGTACAAAAGCAGTTTGATACGCACCCAGAAATCATTTATCTCACAAATAATCTCAAACGAGGCAAAATTCAAAATGGATAATGGGATTTTGAACCAGTCTTGACTGCATAAGTGCTGACAGTAGTTATGAGATTTGTATATTTTCAAATAAGAATCTCGGAGCTTTAAAATTGTCATATATGTCTAAAGTTTTGAACTCTGTGTGGATGTTTGTTAGAAACTGCGGTAAATTTATGTCATACACAATTTGTCTAATAAAGTCAGCCTCATAGAATAATATCTTGACACTTTGTGTTTTACTTTATGGAAATCGAGCTGACATCTTAGCAACAAATGAATGAAGACTGTTTACCTTTGACCAGCTGGATGCGTTCAGAATACTGTCCGAAGAATAAAAGGAGCGACAGTAAAGAATGGATAGTTTAATAAATTTTGATTTCCGATACCTATTCAAGTGACTTAAACTTAGTCTTAAATCTTAGTCCTGTGTAAAGTTGGAACTTTAGGTCCATATTCTCGAGAAATGATAAGGTAGAAGAGCAAATTATGTATGAGGTTAATCAAAGAATATCCGAGATTAGCAGATGAATCAAAGAAACCGAAGCAGATGAAGCTTTGACGAGTCGTGTTCAGCGTCCTACCAAGTGATTTACGAAGACAACAATTCCAAATTTTCTCTCTTGAGTACGAAAACTGACGGCTGAAGACAATCCAAATTCAAGGGCCAGGTAACGTTTAACTTTTTTTTTTTTTTTGATAAATGGTTGCCAAAATTTGGTATTATTATAGTTTCGGTCAACTTTGGATATGTATTATTTTTTTTTTTTTACGTGTTATCATTCATTTTTGAGATGGTTCATACGAAAACTTACTCGAATCTTGCGCAAATTAATGTTTACGGAGATATTTGCCGATGAATATTCCTTATTGTTATCCCATCAAAGTACGATTTACAAGGTAAGACAATAATCCCCCTCCAAAGCTAACACGGCAAAATTGTAACCAGTCAACACCCCTAGGTTACGTGGTGTTATTTTTTAGGTAAAATTACAGTTTCGGTGTTGACTGGTTACAATTGCGCCGTTATCTATGAAGGCCTTGTGGGAAGGCCGGTATTGTCTTACCCAGTGACCCGTACTTTGATGGGATAACAATAAGGAACAATATTCATCGGCAAATATCTCCGTAATCATTCATTTGCTTAAGATTTGAGTAAGTTTTTCTTATGAATCATCTCAAAAATGAATGATCACAAGTAAGAAACTAATGCATATCCGAATTTGACTGAAACTGTAATAATACTGCCAATTCTCTTAGGCCTTACTATTAGATGTTCGGTATTCTTTGGCAGCCTAGTCATTTAAATTTTCCATAACCGAAGCTACAAATGATCCATTTTGTTTCTTCTCAGATACATATATATTTGTCCTTAACGTATTTATTTGTTGTTACCTTTATCTTTAAGGTCTAGACCTTGTTTATCTTAATCCTTCGTGGTTTATTTTGGGGTGGTTCGAAACTCGTCTGTGGTAAAACGCTCACACTAGATATTCCGGCTAGCATTGTAATTCTTTCTCTATGACAGAATGTCGGTTTTGGTCGCATTGTGAAGTAAAATAGCCTAATTGCAATTTGTTTTATTGACTTACCGGTAGAAATTAAAAACAATAAAATTAAATGGTCACAACGATGCATTGAGGTTAACTAAGAACAGAAATTTAGGTGATGCTATGTTAGTTGAATTCTTATCATCATTAAATCTAAGCCTAATAGCATATGATAAATAATCAAATTATGGTTATTTTGACATTTTTTTCTCTAGGCTATATGAGAGGTCAAGGAAATTATAAGTTATGGTAAAACTGAAGACTGCTAGCCTACCTCTCCCCTCTGGTTTGGTAACTAGGCCTACAATTTTATATGCAAAATGGGTGTGCGCTGAATGGCCTTCTTGGCCCCAGTGCCTGGGCTTTTGCCTTAAATATCATACATCCAGCCATCCATCCATCCATCCAAAATGGGTGCTGTTTTTAGTATCAGGCCCTTGGGGATGAATCTAACAATTTAAGTAAGAGGCAGTGAATATCATAAATATTAACAAATGGCACAAACTTCAACAAAAACTTGAGCAAAAGGCAGTAAATAGCCTATTCTGGTCAGTGACTGGTGGGAACCAAGATGCGGTAGTGGTCTGCAGTTTTACCTAAGTTACTTATATATTGGTGAAAATATGAGTACTTGCCTAGCCCGCAAAGTCAATTATTGTTTGAAAGGTTGGTAATTCTGTATATTAGCTCTGCGCCTGTTTTTACCTTTTCAACTGGTTTTATCTACACTTTTAGGGGCTGATACTGGCGGTGCATGTTTGTTGTCGGCCAAATGGAATGTCCCTTCGCCGTGTTTAGTACTGGCCCCGGGGTGGGTGTGGCGTTTACCCATACGTTAACAAGTTATTGCACTTGCAGGATGGGATATGAACCGTTTGAAACAGATGTACCCGTGCTCTGTCTTGTGAAGATCGCATATGGAAACTCTTTGTTGGGTGGACTTCTGGGGTTAATTACAGGTTAATTGCACTCGAGCACCAAAAATTAAAGGTAAATTCATAATTAGCAACCAAAAAACTGTAGAAAAAGTCAAGTTATAGTGCCGCCGTCGCCGCTGCGGAGCTACTATATAGTTCTACCGAAAGGTTTCACAAGGCTAGTTACAGGGATACATCCTAACCTTACTTTCTAACCTAACCTAGGGCACCATGACCTTACCTGAATGAAGGAGTAAACTATTGGGATACATACTAACCTTGTCTTCTATAACCTAACCTAGCATATGGTGCTAGGGCCTTAACTAACTAATGGGCAAAACCATACCATAGGCCCCCATCTTAACCTGATCTAGAGGAACATTTAAATTATAAAGGTGAAATTACGAATTCATCTCAACCCGATAATGCACCCAGGGCCCTAGAGAGGGCATCCACATCTTCCCCTTGGCATTGCACACAGCACGTGCCTTACTTTAAAGTTGAGAGGTACAACTGAAGTCACACATTCACCCCGTATCTCTGTAACAGTAATTCATTTCAGCTACGGTAGAAGGGCCATTTAAAGGAGGGGGTTATGGCACTTCAAGACAGATATAAAGCAGTTGCTGTTGATTTTATATATAAAATTAAATTAAGAGTGCCCCACCATCAGCAGTTTTTACTCATAAGGAGGTAATTTTTAAATGAATATCATTAGGTGTTGAAAACTGGAAGGACTAAAAAGCATTTGGGAACTGCATCTGAAGTTGTGAAGTGTTAATTGGCCAAAATATTTCCCAAGTATATATTATGTAACAAAAACAAAAAGAGAGGACAAGTACTTGTGTATAGCTACATGCACTACAAACAGGTAACACTTCAGGGGCATTGTATGGGAAGTTTTACCTGCCTGTGGTGCTTGTGCTATACACAAGTGCTTGTGGTTTGTTATTTTGTTGTTTTTCATAATAGTTGGGGAACTTTGTAACCAATTAACATTTTACAACATATGATAAAATTCCTGGATACTTTTTAATTCTTCTCAGTTTTCAACACCCAATGTATTCATTTAAATAATGGGCTCCTTATGAGTAAGAACTGCTAATAGGAGGGCACTAACTGTATTTAATTTCATGTGTAAAGTCAAGAGAAACTGCTTTTTATCTATCTTGAAGTTCCATAATACCCTGTATCAATAAATGCCCCTCGTAGTTAAAGTGAATTACTGCAGTAGAGATGTGGAACGAACGTGTGACTTCAATTGCACCTCGCATCTCTAAAGTAAGGAACATTCTGTCAGCAACGCTAATGGGAAGCAGTGGTTGGCCCCCTAGTCCATTAGGATGCAGAGCACACTGTTAGGTTGATATGAATTTCTTTATTTCATTTTTATGATCTATGTTCCTCTGGGTAGGGTAAGATTGGAGGTCCAGGATATTCATTGCTTACTAGTCATATAAGGCCCTAGCACCCAATGCTAGGTTAGGTTATAGAAGACAAGGTTAGTATGGATCACAGTAGTTTACTTCTTGACCAATGCTCCGCCAGTCAGGCAAGGTCTTGGTACTATTGTGCACAAAAGTCCGTTTCCTTAGCCATCCAGAGAGTGAACACGAATCCACTGACTATGAAACACCGAAGCAGTTGAACAAGTAACTTATGGAAGAGTAAAGTCTCCATATTCTAATGTCGTTAAGAAAGTGATCATAAAGTTTTTGTTGTTGACGATACTGGGTTTGAGTGTAAAATGTGCAGTTAAGGAAATATGCGAAATAAATGAGAATAAAATTACTTAGGAAGTCAGTATTCATGAATTAGTATTTCCTATAGATTATTGTATCTTATCAACAGACATGACTCTACACAAGATCGATACAAAACAGTGGTGTTCTATAATCTGCACTGGCATTTGTGCATGTCCCAAGTCACCTCCTACCAAAGGTATGCAGAAACCCCCCACATTTGCATTCTCATGATTCGCAGGTTCACCTATTCGCGGATTTCTCTGTGGAACATATATACACATTATTTGTAGAAAATTCTCCCATTTGTGGTATTTTTCTTGGAGAAATATTCACTAATTACTGTATTTTCATATAATTTTCATGACTAAATGCACTTTTTGTGATAAAACTATTAAAATATTCAGGTATAAGCATTTTTAGAGATTTTTTTTGTGTTTGAACTATCAAAATAGGCAGTTCTAAGTGTTTTTAGAAGGGCTTTAAGTATTTGTGGATTTTAGCTACTCACGGGGGTGTGTGGTACGCATCCCCCGTGAATACAGGGGGTTTACTGTACCTCTTACCACAGTTATGGGTAGCGTCATCCTTAAACCTTTGGTATAGACCATTATGTTAAAGTGTCAACACCATAATATTATTGGTGGATTATTAGGTTTCATGACCATGGCATTCTACATTAACAATAATCACAATTGGACAGGTAAAAGATTATTCAATTCACAGCACATTTTCTTTGCTGTAACCTCACACTGCCAACAAAACCACCAAACAATACATACTGAAAAAATCATTTGCTAGTTACATCTTTTTAGACTACCACTTACCAAGAAAAACTCTCTCTCTCTCTCTCTCTCTCTCTCTCTCTCTCTCTCTCTCTCTCTCTCTCTCTCTCTCTCTCTCTCTCCTATCAATTTTTTTGTATTTATCTGTATACTATTATTAATATTTTTTCTCTGCTTCTTTCTTTCTGTCTCTTTACTGAATATGAATTTGTTACATTGGTGAAAGTATCTGAATCTTTCATTTTGTGTTGGTATTTAAAAAAATTTACTTATAGCCATAATTTGTAAGTGTCTAAAACTGGCATACGGTTGTCATCACCCATATTGCCCACCTTCACTATGGATGTTGGCCTAATCACGCAGCACAACTAAATACAGTAGTTGTCATCACCCATATTGCCCACCTTCACTATGGCTGTTGGCCTAATCACGCAGCATAACTAAATACAGTATAACAGATCTATGAATGTTTACATGTAAAGGATGCACCAGCAGTAGTTTGCGGTTGCTACCTCAATAATGTGTGTGAACTGAAAATTTTGCTAATTTGCTGCTACAAATGTTAGTTTTTTTTTTTTATAAGAGGTGGCTTGCAGATTATAGAACACCACCATGAACACTGTTGCTGATATACTAATTCTTGAATACTGATTTCCTAAGCACTTTTATCCTCATATTTATTTTGCATATTTCCTAAACTGCACATTTTACACTCAAACCCAGTATTGTCAACAACAAAAACTTTACAATCACTTTCTTAACAATATTAGAATATGGAGACTTGACTCTATCCTCAAGAAAAATACCTGCTTCCCACTCCTTCCTGTTCCCAGATGCCCATATGGTGTGACATCTGTTGGGTCTTCCATTAGTTACTTGTTCAACTGCTTAGGTGTTTCCTAGTCTGCGGATTCGTGTTCACTCTCTGGATCGGCAGAGGGAATGGACTTTTGTGCACGATAGTACCTTAAGTTGGGTTAGGGAGGGTAAGGTTAGGGTGCATCCTTGTAATTGGCCTTGTGACATCTTTGACCTTTATAATGTACTCTGTGAATTGTAGACATGAACTATATATTTTTTCCAGGTGCTTATCTGGTAGTTTGTGCATCATAGACCATTCCTGTTGGTGCAGTTTACTGATTTTTGGTTCCCTACAATAATAACTCTAGTTAACCACAATGGTTTCCCCATTGTTGTTTGTGTAGTGGGTTTGGGAGTAGTTTCCACCACTGTAATGGTCATAAATGCATAATGCATTAGATAAGCAACCAGAAAAATGTTTGAGGCATGTATTTGGTGAGAAATTAAAGTATCATAGTAGCACCCGGTTATAGTATAATACAGGGACAGCATGTTTTATTCTTTTTTAATTGTTTTTCCCCACTAGGCCATCTTGTTAATTGTAACATTTATTTTATTTCTAAATCATCACATATGCATATCCTATTAACTGAATTACTGTATAATAGTCTGTAATTAGTTATGTATATATTTAGTGCCTTAATCAAAAGACCAGATTAAATCCACACAAAGGGGAGGTTACAATAAAGTAACCCTTGATGCTTGGATGCAGAATCTAGTGGCGACAAAAAACCTTGTGCTCATATTATCAAAGAGGCTGAAATGTACTGTAAACCCAACCCTGGTCAAGTAAGGATCAGGATGCTGTATATCAAGTTAATAGATTAGAGGCTAGTTTATTATGTATCCGTGCAATTACAAGTCAGGAACAGATTCTAATGAAATAGGCCTAATACTAGGTGTTGTATCTTCTCATATCTAATTATAACTACCAGGGTCCACTATCACACAGTCCTCTTGCTCTCCTTCATTACTGGCGGCTGTTACATTTACTTAGTGATGGTTTTTGTGTGTATTTTTGAGGGTTTCAAATATTTTTTATTCATTCCTGTTGGAGTTTCATGTTTTTTTAAGTTTGGCAGTCAACCACCTGTATTCAGAGACTATAAACTTCCTACAGCAATCACTAAAGCAGCCAAGATGGCAGCAGGGGGTATGCATAGATAATCATAGCCAATTGTACAACTATGGTAATATGCATTTGTGATTATTTTTTCATAAAAGAAAAGTTGTTGCAGTTGAGGAAATAGGAAGGGAAATAAGTGCTGTGCAGAGATATTGTATGTCATCGTGGTGTTATACTATAGTTATGCCCATTTTTTGTTGGATGCTTTTTAACTTGAATTTCACTTTAACCCATCATTCATAACTTGTCCACTCTAGGGGCACTGTGTCTTACCTAGCTTTGTCTGATGACACACCCAAGGGAACTGCTGCCCTCTTCTGGGGGCAAAGGACTGAACAGTAGTGGCTGTTCTTGTCTTGAATAGGTTGCAGAGCATTTGTCCAATTTTACTGCTTGACAAGGCTAAGCCCTTTTAGACTAGGGGTTAATAGTACTAATGGTTGGGAGAAACATGTGGTAGTCTTAGGATGTGTCTATTCATTGTTCAGTACAGCATAAGGTTAGTTTTGGCCGTGCCTAAGTCCCATTAGAAGTGAATCAATTAGCACCAATGGTTGTATGATGATGATCCATGTGTTTTACCCTTATGGAGTTTGAAGGGTATTTTAATCATATCCTGGCTTAAATACTTACTGCTCGATCATTGTCATCATCATCATCACTGTCTCCTGTGCTGTGCAATGTAAAGAACCACTGTGATGTTCTGCTACCCATGTCTTTCACAAAGCTCTCATCTGCCTCCTGTCTCATAGTTCCCATCCAAGGAGTTCTTCTGGTGCCCACAGGAACCCAGCTGACATTATCATGTACTATTCTCTCAGGAGTTTTGCAAAGGTCCTCTCCAAACCATTTCCATCTCTCCTTTATCATCATCTCATCTCCATATGGAACTTGAATAATTTCCTTTATGGTATAGTTTCTGAGCCTATCTTGACTTTAATATTCATCTTAAAGCATTTTTCTCAAATTGACAAAATTTTTTAGAAATGGTTTCATTGTTGTATGATGATTCATGTTCATACAGAATAGTGAGCTAAAGTATAATGCAAAAAGACTTCATATATCAATTTTTTAAGTTAATTGTTTGATATTTCATGCATTCTGTTACCTGTCCAGTATCTTTGCCAAGATTCTAGGCTATTTCCTCCACCACCTTCAAGGTCTATTCTTACATAACACCTCTGTAATTCTGTAATGTGTTTAGCCAATCAGAACATAGATTTTTATAATTTTCAAGGTTTTGCATATGAGACTCATCTCATTTTTCCCTTGGAGACATATTCGGTAGGAGAATGGGTTTTGTTTGAGGAGGTAATGTGAAGGCAAACATTAATATTTTTTGTCCAGGTAACTTTGCACTTCATAGAATATAACTTTCATTGGGTGCAAAATACCTCAGTGGTATTACTGAAAAATAAGAGAAATACTTGACAAACTTGAGAGGTATATACTGTATAGTGGACCCACAGCTATTAGTAGCTACAATTTTTGAAAGCAGGTACATTTGACCACCACTGGACGTAAAGTAAACTTTGGTGTTATTGTTTGAAAATACTGTAAGTCAAAAACCACTCTGAGAACTTTACAGGCATTGTGAACTTTAAATTTTCAAGAACCATGATTTAGAAAAATGGCCAGGTAATGGTGATGAGTGAGCCTCTTGTTGACACTTGGTTTATTGTAAAAATAATTGGTATGAAATTATGTGGTCCGTATATTAGGATTGCTGGTACATGGCATAATACTGCTGAAAATTCCTTGAGCAATTACCCACCCATTGCTTCGGTTTTAAATTTGTGGGGAGTTATCTCTTAACCCACTTAACAGTAATAATGAACTTTATGAAGGTTATCATCACAAAAGAGGATCAGCGCAGTTTGTTCTCTCTCTCTCTCTCTCTCTCTCTCTCTCTCTCTCTCTCTCATCAGTAAAATTCTATGCTAAACAGATTTCCACCAGGCAACTGATGTACTGTGCTAATAAAGAGTGATTTGTTAATAAGGCCCTTGAGAATCTTAATAATTTTCTTCTAGTAGGTCTCCTAGGATGAAAGAAAAAATGTGTGCAATATGGTACCCTTTTAATAGCTTGCAATGCAATAGTGGACCTATAACTGGTGCAATGGTAAAATACCCAAAACTGGTAAAGCAGGACATGAAATTATGCAGTCTTGTTTAAGGTACATGAGTTGAAATAGACTTTGGCTGTAATATCTTATTAGATGTAAATAATTCAAAAGTTAGTATGTATATTGTATTATGAGTTTTTATGGTTGGACTTACAGTAAAAAAATTTTTTCACAGGATGGCATTGCGGGGGACAAGAGTCGTGGAATTGGCTGGTTTAGCTCCTGCTCCTTTTTGTGGGATGATTTTGTCTGACTTTGGTGCCAATGTTATTCGTGTTGACAAAGTAAGTAATAGAGTATGTTCACCATCTGAAAAAATTGTGGTACTCTTAATTTCAGGGTATTTTATTGTTTTTGTCTTCCAAATGAAGTAGTATTTTTCAAAATGAGCAGAAAATATGCTCTGAGCTGCTATGGTTTACCAACTTAATTTAGCAATTGCTTGTTATTCCTGATGGTACTGGATCTTTACCACTTTTTATTATTCCAAGTCACTTCTAATTTCTTCAGATGTCACATTCTTAATTTGATCATATCAGCATCCTCCTATTCATGAATAGTATTTATTGATTTATGAAATTAAACATATGGTTCCTAAAATACTGTACAAATAACACAATACAGGACAAACATTTCATAGTTTCACATTCATTAGTCTAATATTAATTACAGTTTTAATGATTTAACTACATTTAATACAGCATATGGCAAATATGCACAGGTAGAGGGAAATGAATTTCTCTTTCTCTGCAAGAATTAGCCTTAAATCTCATACATAAAAATGATATTCGTAACAGGTTTAATGACTTGTAACTTATCAAAGATAAGACCCCTTATGACTTTGTCTTTATAAACAGAGTCATTCATAATATTAATCAGTTGGCACCAGATTGGGGTTAAGGTTATTATGCAGCATCCACAGGTAAAAGATTGCGAACATCTGAAGTAATCATAAATTTTCATATAGTTTGTGTCAGTAGATAATATGTAAAACCAGCAAATGAGACCACAGCTTTGAAACTTTGGTATACTGTATTAAAATGACTGTACTTTAGTACATTATATGTAAGTATTGGTTATACTGATAAGTAAACTTACTTAAGCAGATTCATCCAGTAGTGTATATTGTACTTTGAAGAATGATTGATCTGGGCTGTTTTTAGTACTACTGAGTATTGTGGCTGTATTGATGTTCTTTAAGCAGTATTTTAATATTCCACTTATGCAACAATAAGTCATTCTGAATGATGTTCACAGTGGGGTTTAACAGGTCAGTGTTGTAAACAGGCACAGTATTCTGATAACTGCCCAGTGATGACCTAAGAACTCTGCCTATTTTCATAGTTATTTTAAAATGCCCAAAATTTTCAAGAAAGTTCATTAAAGTATTTAATTGCAACTTAGGGTTTGCAACACCAACACGGGTGTCAGTACTTACTGTAGAGGGAAAGCCTCTCAGAATCTCTGACTAGGTTGTTGAAACTTGTGTGAAGATGAACATACTAGAACTTACACGTTTTCATGCAGAATAATACTGTTCAGTAATGCATCATAAGGAGTGAATGGATGGACCTTGAAGTTCTCTACGTTACTTTATTTTTTTAATGTTAGATGACCATGCAACTCACTTTTTCATGCAGACTTTATTAATGTGCGCCAAGAAATTCCATAATCTTATTTCCAAAGCTTCATAAATACAGACCACATTGAAGTTTTACTGGCAGCTGGGAAAGTAGTTTTCTGTCACAGGAGACATTTTAACAGTTAGATATTCTCTTAATCCATTTTACACCAAAGTCTTAGTAGAATATGCTTTCTTGTATTCATGGTGTGTATGCAATGGAAGATTGCTCAATGCAGTATTGAGTTGTTTTTGGAATTTGAAATACAGTGAACCCCCTGTATTCGCGGGGGATGCGTCCCACACCCCCTGCGAATAGGTCAAATCCGCGAATGCTTAAAACCCCTCTAAAAACACTTAGAACTGCCCACTTTGATAGCTTAAACCAAGAAAAACCCTGTAAAAATGCTTATACCTGAGTATTTTAATAGTTTTATCACAAAAAGTGCATTTATTCATGAAAATTATATGAAATTACAGTAATTAGTGAATATTTCTCAGTGAAAAATACCACGAATGGGCGAATTTTCCGTGAATGATGGCTAGATATGTTCCACAGGGAAACCTGCGAATGCGTGAGTCCGCGAACCATGAGAACGCGAATACGGGGGGTTTACTGTACTGCAATTTGACTGCAGTATATTGAATTGTGCCAAAGCTTTAAATGTTTTATACCTGATGTTTGTTCAGCTTTATCATATATATATACAGTGAACCCCCATATTCATGGGGATGCATCCCACACCCCCATAAATAACTAAAATCCATGAATACTTAAAACCCCTCTAAAAACACTTAGAACTGCCCATTTTGATAGTTTAAACATAGAAAAACCCTGTAAAAATGCATATACCCGAGTATTTTAATAGTTTTATCACAAAAAGTGCATTTATTCATGAACATTATATGAAAACACAGTAATTAGTGAATATTTCTCAGTGAAAAATACCGCGAATGGGCAAATTTTCCGCGAATAATGGCTAGATATGTTCCACAGAGAAACCCGTGAATGTGTGAGTCCGCGAATCACGAGAACGCGAATACGGGGGGTTTACTGTACAATATTCTGCTAATTTAGAGGTATTACTTAATATTACCCCTGTAAAAAAAAAGAGATTTTAGTATTCATTAGTTTACATGTAGATATTAATGCTGCTCTTCAGAAAAATGACATTTTCCTAATAAAATTAAGTTTCATTATAATGACTTACCAAAACACTGTAAAAGCTTTTATCTCTTTAAAATCGAGACGTCAAGATATAAATTTTCAAACTTTGTTTGAACGCTGATACAATTATGGAAGATTCCAACTCACCGGATGCCGGGTGGGGTAGCGGCAGGAGACATACCCATAAACCCAGGTCAGCTTCATTCTCGGGCAGGCTGGGAATGCATCAGCGCCACCGCCTGCCTCGCGCAAACTGTTTGGGTTCCTTTGTCTGCTTGCACCTCTTGGTTGTGGTGTCTCTCCCCAGAAGTACTCAATTGCCTGTTTATTTATCTAATAGCCTAGCTCTGGGATTTCGGGAGGGTGGCAAAGCTGGATTCAAGCTTCGATCCAGAGTTTATGCAGGGAATTTGTGCTCCAGCCAAACTAGTTAAACTTAAATACGACGCATTCGTTGTGTACAGCATGTGGCTGAAAGAGTGTTCCCAGGAGAACACATGCAGTGAATGTGGTTGCTGAATGGAGTCAGGAGTTTTGGCAAACATACAGTTCCCACCAGATAAAGCTGGTTGGAGTTAGGGATAGGAAAGTAGCTGTAAGGAAGCTAGGCTATCATCTTCTTCAGTGTATTGATACACCTCCCCACCGGCTGTTCTCTTCCTCCCTCCTGCACTCCCTCCTCTACCGCTGCTCTTTCCCCTCTCCCTCTTCTTCTCACCAGCTTCCCAGTATGTTTTCCTAAAGCCAAGCTCCAGCCCCAGACTGATAAATCTGTACCTCGTTTCTTTTCGAAACTGTAAATGGAAGCAAGTAAATGAACGGGTTTCATGGAGTCGGTCTTTTAAGTTTGGGTGCGTTCACACCGTGAAGTCCGGCGCGAAGGCCGGTAAGACGCCAGTGCGTGCTGGTGATAACACACGTGGTTGAACGCCATCGCTAAGCCAGGCGTAGTCTGCTCGTTTTTCTGAATCTTTTTGGAGCAAAGGTAACGGTCCCGCCGCCTTTCTGAGGTTAGGAAGACAGTCCGGCGCTGCTAAAAGGTCAGAAATTAAGTTGCCTGCTCAGCAGGCTCGTCCCCAAGCGCAGAAAGCCTTAACTCTGGTATGAAGTAGTAAGTTTGACTGTAGCCTTGGCGACTAAAAAGTCAGGAGATGCGAAAGATCCATCTACGCCATCTTTCGCCACCGCTATCAGTGAGATGGTGTCCCCAGAAATCATCACAGCGGTCGCAGTCGGGCGCACTACCCGCGTTAAGCTCTCGTAGATAGTAGCGTTCATCTTCGCCCTTCATATATTCTATTTTCATCCCCCTCTCCTTGTCATCAGCGTGGATCAGACCTCTCTCGGCCCCAAAGAGGTGCATCTTTGACACCCTGCCTAGTTACTAACTCTTCAAGAAAAGAGATAAATCAGCCCTATACCTGGCTGCTCAGCGTGGGGATCCATCAAGAAGATACATTTCCTGTGACGCCTCCCAGGTCCCCTAGTGCAGTCAAGAGGCCTAGCCTCTCCAGGAAGTTCCGCCAGCATGTCGCCCCCATTTCTCCTCCTGGCACACGTAAGTGTTCATGCTTTGGCTACATCCTCGGCCTCCCAGGAGTCTACTTGCTGGGAGGGAAGCTTGCAGGGCAGAAGTCCGCAAAGTCCTTGTATTCTCAAGGATAGAGAAGTCGTCCCTCCTCAACTCCCTGGACGGCCTGGGCACGGAACTGGATTCTTTCTGGTGAAGAGGAAGGCTCCAGGTGAATCGGCCTTCTTCACATTACGCTTCTCTACTCAGCTTTCGCTGCAGTCGCATTCAAGAACATTTTTTCAGCCAACAGCCCCTCTTCTTCTCCGACTTCTACTGCTATGCCTGGGAAACAAGGTCCTGCCACTTCACTTCCTGCTGGTACTCCACCGCCTCCAAGAAAGCATTAAAAGAGGTAGAGGCGTGGTTGGAAGCTAAGAGGTCCTCGGTAAGTCGCCGGGTTGCGCATCTCTCCTCTCAAAGCTGTCGGGGTAAAAGGAGGCAAAATTATTACAGCACAGAGCTTCCTCACTGGGATCCGCAATTTCAGCACAGGGGACTTCTCGCCCTTAGACCCCCTCTTCAAGACATTTCTCTCATTCGAGAGGCAGCCAAGACCTTTCTTTTCGCCCTAGATAGAATATTTTTCCAGGAACCCTTCAAGCCCTAGAGATTGTCAGCTTTATCGATTGGTCAATGGGAGCTGTTTTCAAACAGGTGGAGCAGGCTAATCTCGTGAGAATGCCTTGGAAAAATCACGGGTTCCTGTCCTGCACCGATATCGCCAGCTTATCCATGATGCGGCAGGCTGGCCCTCCCTCTCGCTCATGGCCACCTGGAAGAAGAGGGAAACCCAGCCTGCTCTTGTCTGGGCGCTGTGACTTCTTCGCAGAGAACGGCTTTGATGTTCGCACCCTTTGACAAAGGGGAGGGCCTCTTCCCAGAAGCAGTAGTGAAAGACGCCTGTCAGCCATGGATGGGGCAGGGCGCGCCATGGACATCCCTGTCTATGTCTTCCACCAGACCAGGCCTGCTCCCGCTCCTTTGACCCAAGACGCGTATCTCCTCTTAACAGGCATCCGCTCGTAACTCCAGGTCCAAACCTTACTCAAGGTCCCGCTACAACTCCAGGGGTCACAAGTTCTCCTCAAAGCCACAAGGTCGTCATACCAGTAAGTAGGATCCCTGTCCTCCATGCGCCGGTGGGGGCCAGACTCAGCCTCTTTTTGGGAGGAATGGAGACAGAGGTGCAGATCAGTGGGTGGTGCAAGTGTTCAGCTAGGCTACCCACCCGCCGTCGCCCAACCTCCTCTCCACTCTCCCATTTCCCCTTGACAGCATACTCAAGAGTGCCCAGTCAAGTTTTTCGGCCCTAGAGACAGAAGTCCGTCTCTGCTAGAAAGCGGCCATCGTGGCGTAGTGCAGGACGCGGTCAACCCCAGGTTTTCTACAACCGCCTGTTTGTGTCCCCAAGTCATCAGTTGGAGGCTGCCTCACGTAAGTGCTCTCTAATATGTAATTAGTGAAAAACCAAGTTCTCCATGTGGAAACAACCGGGCCAGTTCTTCAGGCACTAGCTCGGGGGATTGGAGTGGTGACCTCGACATGGAAGACGCCTACTCTACATTCCAGTACACTGTGACTCCAGGAGGTATCTTCGCTTTGTTTTCTGGGCAAGGACAGAGTTTGGCCAGTTCCTCGGCCCTCTGCTCTGCCTGGCCCACAGCCCCGCAAGTGTTCATCACTTTTTCACATAAGTGTGACTCCCGCCCCGGAGCAGGTCATTGGCTCCACCTGGAGGAAAGCTCGGATTCCTTGTACTTGGTAGACGACTGGCTACCCGTTCATCATCAAGGATCGCTGCATGAGGACTGCAGAACCCCTAAGGTTAGCTCGGGACTTGGATTCTGATAAACACGTGGAAAAGTTGCTTAGTTCTCACAGAGGATTCTTTTTATTGGGGATGACTCTGACAGTCTAGCTTCTTTTCGCGGGTTTTTCTGTCTCCCAAAAGGCTTCTCCTGCTCTCAGATGTGGGGAGAAGTTTCTTCTCCTGACAGTTGTTCACCTGGTCAGTGGATGGCTCTCCTGGAACTCTGTCGTCAGCGGAGCAATTCTAGGTTAGGGGCCGCCTGCACATGAGACCCTTTGCTAGTTTTCTTTCTCCTCAGGGACTCTTGGGACAGAAGGTGGACCAAACGGACTCCACGGTCTTCAACATTCCCCACGACGCCAAGGGCATCTTCTGGTGGAGGTCGCCGAAAGGCTTTCTCGGAGGGTCTGGATCTCCCCTCCCAAGACAAATCCATCCCTGCAGATGTTTTCAGACGCTGGCCCAATGTTGGTTGGGGGAGCAGTCTAGCCAAACCTCAGGACGCTGTGAGTTTGGTCGACGAACAGAAGAAGCTCCACATCATCAAACAGCGAACTGTTGGCCATTCACCGCCCAGGAATTTTCGACCACGTCTTCAGGCCAAGCAGTAGCTGTTCACGCCCGACAACCTCGACAGCTCTAGCCTACATCCGGAAACAGTGGGAGGTACCCATTCCTTCTCGCCTGCCCAAAGCCGCAGGGACCTTCTTCTGTGGGCGGACAGCAACAGTGGCGGCCCTGTTCTCGGTTTGTGCAGTGGAAAACTGAACGCCCTGGCGGACTAACTCAGCCGGGCTGAACCAGAGCCCCACGGGAGTGGACCCGCACCCACAAGTGTGCCTGCAGATCTGTGGAATCTGTGGGCACTCCCATACATCTCTTTCGCTACCTCCAAGAACCATCGCTTCCCAGTGTTCTGCTGCCTTACCAGTTCCAGACCCACTGACTCACTTGGTGGACGCCATGCTCCTAGACTGATGAACCTGTTTGCTATGCCTTCCCCTCTCCCCTTTTCTGCAAGTGGGCTCATCAGGCAGGTGATAAACAAAGTGAAATTCCATCAGCATGTCGTGAGCTGGATCCTCGCTGTCTCCGTTTCTGCCAAGGAAGGAGTGGTTCCCGACCTGCTAGATCTCCCTGATAGACTTCCCGAGGCTTCTCCCTCAAAAGAAGTCGCTTCTCAGACAACCCCAATTTCCTAATGAAGTTCCAATTAGGGATTGTCCATCTTCCTGTTTGACAGGCTTCTTGGGATCTGTCAGGAAGCTCCTGTCAGAGCGAGGTTTTTCAAGAAAGGTTGCAGAGGCTATTGCGGTGGTGCAGAAGGGACTCGAGCAAATTATACCTTAATCCATGGACAGTCTTCAGGAACTGGTAGAAAAAATAGTATCTCCTCTTTCTTCGACGCCTATAACCTTCAATTTGCCGCATTTTTTCATTTACTTGAGGGATTCAAGAAAATTGATGCCATCAACCATCAAGGGCCACAGAGCCATGCTGTCCTCCGCCTTCACCATAGGGGTTAGACCTATCAAATAACCTGAGACTCTGTCAGACCTCCTCAAGTCCTTGGACACAGCCAAGGCCCCAAACCTGCTCCCTTGCCTGGAATTTAGATGTAGTTTTGAGGTGGTTAATGTCTCCAAGGTGGCTGGGGAACCTTTAGCTGGGTCTTTTCTCTTTAGAGGACCCTTTACTAAGAAATCCCTTTTTCTAGTTACTTTAGCAACGGCAAAGATGGTTATGAAACATGTATTTCATTGACAAGGAAGTGGGGTTTTTCACAAGGTAGTGCTGTTTGTTCGCTCGCCACCTTTGAATTTTCTAAATAAGAACCAGTCTCCTTCCAACCCGCGGCTCCGTCCTTAACATTCAGAACCTCTCCAAGTGGCTGGCCCTCAAGAATTGAGGCTTCTTTGTGCCTCGTTAGAGCTAATAATAAACTTACTTGGCCAGAACGGCCAGCATCAGAGGACGTTCCTCTAACCTGTGGTGTTCATGAAAGATCCAACCAGACCTTTATCCAAGAATGCTCCTGGCTTTCTAAGGAACTCATCTTAGAGGCGCACAGGCACATCAACGTAAGAGGACGCAAGACGCTAGTCAAGTCTCACATTCACGGCGCGCTGGGCTACAACTTCAGTGGCCTCACACATAATAAGTCACTTTCGTGAGATCACACAGAGCACCTTCTGAGGTTGAAGTCGGTGTTTGCGCCTCACTACCCTAGGGAGGTTGAAGTTGCGACAGACCCGTTTGGCGTTAGGGGTCCCGTATCGGTAGCAGGCTTGGTTTGGGAACACACTAGGGTAGGTTCCCTTATCTTCCCTGTGGTTTATGGTTATGAGTTACTGGGAAGTCAAAGCCTGAAGGTTCACTCGGGAGTACCCTCCCATTCTAGTTGAGCTGCCGAGGTATAGGGAAGGGGGATATTTAACTATTTTTAGGTTAAAGGTGAGACCTGTTTTTCAGTCTGGTTACTTCCAATTGCTCAGGGCAAGAGCAAAGGAAGTCACTCTCTTGTCTCAGTCAGCGTGTGTATTTCTGACTGCTTGGGCTGTTATGGTGCAGAGTGGCTAGCAGTGCTACGCCCCAAGGCCCTGCAGGTAATGAGCTTCAACCAGCAGTGCACCCTGCCCATCTACTGTGTGTAAGGTGACTCTGCCCTTTTGTTGGTATGGATCCTTAAGATACCCATGGCTGTTTGTCTTTTCTTTTTTTTTGTGTGTGTGTGTGTGTAACCTTTCAATAACCGGTATCTCATCCCCGGCCCTTCCACCTTAAATGTGGAGTTTGTTTACAGTGTTTTGTAAGTCATTGTAATGAAAATGACATTTCTATGGATATACTATGTTTCATTATACTTACCAAACACTGTAACGTAGCGCCTCCCGCAGGGGAGACGTTATCTCAGGTTTTCACCACCAGTATACCGAGAATGAAACTGACCTGGGCTTATGGGTACATGTCTCTCTGCCACGCTTACCCCACCGCATCCGTGGGGTTGGCCCCTGCCACTCAGGGTCAGCCCAAACAAAGTTTGAAAATTTATATCTCGGACGCGTCATTTTAAAGAGATAAAAGCTTTACAGTGTTTTGTAAGTATAATGATACATCATTTTATCACAAAAATGCCATTTTCATATATACTGTACTTATATGCCATTTTCATATAAGTAACTTACCAAGTAATTACATAGCTGAATCCCACATTAAATGGAGGTGGGATACAGGGACATATTCTGCTCCAAAACATTAAAGCATGGTAATGACTTTGAAATAGAAAAATTTTCCAGCATTGATACAATTCTTGTTGTTTCCTTACCTGGTAAGAGAGCTACTGCAGTTGAATACTACCTCTGGTTGGTGCTCATCTTAACCTGTAGTGGTGTGGCTGTTGAGCCGTGGGTCGCCTCTGCTTTGTATGCTAGTAAAGCATACAAAGTGCCCTTGTCCTGGGTGTAGTACCAAATTTAAAAACAACCAGACAACGCTGTCACCTACTCTGAAATCACAGCAACCCATCCACTAAGACTGGTGGGTATTCCAGGTACACTGTACCCACAGACTCCCCAAAACTCGTAAACCCTATGCCAAGACGAAAGGATAGTAGGAGAAAAAGAGTGCTTCCTATGATTCCTCACCCAATACTATGCCAGCCACCGATAATAGCCCCAAGGTACTGCAATTATCAAACATTGTTTCTACCTCCTTCAAATAGTGAGATGCGAAAACAGACCTGCACTTCCAGTAGATTGACTGAAGAATGCAAGTTAGGGACATATTGTGCCTGAAAGCCAAGATGTAGATGCTGCTCTGACGTCATGAGCTCTCACTTTAAAAGTTGGCAACATTTCATGGATCCGTGAATGTGCCTCTGAAATCAAGTCCCTCAGGAAGAACGACAAGGCGTTCTTAGACAGAGGACGAGAGGGGTTCTTAACTGAACGCCAGAGGTTACTGGATGGACCTTGGATTTTTTCTGTCTTACTCGGATAGTACCTCAGAGCTCTGACTTGACAGAGTACTCTCTCTTCCTCCTCAGAGCCAAGTATCTCCATTGAATTCTTAATGGTAAAAGAATGAGGCCAGGGCTTGGATGGGTCCTTGCTCTTGGCCAAAGAACCTAGGGCAAAGGAGGAAACCGCATCTCTTTGGGAAAAACCTACCCTTTTATTGATCGCTTGAATTTTATTAATGCATATAGCAGTAGCTAAGGCAAAGAGGAAGAGTGTCTTGCAAGTGAAGTTCTTAAGAGAAGGGGAACAAAGGGTTTCAGAAGCATGACCTGTCAGCCACTATAAGACTACAGTAAACCCCCAGTATTTGCGGGGGATGTGTACCACACCCCCTGCGAATAGCTAAAATCTGCAAATATTTAAAACCCCTCTAAAGACACTTAGAACTGCCTATTTTGATAGTTCAAACACAAAAAAACCCTCTAAAAATGCTTATACCTGGGTATTTTAATACAATCATACCCTGAACTTACACGAGGTTAGGTTCCAGAACCCCTTGCGCAAGGTGAATTTTCGCGTAAGTTTGGCATGGTCTATAAAAATGGTAATAAATGCTTATTTCTAAAGTTTAAACACTAAATATGACCCTAATCATGCTCCCAAATTATTAAACTAACTTTTAAATGAAATTAAAGTTACTGTAATTTCATTTAAAAGTTAACTTAATACAGTGCCCTTAAAAAAAGAAATAAATGGTTTGCATAAAAATAGAGTTGGAAGGGAATTTTTCCCTCTCTCCCCTTCCGACCGATCTATTTTTAGAAGTCTTCCCAACCTCTTTTTAATAACCTCTTTATTCTGCATCTTTCTCTTTGTTCTGAAATGCTTTTTCATGAACAAACAGTGTTTTTTATTGGGACTAATACAACTCTTAGTTATTATATGTCTCTATGTTTTAGAACATATTTGCTACACAAGCGCATTTACACTTTGTAGACGGTACAGGTAAAATTAGATCGATTTAAACTATCGACTGTACAGGTAAAGACAGACAGAGAAATGATAAGTTGTAAAAATGTGTGAGCACTAACTATGAAAGAGAGAGAGAGAGAGAGAGAGAGAGAGAGAGAGAGAGAGAGAGAGAGAGAGAGAGAGAGAGAGAGAGAAATAAGGGTTGTCCTTACTTAAGAGAGTGAAATTATTTATCAATTATTACGGAGACAGAGAATAACACACGAGAGAGAGAGAGAGAGAAAAAGTTAAGTATACCTTAGTTTAACCAGACCACTGAACTGATTAACAGCTCTCCTAGGGGTGGCTCGAAGATTAAATTTATCTTACGTGGCTAAGAACCAATTGGTTACCTAGCAACGGGATCTACAGATTATTTTGGAATCTGAACCACATTATAGTGAGAAATGAATTTCTATCACCAGGAATAAATTCCTCTTATTCTTCATTGGCCGGTCGGAGATTTGAACTCGCGGCTAGCAGAGTGCTAGCTGAGAACAGAACCCACTCGTCCAATGAGGAACTGAGAGAGAGAGAGAGAGAGAGAGAGAGAGAGAGAGAGAGAGAGAGAGAGAGAGAGAGAGAGAGAGAGAGAGAGAAAGAGAGAGAGAGAGAGAGAGGCTGTCCTTACTTGAAATATCAAGTTAAATTATTTATGAGTTACTTCGGAGACGGAGGGAATAACATGAGTGAGAGAGAGAGAGAGAGAAATTATTCTTATGTTAGATATCAAAAGATGGAAATTTAGTATTAAACTAACTTTTAAATGAAATGAAAGTTTCTGCAATTTCATTTAAAAGTTAGCTTAATACGTTACCCTTAAAAAAGGAAATAAATGGTTGATATAAAATTAGAAGAGAGAGTGAAGATTAGTATCCTATTTTTCTCTCTCCCCATTCCACCGATCTATTTTTAGAAGTCTTCTCAACCTCGTTTGTAAAAACTTCTTTATTCTGTGTTTTTCTCTTTGTTCTGAAATGCTCTATGTCTCTATGTTTTAGAAAGGCACATTTACAGTTTATAGATGGTACAGGTAAAATTAGACCAATTTAATATTATCTACTGTACAGTTAAAGACTTAAACAGAAACAGTAATATGTAGGTTGCGCTAACTACTAGAGAGAGAGAGAGAGAGAGAGAGAGAGAGAGAGAGAGAGAGAGAGTTAAAAGTTAAGTATATCTTAGTTTAACCAGACTACTGAGCTGATTAATAGCTCTCCTAGGGCTAGCCCGAAGGATTAGATTTATTTTACGTGGCTAAGAACCAATTGGTTACCTAGCAACGGGACCTACAGCTTATTGTGGAATCCGAACCACATTATAGTGAGAAATGAATTTCTGTCACCAGAAGTAAATTCCTCTTATGCTTCATTGGCCGGTTGGAGATTCGAACTTGCGGCCAGCAGAGTTCTAGCTGAGAACGGAACCCACTCGCCCAATGAGGAACTACAAGAGAGAGAGAGAGAGAGAGAGAGAGAGAGAGAGATAACAGTTGTCCTTACTTAAGAGAGTGAAATTTTTTATGAATTGTTACGGACACAGAGAGAGAGAGAGAGAATTAGGTAAGGAATCGTTGACTCGCTGATCAGCAACACTCCCCTTTCTTGTCATCTTAAATCAACATATCTGACAGCTTTGTCTTTGAACTTCTTACAAAAGATGAGGGGAAGATATTTGTTTGTTTAAAATAACATGAATTTTGTAATTACAGTTGCATTATTTTCATGACCAAATGCACTTTTTGTGATAAAACTACCATAATACCCTGAACTTGCATGGTTCGAGTTGCGTGAATTCACAGACATGCAAACTTTTCATTGGAACCTAACTGTCATACACGAGTTTTTTGCAGACACGCGAACATTCGCGAATGCTGAGAAACCCTGCAAAAGTGTTTGTTTAATTTTTTATGTAATTTATAAGTTTTCAAGCTTTTATGAAATTAACATTCAATAATAAAAGTAATAATTTCTCTCTCTCTCTCTCTCTCTCTCTCTCTCTCTCTCTCTCTCTCTCTCTCTTCTCTCTCTCTTCTTCTTGAGATGAGATGAGATTTTTATTACATGTATATGTTTATTTGTTTTTTACCTAATAATAAGTGCTAATTTAAATAATAATAATAATAATAATAAATTATTATTATTATTATTATTATTATTATTATTATTAATATTAATATTTGAAAATTAGTACTTATTATTAAGTAAAAAACAAATAAACATATACATGTACCATAAAAGTTCTCTCATCTCAGTAAAAGAGAGAGGGGGAGAGAAGGAGAGAAATTATTACTTTTATTATTTAATGTTATTTAATTTAAACATAAAAGCTTGAAAATTACATAAAAAATTAAACATAAACACTTTTGGAGGGTGTCTCAGCATTTGCAAGTGTTCATGTGTCTGTGAAAAACTTGTGTATGACAATTAGTTAGGTTCCGATGAAAAGTTTGTGTGTCTGTGAATTCGTGCAACTCGAGTCGTGCAAGTTCGGGGTATCACTGTAGTTTTACCACAAGAAGTGCATTTGGTCATGGAAATATGAAAATACAGTAATTAGTGAATATTTCTCAGTGAAAAATACCATGAAAGGGCAAATTTTCCAGAAAATAACGTGTATATAGAGAAATCCAGGAATTGTTCAGTCCGCAAATCGTGAGAACGTGAATACAGGGGGTTTACTGTACATCCGGGTTCCAGGAGACCATAGTGTCCTTCCTCTGTTTTGACGTATCAAAAGACCTGATCAGGTCGTTAATATCCGAGTTTGACAAAAGATCCAGGCCTCTGTGTTTAAAAACTGAGCTAAGCATAGCTTAATACCCTTCAATGGTGGAGGAAGACAAAATCCTCGAATTCCGTAGGTGTAGGAGGAAATCAGCAATCTGCGTTACAGATGTGTCAGAAGAAGAGACATTGTGGTTGAGGCACCATCGATGGAAAACTGCCAACTTGGCCTGGTAGACAAGGCTAGAAGATTTTCGCCTGCATCGGGTAACAGTCTCTGCAGCTCCTTGAAAACCCTTTCGCTGGACAAGCTTGCAGACAGTCTGAATCCTGTCAGGGCAAGAGCAGACAACCTTTGGAGGAAAGGCGTACAGATCCAGATTGGACCAGTCTTGCAGCATGGCCTATTGCCCATGCAAGAGGATCTGGGGGATGGAGAGCAAAAGAGAGGAAGGTGATGGTTCTTGGAGGTGGCAAACAGGTCTAACGTTGGCTTGCCCCACAGTTTCTAAAGATCCAGACAGACCAGGAGATCCAAGGTCCATTCGGTGGGAAGGACCTACTTCTTACAAAAATTCATGTCGTCTGCCAAAACATTTAATTTCCCCTGGATAAACCAGGTGAATCAGAGTCACTTGATTTTGGTCTGCCCACAGGAGTAGATCTCTTGCTGCCTGGCAGAGAGAAAAGGAATGAGTGCTGCTGTGCTTCCGGATATATGCTAAGGCTGTGGTATTGTCAACATGCACTACCAATGTCTTGTTGCAGACTGTGGTCGAAAACACTGAAGGCCTAGATGATCTGCTTTCAGTTCTCTGACATTTATATGTAGACTTTGTTGCTCTGGGGTCCACATACTGGATACTTCCTGATTCCCCAGTAGGGCTCCACAGCCTATGTCCAAGATGTCTGAATAAAAGTCTAGGTTGGGGCTCAGAAGTTGAAGGGACTTCCCTTCTGACAGTCTTTCTTTGGACAACCACCATTGCAGGTCCGATTTGATCTCCGGGGTGACCAGAAACATGCAAGGGTCCGGCCGTGTGTTCCTGTCCCAGTTGGCCTTTAGAAAGAATTGGGGAACTTTCATGTGCAGTCTTCCTAGTTTGACAAACATCTCTATGGATGCCAGAGTCCCCAATAGGCTCATCTACTGTTGAGTCGAGCAACACAAAAGGGCTAGAACACTGTGGACCATCTTGGGAGATGGAAAAGCCTGAAAAGTCAGAGTTGAGAGCCATCCCTAAATAGAGGATTTCTTGCAACGAGGTTAACTGAGACTTCTGGAGATTGACAAGAAAGCCCAGTTCCTTGGTAAGAAGAAGAATCTTCTGTAAGTCCTTCATGCAATTTTCCTTTGTCGGGGAACAAAACAGCCAGTCGTCCAGATACACACTGACATTGATCCCCATTAAGTGGAGCCATTTTGAGAGCGGAGCGATGACTCGAGTGAACGCTTGAGGGGCCGTCGAAAGGCCGAAGCAAAGGGCCCTAAACTGATATACTTTGTCCTGAAAGACGAACCTTAGATATTTCCTGAAGTCTGGATGGATCGGAATGTGGAAGTATGTGTCCTGCATATCTAAGGTTATCATCCAGTCGCTGTGGTGAATGGTTCTTCTCCGTCTTGAATTTTGTCTTCCAGACAAAATGATTGAGGGTGCTTACATTGAGAACTGGTTGCCAGCCCTCTGATGTTTTTGGGGCCGCAAAGAGATGGTTGTCGTCTGTGTTGGTGTTCTCGACTTCCTCTATGGGCCTCTTTTGGATGAGGGAGGAAACTTCCTCCAAAAGGGGCCGAATGTCTCTCTGAGCCTCTCAAGTAAACCAACAATGTGATGGGAGAAGTGACTAATGGGGGGCTCTCCAGGAATGGGATGGCATAGCCCTCCTTCAGAACCTTGATGATCCACAGCTCTGCTCCTCTGGTCAGCCACTTTTCCCAAAACTCTAGGAGTCTAGTTACTACCGGTGCATGAAGGATTCCTTCTCACTCTTTGGGCAATGTCTTGGCTGAGCCCTTCTTAATGGACCTGGCCGTGAATTGGACATTGGAGCAGGTCGGGAACTGAGATCTGGGCCTACATCCATGAAAGGGCTGCTGCTGGAAGGGAGAGGCTGTCTTGGGTGCAAAGGCAGGCGAATCCTTGGGAAACTTGGAGGACTGGGCCAACAAATCTTGCGTTGATTTCTTTTGCAGGTTAGTCACAATTTCCTTAACTGTGTCCTGAGGGAAGAGGTGATGTTGGTCCAGAGGTGAAAATAAAGGGGCCGATTTCTGCGTCTGTGTGACTCCCTTAGTTAGTAAAGGAGCACCAGAGCTCTCTCTTCTTTAGCACTCCTAAGGTAAATAGAGCAGAAAGCTCTAGAGAGCCATCTCTAATGGCCTTGTCTGCACAGGACAAGATTCCCAGCCAGTCCGAGGTGACGTCTCCCGATAAATCCTGGAAGTCCTCTGTTTTCTTAGCCAGTGTTCCCTCTGTCCAGTCAAGAAAGCTAAGAACTTCAAAAACCTTCAAAAGACCCTTGAAAGGTGGTCTAGTTCAGCCGAAGAAAACATTATCTTCGCTGACGAGAATGCAGAACGTCAAGAAGAGTCGATGAGGCCAGAGAAGTCCCCTCGGGAGGAGGCCGCGACTCCCAAAGAAGGAGCTCCCCCGGTGGCTTGAGATAAATACCTCCTACAAATTAAGTGAGAGGGGTTGTGGGGGGGGGAAGGTGAATGATGCTTTTCCTTGCTCCCTTTTAGCCGAAAGCCAATCTCCCATCTCCTTGAGAGACTTCTTGGAGGATGAATAAATACCATCTTGGGGAGTCTAGTCCTGTCATCCGGTTGATTCCTCATCAGAAGGTCGAGGCAGGCAAGACCGGGGCAACTGGGGGAAAAAAGGTGGGAAAATTCACCAAAAGATACTGTAGTAGAGCTGCATAAGAAGAAGGAGGAGCAGGTTCTTGATTGACCTCTTCCTCTTCTGAGGAGACTGGGGACAGGATATCATCATGAGAAGTCTTGGGAACGGAGGGAACCTTCTTCAACAAGCTCATGATTTCTGCTAACTGCAGCTTAATAGGAGCCAGTGATGTCTTGTCTTGATCTAAAGGTGAACGCGACAAGAGACCATGGTCTCTGAGGAGACTGAAGAGGAGAGGGCGCTTGGTGCTCTGTTGGGTACTGAAGAGTTGGTGCCAGGCGCTCTGGAGCTGGTGCCTGCACTTGGGAATTAGAGCCGTGAGCTCAGGAACTGGCACCGGGCACTCAGGATGATGAGCCAGATGTTTGGTTGCTGATGTTGGGCCTGTGAGTGGACACTAGGCGCTTGGGAGCCAGGTGAGGTCGCTTAGTGGTTGGGCACTCAGGTGGGAAGGCCTCTGGACTGTTCCATGTAGATGAAAGTGGTTGCTTGACTGAGGCAGGGACAGAACGGTCCACAGCGTAATTACAAGAAGGCTCTTGGCTGATACTGGCCTTCTTATACCGCTTAATAGGAAGTGGATCTGAGCGGCGACCAACATCATCTGAAGGGCGCTTAAGCAGTTGTGAATAATCTAGGCATCGTTTGTGGTGTCTCCTGTCTGTGCCGGAATCGTCAGAACTTGAAGACAACTAATGCACCTGTAAAGAGACATCTTTGCAATGGCTGTCTGCCACCACCTGGGATCGTGCATCAGGCACGGCTGAGGGCGTGACTACCCTTGTGTAAACCCCACCTGCCTCCCTTGGACTTCTGGTATGCCTTCTCCCAGGTTCAAGGGAGCAGGACACGGACCTTCGTTTAGGAGAACTGGCGGGACGGATAGCCACCTCCTCCACTTGCACTACACTGTCACTCATCATTTTTGGGAACACTTTGTTCATAACCGCTCCCAATTTGGCCACTGTACTCACTTCAAGGTTAATCTTCTTATCGAACCTAGATTCGAGACTAGCAATGGTATTAGGGTCAGAAGGAAGGGAACCAGGCACGGGAGTAGGTGGATGAATAGTAGGAGGGTTAGTAGTAGGACAAACAGCAAGAATAGGAGTAGAAGGAAGAGCAGGACTAGCTTCTAAACTAGGTTTAGGAGTAGTTTCTAGGCTAAGTGACCATCTCTCGGCTCTAGAACCCGCTTTCCTCTTCCTATCCCTCTCTAATTTATCTAAGTGAGATTTAAGCACTTTCCATTGTTTCTCATTCCATGAAGAACATTCATTACAAGTTTTTTCCTTGCTACATTCTTGCCTCCTACATTTACTGCAGATCGAATGAGGATCATAAGTGGATTTTGTTAACCTAGTTTTAAACCCTTCGCTACAGTAGCAAAAACTAGAAGTGCTAGAATCTGACATAATTCTGCAAAAAACTAGGGAACTTATCCAAAATAGCTAATAAACTGACAAAAGCATGTTGGGTACCAAAACAAAATAATTGTACTTCACCAAAATTTGCAAAGACAACTGAATAAACCAAAAAAGTTGCTGCAAATGGCGCCGATGCAAGCACCAGAGCTGGCAGAAACAAACTGATTCTACCTGCCAATTGTTTCTTGTGTTCTCCGATAGTGGGCTGGGGCCTATCACCTACACAAAAGAGTAGAAGTGCTACCCCGAATTTTTAAAAAGTTGCTGTGCGAATTAGAAACGTTAGCTATGTAATTACTTGGTAAGTTACTTAAAGGAAATCTATTTTTCAGTCTCACAATATATGTATATTTTTGCCCATTAATTGTTGTCTATTTTTACAGCCCTCAGGCCCCCATATTGATCGTTCAGGACGTGGAAAACGCTCAGTGGTTTTAGACCTCAAGAAACGTGAAGGGATAAATATTGTCAAGAGAATGTGTGCCAATGCTGATGTTCTTATTGAACCTTACAGACCAGGTAACTTAATTCCTCTTCTTAGGGTGAATGCTTTTCATTATTGATGACAAAGATTATGTTGATCATTTTCTATCAGAAACTAAGAAATATAAGTTTATGGAGTACAGTATCTAATTTGATACTTGTATGATCCATCTTATTAATACCTATATACCTTATTTTGTTTCTTTCATGTTACAGTAATTTTGCTCCCATGAATTTTTGCATAGAAATCAAATATCATTATTGTAAATGCCCATGATCATTGCTATTATGTCAGATTTTTCTGTATGTGGTTAGTTGGGCAATGAGTTCTCTGCTCGCATATATTTTGTGCACTTTGTATTGACTTTCCATGTTTTCCAACTCTTCACTTATACACTTTCATGGTCTTCTGGTCCTTTTCACTGGGTGACTTCCTGTTGGTGTGCTTCTTTGTTTATCACTTTTCCAGTTTCCTGTTCCTCTTACTTTATCATAAAGCCAAACCACCTCAGTGTTTATCTGAAGTTTATTTTGCACTCAGAACACTACACCTCTCAACTACTTCATTTGTAAAGTAATCTACCAGATGCATTGCAGTTGTGAATCCTTTAGCCATTTAGTAATTATATCTATACTGTATACAGTACTATACAACTCACAACTAACAGAAATGCAAGAGTGTCTCCACTTTGTTCAGACAATCACTATTTTTCTTCCAGCCCTTCTAGTACCTGTTTCACATTCTTGTATGAAGGTAAGAGGAATGTGCTGCTTCCCCTTAGACCTGTACTTAAATCATAAGCCTCATTTTCCTGTCACTTCACTGTTAACATTCCTTACATTGCAAGTTCTATACTTGATTTAAACTGCAGTCCTGAGCTTTGCCTCCAGTTCTATTATTTTTTATACAAGCCAAGATCCACTTTCTCTTGCTTTTTTTCTTCTTTGCTTTGCTGAAGTTGATATTTAATATGTACTCTCTTCTCCATTTTCTCTTTTCTGCAGATTTTAAGACAAATTCCTTTGGTCTTCCTGTTTGTACTAGTTTTTCCATATACAGTAGAGTACAACAGCTTCCAGGAGCCTTGCTATGTGTATTTCTTTTTGAATTTCCTCCAGTATCACTCTAAACCTTTTGTTTTTATATACTACTACTATTGCTTGTGTAGTGAATATTTCGACACCCTATGTATACCATAAGAACTGTATTAATGGTTTATGTTTGTACTGTACTCGCAAATATTATCTCAAGATACACAGATATATGACACAACTTCCATTGTGTAATATATTTCTTCTGTCCTCTGTAATTTATCTGGGGTGATGGGAAACAGTTATTAAATTTAGGTTTTCAAAACTTTTCTACCAGTTCATTTTCGTCTCCAGCAATCTTATTCATCTATAATTTCAAATTTTATTGTAATTTTTTGTATTTTGCTATTGTAGTGCTCTTACCCACCCTTCTAGTTACATATCTTATCTTCTGTTTACTTATATTCTGATTAACTCTTCCAGTGCTAGATTTTCCAAAAGCTTTCAACGGATATCCTGTTATTCTTAGGGTGAAGAGACTATCCTTGACGGGTAACTCTTTTAGGAGAAAGACACTCTGAAATCAAACCAGTGGGTAGAAGGGACTCTTTACTGTGGCCTTCCATGGTCTTGGGCTTGAATTCCCTTGAGGGTACAATCAGGTATTTATTATCTTTTTTGTTCACTTTCCTGTTTTTACAAAAAGTGTGGAGGACAGGCTGATGAGAAAGCAAGTTGCTTAGTGGGTTATCAGGAAAGTGCCTCCATCTTTACCTAATCTTTTCATTCTGAGTGTTTTATTTCTAAATCCATCCTGAATGTCCTCCCCCCATTTTTGTGGCGAACCTGGAGGATTTCTTTTGTCTTACTATACAAGGTGTGCTGGCTCCACCTTGTCGACCAGTTGCTTCTGGCGTTTTTTTCAATGATGTATTGTGACGTTTATTTATGCTCGCAGTGTAATTTGTTTAAATAATGTAAATGCTCAGTGTAATTAGTTTGAATAATGTAAATACTGTTGTTATGGTATTGTTGTTTATTGTTCTGTTGATTTTCACAATGTTACTATTGTTATGAATCTGATTGTTAGTTTTGATTCTGATTTTATGTTGTTAATTTTAATTCTTTTGGGAGACATTGAGCTGAACCCTTGGCCTGTTATTCATTACAGTAAGAAAAATTGCAAAGTACTTTCCATAAATATTTGGGGCTTAAGGTCAGATTTTCTTGATCTCCAGAGTTGTGCCCGTAACTACGATTTGTTTTTATCTGAGACTCTTGTAAGTAGTAACAAGTCAAAGGTTGAGTTTTATTTTTAATCCCAGGGCTTGATGGCCCTGATTTTATTTATCGTCGTAACATCCCACATGCGCAAGGTATGGCTGTATACACTAAGTCTGGATGATCTATTTATTGTCAGAAAAATTTGGAGTGTAGTTGCCATGAAGTTCTTTGTTTTTAAGTTCTACAATGTTTATGTATTTGCTGTCTACTGTACTGCAATCCAAATATTGACAGTTTTGTATATAAGGATTAGTATGGCTCAGTCACAGGATTCAAAAGCGTCATTTGTTATTTGTGGAGCCTGTAATGCAAAAGCACAGTGAGTGGCTAAATTCAAATTCCACAGATCAACATGGCCGGTCTTTTCTTGAGTTCTGTGTATCCTCTGATTTTGTCCAGCTAATTGAGGAACCCACTCACATTTCTGGTAATAGATTAGACCTCATATTCACAGATGTTCCAGCTGTTGTCAAGTCCAAGGTCTGTGAATATATTGGGATTCTGATCATTGTGCCATAGAGATTGACATGTCTGTCAATCAGTATGTTCCTAATTCCACGATTGGAAAAATCTAGTGCCAATTGGGATCGCAATATTGAAAATTGTCAGGCATTTAATATTTCAGTTGCTATATTAGATCCTGATCCCAAGAAGTTAAGTGAAATGCTGATGGCTATTTTAATAAGATACAGTATGTCCTTAGAAAGGTCATCAAATTTAGGACAAACAACCAGCCATGGTTTGATGAAACATGTAGATGAGCCTGTCATGACCAACAGACCAAATTCAGCACGTGGAGACAAAATCGTCCAAATGAAAATTACACCATTTTTGTTGAAGGAATTATTCAGTCTCATCTGTGGTGGAACAAATTGGCATTACTTATCTTTGAGTCAGGGTCGTCTTCCATACTACCACTACTAACAGATGATGGTAAGCTGGTTACTGGCCCTGGGGAAAAGGCTGAACTGCTTCTTTGAGCTTTTGAAGCTAAGCATTCAGCTGAGGATGTCCCTCTCCCTGATACTTGTCACCCTGAACCTGTTCTTACAAAGTTTGCATTTTGCTCCAGGGATATTAACAAAATTCTGGATAATCTTAATAGCTGGGGTGGAGAAGATTCTGATGGTTTCTTCTCTTTGTTTTTTAAAAAAGTTTCTAATATGTTGTCTTCCAAGATTACTAGATTCTATAGATTTTTATGTTGACATGGTATCTTTGTGGATGAACGCAAGCTTAGTGCCTGTTCCAAAAAGTGGTATATAAGTATGTGGAATCTAAAGAATTGTTAGCTGATAGTCAGTGTGCATACAGGAAACTGTTAAGTACCTGCGATGCTGTTTTAGACTTGACATGCCATTTGCAAGAGAACCTTGATAAGGGTTTTGAGTGCAGAGTAATTCAAATAGATTTTAGTGCTGCTTTTGATTTAGTAAATCACAAGGCACTTATTTATAACTTCAGAATCTTGGAGTGGGTGGATATGTTTTAGGTTTACTTCAAGATTTCCTTACAGGTAGGCAGCAGCGAGTTGCTGTGGACGGGATCTTTAGTGAACCAAGACCTGTTGTGTCTGGAGTTCCTTAACGCAGTGTTCTTGGTCCACTGGTATTGTTAGTGCATACAAGTGATATGGTTGTTGGCCTGGAAAACAAGATTGTCCAGTATGCAATGATGCAACACTGCTGGGTGTAGCAAAGTCTCCACTTTTGAGAAATGAAGCTGCCCTCAGCCTCAATCAGAACATGGACTGAATCAGGGAATGGTGTAGTTAGTGGGGTATGAGGCTGAACTCCAGTAAAACGAAAACACAATTGATTAGCAGGTCTCGTACCAATTTCCCACCCCATCCTCCCCTTCAGGTGGATGGAACTTTGCTGAATGAGTCTGAAGCTTTAACTATTTTAGGTGTAACTTTTGACTCATCTAACTTTTGAGAAACAGCTAATGAAAAGTTTCAGCCAATGCGGCATGAAAGTTAGGTATTGTACATAAGGCTTCATATATTTATAGCGGTGATAAAATCAATGCAGCATGTTGTAGGTCATTTGTACTTTCTTTACTGGAATACTGTTCTCCAGTGTGGATGTCTGCTACTTCCAGAGATTTATCTCTTTTAGATAGAGTGGTTCATGGTGGTAGGTATCTGCTTCCTAAAAGCAGTAGTTATGACTTGGACCATCGACAGTTGGTCTCTTTCACATTCACAATTCACAATTGATCCCTGATCCCCTGATCCCCTTTATCTGCTGAGAGCAACCAGATTCGCTGAACAGCAGCATCAGTATGCAGTAAATGTGCCTCACTGTTGAACCTTGCTGTCGAACTTCTCAGTTCCAGAGGTCCTTTATTCCTCACACTGTTGGTCTGTGGAACAGCCTCCCCAGAGGATGTTGTGCAACTGAAACTTCAGAAGTTCAAGCAAAAGTGCAATGCATTACTACCCTAATACTATTCCTTTGCATTTTGGTACATTTTATCTGTTTGTCTACTTATTAATTAATTTTTTTTCTTTTTTGATAAGTGGTATCTCTTCTTTCTGTATTTCCCTTTACTTTGTCTTACGTCTTCTGATGGACACCATATTCTTTCGAAGCTTGAATTTCAGGTCAATGGCCCCTCTGGGCTTGTTCCATATGAACAGGTTTCATGTATTGATTATAATACAGTACTAATAATAATATTCATGATGCTCTGGAACTTTATATTTTCATATTTTTAGTATACTTTCCAACAATAGTAAGCACAAGGCAAGTGGAATGCTAAAAGTACTGTAGCACTAGGAAATGTAATCTTGAAGTGATTAATGTTTCAAAGTAATTCACATTGGTAAAAAACTGAGAACAGAAATAGAGAACCAAAGGTAATCATTACTGTGAACAGGCAAGAACAGTCGTAGAATGTACTGTAGTTTGTTATAGGCTTTGTCAGTCTCAACTTTATTAATCATCTTAAGTTTATTTTCTCTTTATTTTTATGATCAGTAAGAACATGACTATATCAATGCAGCTGGAAGCTGCTTAAATGATGACAGAAAGTCGTGTCTTACATTTTCTACTGTAGAAAGTTTCCATTTAATTTTTTCCTCATTCCTGTTCTCTGTTAATCTAGATATATTTTGAGGAGAGTCTAGAAGGATTCTTTGCAAAGTGAACATTTAAGAGAATACACTAAAGTTGGAAATTTACGCTAAATCTTTGTAAGGTTGAACTTTCCTTAGTGTTTTTATTATTCCATTCAAGTTTCTGTGAATCACTGGTATGTATTGTAATAATTTACAGAAGCTTAAATGGAAAGAGGCAAAAAACACTTATTGAAAACCTTGGAAACGGGTAACTCTGCAAAACCCCCATACAAAACCATGACATTAAATATTTTTACAATATCTAAGTAAAGTTGCTGAAATTCTGTATCTTAACAATCACCTAGCAATTACTGAAGAGCTAAAGAAATCCTGTGATTGATAAAAGTAATGAAGTCTTGGCAAGATCAGTCAATTAGATGGGTGGTAATTGAACATTGTAAAACTTACAGTACTTATTAAAAGCATAAGCAAAGTGCTCACAGCATTATAATAATGGAGGCAAGTAAGTCACTAGCATGGAAGTAAAAAAATAACAGTATTAAATGATAAAACTCATAAATCTCTGTAGAAAGCACATCAGAATGTATTAGAATTAAAAATTAAGGGAATGGTTGAATAAAATTGTCATATCACAATACTGTAATAGCAAAAACAGTGTAATTCTGGGAGAGCCGGACATGTCTGCTCAAAGTAAAGCAGTATGAAAGAATGATATGAGTCCTTCAGGGCTGTTGGAGCTTGATTTGGTCGTATTTATTGGCATATTTCATCTTTCAGTATCAATAAAGTTGGCTGGGAAGTGTTTGCAAGGAATAAGGCTGTTTATGATTTATGGGTAAATAGAGTAATGTTTTATTCTTGAGGACTTTTAGCCTCTTCAAACCTCATATTCTTATGTTCATATTCACTCTCTGCAGTCAACAGATTTTATTCCATTTTCTTTATCCATCTTTTTCTGTGTTTAAATTCTGATTTCATATAAGTAACTTACCAAGTAAAGTTAATTACATATCTACCTTGCACAGCAACTTTTTTTAACTTAGCGGTAGCACTTCTTTTGTTTTCATGTAGGTGAAAGTCCTGCCCACTACTGGGGGAAACAGGAACAACCTGGCAACCATTTTCCAACTTGTCTCTGCCATGTGGTGTGTAAACATTGCTTCATTTTGCAGCTACTTTTTTGGATTTTCCTATATTTCATTCATGTTTGGTGAAGTACAATTGTTGTGTTTTGGTTGCGCTTCATGCTAGACAGTGTCTAGGCAGTTTATTTTGCAGTTTTTACTAGTTTTCAGTGAATTACTTAAGATTATATCTGACTCTAGTAATTCTAGCATTCGCTACTGTAGCAAGTTAGGCTACAAGTCTAGGCTTATTAAAACTTGTTACGATTCTCATATGATCTGTGCTAAGTGTAGGGGCAAGAATGTAATGTTGATAAGACCTGTAGAGAGTGTTCAACTTGGGAGATTAAACAGTGGGAGGTATTTAAATCTCATTCAGGTAAGTTAGAGAAAGAGAGAGATGGAGAGAAAAGTGGCTTATTGAGCGAAAAAACACTCATAGTTTAGAGACTACACCAAAGCTAGTTTAGAGGTTAGCTCTGTTCCTCTCCCTTCTTCTATTCCTGCAGTTTCTCCTACTCCTTGCCCTCTTACTGTAGAACCTTTTCCTCCCTTGCCTGGCTCCCATGTTTCTGATCATAATGCCATCGCCAGTCTCGAGTCTAGATTTGATAAAAAGCTTAATCTAGTAGTAAGTACTGTTGCTGATTTGGGGGCATCTCTTAAAGTGGTTATGGAGAAAGTGTTTGCAGAGAAATTGCAAAGTGATAGTGCAGTGCAAGTGGAGGAGGTGGCTATCCGTCCCGTCAGTTCTAGACTGAGGTCCTTGTCATACTTCCCCAAACCTGGGAGAAGACATACCAAAAGTCCAAGGGAAGCCAATGGGGTTTGCCCATGGGTAGTTGCCCCCTCAGCCACACCTGTTGTCCACTTCCAGGTGTCAGCAGACAGCCACTGGAAAGGCTTGTCCAAGGAGATACATCTGTTGTCCTCCAGCTCTTCAGATGACTATGGTGTGGTCACAAAATGCTGCAAATGTTTCCTGGACTCTTCCCGGCCCCTTAAGTGCCCTTCTGAAGACCATGGTTAGCTCCCAGACCCTCTTGCCTGTCAAGCGGTATAAGCAGACTCCGAGCAGCCCCAGACCATGTTGTATAGTTTCTCCTTGGACCCTCCTGTTCCTGTCCATCAGCACCCACCTGCGTCTCTCTCCTGAGACCCTCTCACCTGTATGCCTGGCATTCGCTCCTGAGCACCCACATCTGGTTCCCAAGCACCCAGCGCCCCGCTCCCAAGTGCCTGGTGCCCTCTCCTAAGCACCCAACGCCCGCTCCCGAGTGCACAGCACCCACTCCCGAACACACAGTGCCCAGGAGCTGCCCTCTCCCGGGTCCCTGTTGCTTTTTTTGTCCTCACATAGGTCTTGGTCTCCCACACCTTCTCCCGTTAGACCTCCAGCGCTGTCTCCTTTGCCTTTGGATCTTGATGAACCTGCTCTGGATAAGTTAAACAACAGTTGGCCCAGATTATGGACATGCTTAAGAAACCTCCTTCTGCTCCTAAACCTACTCAGGATGACCACCTGTCTCCTATTTCCTCGGAAGAAGAAATTGACCCAGAACCTGCTTCTCCTTTGGCATATGCTGACCTGCTACAGTATTTGATGGCAAATTTTCCTTCCTTTTTCACCCCAGCTGCTCCTTCTTAGCCTGCCCCAACGCTCTTAATGAGGAATCAGCCGGATGACAGGACATGCCTCCCAAGGTGGGTCCTTTCATCCTCCTCTATTAAGTCTTTCAAGGAAATGGGAGACTGGCATTTCACCAAAAGAGAGCAGGGTAAAGTGTCTTTTGCCTTTCCTCCTTCTCATCTGGTATGCAGGTGGTACTTGTCCTACATGACCAGGGAGGCTCCCTATTTGGGAGGTGCTGCCTCCTCCTAAGGGGATTTCTCCTGTCTTATTGACTCGTCTCATTGTTCTGCTTTCTCGTGGGCCAAGATCATGTTTATGTCCGCAGAATTGGATCATCTGGTTAAGGACATATTCAAGGTATTTGAATTCCTCAGTTTCCTTGATTGGATTGTGGGTGCATTGGCCAAGAAAATTGAGGATCATCAAGATCTCGCTATGGAGATCTGACTGGCTTGCGGTTCTGTTCTCTGTGGACAAGGCTGTTAGAGATAGTTCTCTAGAGCTCTCTGCCCTTGCTACTTTTGGGGTGCTGAAGAAATGAGAGCTCTGGTGCTCCAGGGTTTCAAAGGGGGTTACCCAGACCCAAAATTCTGCATTTCTGTTCTTGCCCCTGACAAAAATCATCTTTTCCCTTAGGACACTGTGAAAGAGATAGCATTGGACCTACAGAAGAAGACAACTGAAGGCTTACTGACACAGTCATCTAGGCGTCCCAAGGATACTTCTCCTTTTCAAGCTAGGACCACCTTTCCCCTCCAGCAACAGCTTTTTCGTGGAGGAAGAACTCAGGCACCATTCAAATCCTGCTACAGTCCGGGAGCAAATGTCCGCTTTTCATCCAGAGCCATCAAGAAGAGCTCTTCCAAGCCAGCATATAGGAAGTGAGACAGTAGTCCTTTTTGAGTTTTGGGAGAGGTGGCTGATGAGAGAAGCGGAGCTCTGGATTATCAGTGGTTTGAAGGAGGGCTACGTCATTACATTCTTAGAGAACCCCCCCCCCCCTTAGTCACCTCTCCCACCACATTGACAGCTTACTCGGTAGGCGCCGAAGTTCCTTGTTGGGCGAGTCAGTAGAGTTATGGGCTAGCACTCGCTAGGCCCGAGTTCGAGTCTCCAGCCGGCTAATGAAGAATTAGAGGAATTTATTTCTGGTGATAGAAATTAATTTCTCGCTATAATGTGGTTTGGATTCCACAATAAGCTGTATGTCCCGTTGCTAAGTAACCAATTGGTTCTTAGCCATGTAAAATAAGTCTAATCCTTTGGGCCAGCCCCAGGAGAGCTGTTAATCAGCTCAGTGGTCTGGTAAAACTAAGGTATACTTTCTTTTAGCGGTAGGCTCCAAGAGACATTTGGCCCTCTTGGAGGAAGTGTCCTCCCTCATACAGAAAAGAGCCATAGTGGAGGTGCAGGACACCAGCTCAGAGAGATTTTACAATTGTCTCTGTGTGCTACCAAAGGCATCAGGGGTTGGGGACCAGTCCTCGATGTAAGTGCCCTCAATCACTTTGTCTTGAAGACAAAGTTCAAGATGGAGACAAACCACTCAGTCCTTGCATCCCTTCACCAGGGCGACTGGATGGTAACCTTAGATATACAAAATGCTTACTTTCATATCCCCATTCATCCAAGTTCCAGGAAGTACAGGCAGTCCCCAGTTATCGGCGGGGGTTCTGTTCCGATGATGTGACAATAAGCGAAAATCGGTGATTTTCAGCCTGATTTTTCGGTCATTGGCACCTCTGTTAGGTATGAATCGGTGCCAGTTCACGATTAGCGGTGCCAATAAGTGGAAATCAGCGCTGAATACTGCCGATTTTCATCGCTTGACAAGCCCTGAAAAACCCAATCACTGATAACCGAGCCTGCCAATAACCAGGGACTGCCTGTATCTAAGGTTTGCCTTCCAAGACAAAGTTTACCAGTTTCAGGCTCATTGCTTTGGTCTTTCAACAATCCCTCAAATGTTCTCTCAAGTCCTGGCTCCTCTGTTGAAATGGCTCAACTTAGTGGGGATCAATGTCAGTCTTTACTTAGATGACTAGCTTTTCCGGTCCCTGTCGAAGGACAAGTGCATGGAGGACACAATTAAGATTCTTCTTCTGGCCCAGGAGTTGGGCCTTATAAATCTCCAGAAATCCCAGTTGAGCCCCTCTCAAGAAATCCTCTTGTCTGGGGATAATACTGAACTCTCGGGCTTTTCGGGCTTTTCTGGCTTTTCTATCCCCCAAGAGGATATCCAACTACCTTCAAACAGTCCAGAGTTTCTAGTCCTATCTTCTTGGTTGGCTCAACAATGGATGAGTCTATTGGGGACTCTGGTCTCCATGGAAATGTTTGTTAGACTGGGCAGATTGCACATGAGAGTACTGTACTCCAGTTTTACCTGAAGGCCAACTGGAATAGGAAGACCAGCCAGACAGTCACATGTTTCCAATCACCCCGGAGACAAAATTGGACTTGCAGTTGTGGCTGTCAGAAGAAAGGCTCTCAGAAGGGAAGTCCCTTAATCCTCTGAAGCCCGACCTAGACTTCTATTCCGACACCTTGGACAGAGTTTGGGGAGCCCTGCTAAACAATCAAGAGGTCTCGGGGACATGGGCTCCAGAACAACAAGACTTACATATCAATATAAGAGAGCTGAAGGCAGTTCAGCTTGATTTTCAGAATTTTATGCACTTAGTCCACAACAAGACAGTTGTGGTGCACACGGACAATACCACGGCCTTAGCTTACATCTGCAAACAAGGCTTTACCCATTCCTTCTCTCTCTGTCAATCCACAAGGGATTTACTTCTGTGGGCAGACCAAAATCAAGTTACACTTATCACTCACTTTTTCCAGGGAAAGTTGAATGTGGTGGTGGATGAGCTAAGCCGTCAAAAGCAAGTCCTTCCCACTGAGTGGACCCTGGATCCCCTGGCATGTCTAGACCTGTGGAAGTTGTGGGGCAAGCCAGTGATGGAGCTGCTTGCCACCTCCAGGAACCATTGTCTTCCTCTGTTTGCTCGCTAGCCCCGGATTCTCTTGCATGGGCCACAGACACCATGCTACAGGATTGGTCAAATGTGGACCTTTACGCCTTCCCACCATTCACCATGATCAGGGAGGTATTTAACAAGTTTGAGATGCACCACAATGCGACCATGACCCTCATAGCCCCGTTTTGGCCTCTGAGGTTGGTGGACTACCCAAGGCTGCTTCCCCAAAAAGTATCGCTTTTCACACAACCCCACTTCAGAAGATGCCACCAAGGGTTGTCCGCTCTCGGTCTGATAGGCTACAGACTGTCTGTAAACTTGTCAGAGTGAAGGGTTTTTCAAGGGAAGCTTTAGAGGCTATTTCAGAGTGCAGAAGGAAGTCTTCTAGCCTCGTCTATCAGGCCAAGTGGTCAGTCTTCGGACGTTGGTGCCACAACCACAATGTCTCATCTTCTGAGACCATTTTAACGCAAATTGTGGATTTTCTCCTTTTTCTGAGGAATACCAAGAACTTGTCATCCTTTAGCATTAAAGGCTATTGGGCAGTGCTTAGCTCCATCTTCAAGCATAGAGGCCTGCATCTCTCGTTGAACTCTGATATTAATCCCTTCGGTACTGCATGATGCGTAATCGGTGAGATGCTGTATCCCGCATTTTCCCACCTTACCCTAGAGTCCGTATAACCATGAAAGAAAAGGTTTTAATAGCATCCATTCTGCTTTGTATATTAATGGAAATGGACATGAATTCAAAATATACACACGTGCATGTATATGTACACACAGACATACACTAATATATATATATATATATATATATATATATATATATATATAGCCAAAATAAAAAAAAAAACACACAAATCCCCCTCTTTTATCTCTCGCCATATCAACCCACGAATTTTCCATTTTTTTGGTGATTTTCATGAAAAAATAATGCAGCTCTCTCATTAACCTATGAGCAAAGAGTTTTCATCACTTTATCATAAAAAAAAAAAAAATTATATGCATCCCCAGGCATAAGGAAAGGTGCATCCCCAAGTGCTGGATTTAGCCCTGAAAAGTCATCATGAAAATCTGGCATCATTGCTTGGCGACAATCCTCAGATATGTTGGTAACATAGGTCCAGCCACCGTCCACCTCTCGTTCTTCAACTTCATCATCACTTATTTCATCACTTGAGAGCTTGTCACTGCTCTCATATTCTTCCTCAGAAGGAACATATTCCTCAGAAGAGATATCACTGCTTTCACTCATGCTTTTTGCTGTGAAAATTAAGGTAAAATGAAGAAAATCATGAAAAAAACAGATGTGTGAACTTGAGTATGACTGTGCATAAACTGATGATGAGAAGGCTGTGATGTCACAGCCAAGAATGTCCATGAGTGGCTGAAAAAAAAGGAGGAGGAGCTGTGACATCCCACACCTGCAAAAATAAGTAGGAGACATAACCCAGCACTACAAGCATTCCGTTTAGCGTTATGGAGTTATAACGACATATATACGTCCTAGGTAGCGTCACTGTACCCTTTATGATGTCGTGGAAATGTCACAGTGCCGAAGGGATTAAAGACCTGGCAAAGTCATTTGATATGATGAAACAGAAAATAAACAACACTTAAGTCTCGTGGAATCTGGTTGTGGTCCTAAAAATGGTTGACAGGCCCATCTTTCAATCCCCTTCTCTCTGCTTCTCTTTGGAATCTGATGTGTAAAACTCTCTTCCTCTTTGCCTTAGCTATGGGTAAGCGCATCAGCAAAATACAAGCTATTAACATAAGAGTGGGCTTTTCTCAAGGGGATGCTGTTTGCTTCTTCACCTTAGGCTTTCTGGCCAAGAACAAAGAGACCTGTCCAAGCCCTGGCCTCATTTATTGACTGTGAAGAACTTGATGAAAATTCTTGGTCAGGGGAGGAAGAGAGAGTACTGTGTCCAATCAGAGCATTGAGATACTACCTGAATAGGACAGAAAAGATCAGGGGCCCATCTAGAAATCTTTGGTGTTCAGTAAGGAACCCATCTTGTCCTCTATCAAAGAATGCTTTGTTGTTCTTCTTAAGAGATTTAATTAGAGAAGCACATTCCCAGATCCAGGAGGACATTTTACCAAACTTTAAAGTGAGAGTGCATGATATCAGAGCAGTATCTACCTTGGCTTTTAGACATAACATGTCCTTGACCTCTATTATCCAGTCTACCTACTGGAGGTGCAGGTCCATTTTTGCTTCTCACAACCTGAAGAACATAGAAACAGTGTTTAATGATTGCAGTACCTTGGGTCCGTTATGGTGGCTGGCATGGTATTGGATGAAGAATCATAGGAAGCACTCTTTTTCGTTTGTTGTCTTTCATCTTGGTGTAGATTTTTCGAGTTTTGGGGAACCTGGGAGTACAAGGTATCTGGAGTATCCACCAGTCTTAGTGGATAGGTTGTGGTTTTTAACAAGTTTTTCAGAGTAGGTGACAGCGGTGTCTGGTTTTTTAATGTTGGTACTGTTCCCAGGGCAAGGTCACCTTATTGTATGCTTTGTTAGCCATCAGGAATATCCCCACTACAAAGCTCCCACTTATGTAGAGGTGCTCCATGGCTCAACAGCCACACCATTATGGGTTAAGATGAGCACCAACCAGAGGCATTGTTCACCTGCTGTAGCTCTCTTACCAGGTAAGGAAACAACAAACAGAATTTTTCTATTTCAAATTCATTATCATGCTTTAATGTTTTTGTGGGAATTCAGCTATGTACTGTAATTACTTGGTAAGCTAATTGTATGAAAATGACATTTTCATAATAAAATTAAGTTTTATATGTACTTACCAAGTAATTACAGAATTAGAGCCTGTCGTTCTCCCCTCTTATAGACTTGAGGGCACAAACAAATTGGAAAATGGCTGCCAGGTTCCTGTTTCCCCCTTGGTAGTGTGTGGGACTGTCACCTACATGAAAGCAAAAGAAGCGCTACTGCTGAATTAAAAAAAGTTGCTGCGCGAGGTAGATACATTAGCTATGTAATTATTATGAAAATGTCATTTCCATTCACTTATACAGTATATCCTTTGATGCATTTTTCACCTGCTTCTTGAACATTTCATAGGATTTTCCATGACAGTGGGTTTTAGTGGAATCTGAGAAATCAGTAGTGTGAGCATATGAGGAGATGGGTAGGTCGTCTGGATTAGTATCTTTAAAAACAGTTTCATTTTACTAGAGTACATATATAGATTCTCAACAGAATAAATATATAACTAGATTAATAAACATGATTTTTTTTGCAGGTGTGATGGAGAAGATTGGTTTGGGTCCTGTAGAGCTTATGAAGGAAAACCCCAAATTGATTTATGCAAGGCTTACTGGGTTTGGCCAGACTGGACCTTATGCAAACATGGCAGGTCATGATATTAATTATGTTGCTATTTCAGGTACAGTACTGTAATTTGTTTAAATTTCCTTAGCTGTTGTCATTAAAAATTAATTGCCATGGAAATTAATGTGATATAGTATTTGTTCCAGTTCTTTGATGTACTCAGTACAGCTTTCTGTTTGTCACATATCCTTCAGTTCCGGTGATTATTTTGTATTATTAGGGATTTTCACATTTTTGTAATCTATACTAATCATAGTTCTCTCAAATATTTTGATGTTAAGTAATGTCTTTTACTAATCCCAGAATACAGTATATATACAGACAAAACAAGAACATAAACTTAAAAGTGAAAGGATTGTCATCAGCATACTATTCATATAAAGAATCCCAATCATTTAAATTAAACAGAGCAGATACCTGCAGTTTTTAGGGATAAACTGTAAAGAGAAGAGAACAGGAAAAATTTTTAAAGTAATAAAGTAAAGATGAAAAAACAGGAAAAGCAGATGGCATACTGTAGGTAAAACCAGTCTACTTACCTCAGTTATAAAGTTGACTACTGTTGACACTTACGTAATCATTATGGTTGAGATTGTGTGAAAGACAGAACTATCTGATGAAATGCATGTTTTTAAAATAGTGCACTATTTAAGATTACTTGGTGTTCTGAAGTGATTAATTATCCATTAGACTTTTTAAAGAAGGTGAAATAACAGTAAATATCAGTTGTTACCAAACATAAAATTACAAAATGTCAGATGTAATCTATTCATCATTGGGAAAAATGTTTATGGAAATAAAGAAAGAATATTTTGAGTATCATATACTGCATAGTAAAGTTAGACTTATATGATTGCTTAAGAGTGTTTATGTTGGGAACATGGCTTTTTCATTAGTTGTGATATGTGTAATAACTATGTTTACATCTTTTAATTTGTAATTACTATAGTAAACATTGCCACTGTTACTATTAATGTGTGGCTTTAATCATATGTTATTCAGTTCATTCTTTGCATCAGAATAAACTATTCTTCATGGCTGTGTCTTGGATTTTGCCAGTATGACTCATTCAGTTTCTTTACAGTATACAGATCTTGAACATTCAAACTGATAGATTATTCAGCTATGTTTATCATTATGTAAGAGGCTGTGGCAAAGAATTGCTAATCTCCACTAGTTCCTTACAATCTTCATACCTGGCAAATTCAACCATTTTTGTGGATGGTTCAGGAAATAAATGTTTGGCTCTATTTATCCAGTAATGGTGTTTCAGTTGGATTTTCACAAGAATAGCGTCAGTTTCAATAATGGCTCATAAGCAGGGTATCTGGTTAGTGAGATACAGAGACATCTGGATGGGAATGGTTTTTTCAGCAATGAAGCTTATGGAGTACTTACAGCTTTTCATGAACCTGTGCAAATTGCTGTGCCTAATCATCAACTGAGAGAAGTCAGACCTATCCCCTTTCAGGACAACCATGTACTTAGGGATGGAGATAAGCATGATGAGTGCCTTAGTCTTTGCAGCTATGCATAGAAAAACAAGTTTCTGTGACGTCCTCCAGGTTTTCCTTCATTGTCTGATTCAGTCAGCTTGTCTTTGGTTGGAACTAATAGGTCATCTAATATCCTAAGAAAAGCTGGTCCCTCAGTCATTTTTCTTGGGAATCCGCAGTTACACCTCAGTGCTACCTGGTCAGTGTCAAGGTATCCAAAAGACCATCCATTACCATTGTCACACGTTTTGGTGGCAAAACATGCCAAATTAAGGACATGTTCCAGTAGCGCCACATGTCCAGAATTGTTCTCAGATGCTTCAAAGGAGGATTGGAGTGTAGTACTCATATTTTAGATTTGGCTCATCTGGAAGAAAGTCTGAGGGAGAAGTGGAGAGCCACACCATTTTCTGGAACTAAAATCAGTATTCCTGGGCATCCACCAAGGTCAGGGATAGTGGTAGACAACTCAACCACTGTAGTGCACTTATCCAGTGAAAGTTGGCATTCTAACTAGCAAACTTCGTTGGTTTTTCTTTGGGCAAAGGAAAGAAATGTCACTCTTTTCTCTGGGAAGGTCAAAGTCCTGGCAGAGTCCATGAATCAAAGAAACCAGGTTCTCCAAACAGTATGTCCCCTTCATCCAAAAATGTGCAGGGAATTATGGAATCTATGGAGCACACCTGTTGTGGATTTGTTTGCCACCAGTCTTAGCAGTCCTCTCCCAAAATACTGTTTGCAGTTTCCAGGTCAGGGGACATGGGCAACAAATGCCTTCATAGTTCCCTGGAACAACATGGTATTTACTTTTTCCTGAATTTTTCCCTAGCATTTCCAGTTTTGAACAAACTGAGAAGAGAGAGAAGAGTGTTTTAGAGAGCGAGGATTGTCTGGTTTGTTTCGGTTGTTGGATGACAGGTTGGTCATATATTGGAGTTTGTTTACAGCACTGTTATCTGTCTGAACTTCAGGGAAAAATTTTTCAGTCAATGACCTTTGGAAGTTTTGTGACGCCAGGCGATTTTTCCAAAAATGGCCATTTTGTCAAAATGCATCTTCTCCTTTGCTTTTAGTTTTTTGTGTGGTTTTGTGTGCTGTGTTTGAACCATGGATAAAACACATCTGAACCTTCAATAAAATGCAGGGTGATTTTGATTTTTCAATTCTTTGAGATATGAATTTTTTGCTTTTTTAATGAAATTTTGGCCTGGAAAAATGACAAAAAATGACCAAAAATCAGCAACTGGAAAATATAAAAAGGAACTGGCATTTTATTAATCTGCATGTTTCCCCATGATATATATAAAATGTCATTTAGATTGGATCCAATACTAAAAGGAGGAGATAGAGGATTTTAAAGGTGAAAAAGAGTTTTGAGAAAAGAGAGGGTGGATAAAAGTTTTAGTTATGATGAAAGGTGTGGAAGAAATGGTGAAAGGGCCTTCAAAGACTGTGTTTTTGGAGAAGGGGGCTAATTTTATGGTTTTGGAATTTTTATTTTTGGGCAAGATTAATGCAAAATTATTATAAATAAGAATATTAATGTTGAATATTTATGTGAAACTAAGACTGATTATTATAAATTTTATGTTCCTGGTCCCCTGAGAGATCTTAAGGATGCCAAAGAAAAACTCTAAGAAGGGAAAATAGGAAAGGAAACTTTTAAGAAGTGTCTCGAATCCATCCCAGGAAAGAAGGATCCTGGGAATTACTACATTCATAATTAGGGATTCGTGAATGGATCAAGTAATACAAAGAAGTCTTAGTTCACTGATTAAGATGAATTTATTTTCAGGATGGACTCTATAATATCAGCGAAGAGCTACTGAAAGGACAGAGTGAAAATATCTTTGCCCTTTAGTAGTGATGAATGAATAAAGAGAAAGAAGGGTGGATGTGGTTGGTCTCTGGTCAGCAGAGATCGCTGCCTGTGCTGTTTGCTATAATGAGTATGGAAGTAGGGATGTGCATGATTTCTTTATGGCACTAATTTCTTGAATTCTTTCTATGGGGAGAGTACCTGGACTTTTCCACTTGGCTTTTTGCATTCTGCATTTTTGCTTGATATGAAGTGAACTCTTGGACCTTTTAGGCATGGTGAAAAAACAAAAACACCGCTAGAAAAAATACAGAGTTCAGTCAAGGCTAGGCGTATGAAAACATGTTAAGTATAGCTTGGAAGAATGGATTTGATGAGGCAAGAATGAAAGTCTGGCAACATTGTCACTGTATGCTTGTAGGCTGTCATGAGGAAGAAGTTTGGGGATGATTTTTGGATTTTTGTAAGGAGTTAGTACGAAAGTTGTTAGATCCCCAGATGAAAGAATTTGTGAACTCTAATAAGAAGAAGAAAATGGACAAAAGCTTGGTTTTCCAAACTTGAAAGATTATGAGCTTAGACACCTTTATAAAAGCCCTGCTGTGAGTGTAAGAGCTGGGGTCAAGGTTTTGTTGCAACCTCACTTCTGTCATTTCCATAAGTATCTTCAACTCCTATCACATACTTGGAGGTTATAAAGCATCGTGGTTTTTGCCACATCAGGAAAGGAGTCAGTGACCAAATTGTACCAAGAAAAGTGGGACATGTTTTGTAATCAGTGGAATTAAGGATATGTGATCCTCTCCAGTCCACTATTCGTACAGTAGAAAAATTTCTGATGTACAGTACTTGGGAAGGTTAAGAAAGTTGTCTGTCTGTAGTAGAAGGTTACTGATCAGCTCTGTTAGAGGTACTTGAAGCTAGAGTGAGAAATGTATACACTTATGTTCACCCCAAACATCTTGTGTCAGTATTTTGAAAGAAAGGCTTTACAGAAACCTCCAGAGGAAAACTTAGCTACAGTGCTCAAGAACCTGTCAAGTGATATTTATTAGGCCACCGAGTAGTGTTCTTTGGAAGATGTGATGCTGAAAACTGCATCTCTTCTTGCCCTAGCCCTTGCTTGCTGGTTAGTGAAATTTATGCAGTCCTTAGGTAAGTCTCTCATGCCAAAATCTGGCATACTGTAGGTTTTCCTATGTGCCCAGATTTGTGGCCAAAACACAGTCAGCTTGATTGCTCTTAGTAGATCCTTCCATCAGCCAACGCCTAAGTTTGTGATAAAAGCACATCTTGTTCAGCTTAATAACCAAGAAAATCTTGCCTTATGAATTACTTGGAAAAAAAAAACATTAGAAATTGGGGTTTTCTGTTTTGTCTAAGAAAGTGATTTTTGTGTGATTGAAGTTTCAAATAATACAATATTTTTTTTGGGTAAGACAGGTTATTTTATTTGCATATGCTTCCATCTTGCAGTCTGAGACATTAATTCTTACAGTCAAATGGCATGAGGTCAGGGCCATTTCAACATTTATGGCTTTTAAGCTGAATTAGGACATTAATATGATTTTGAGCATGGCTGTGTTAGGTCCTGTTCCACTTATATCAAATTTTGCTTGAGGGATCTGATGCTATCTATAGATCTACGGTATACTCTTGTAGTTTAGTAGTAGAAGATGGCAAAGTAGTGTTGCATCCTGATGAGAAAGAAACAGCAAGGGACCAGACCTATTTTCATCCTCTTCATCCTCATCTTCTTAATACAGTAAAGTCCATTGCTGTGGCCAGGAAGGCTTATAACTTGTGAGTTACCTGCTCCTAAATTACGTTCATTAAACATGTATGATGCCCTTATTAATAAGGCCCTTGTCCACTCATGATCTTCAAGACTTGTTGGATGCATTTCTCTCTGTGAATAGTCTTTGGGCCAGTGCTTCTATGTAAAATACTCTCTAGCTAAGGAAAATCTTCTGTGCAATGAAGCCATCCCACATAAATAGCTGTTCATTTTATTTTATTGCGATGGTTTTTTTTAAAAGAAGTGTAATTTTTAAAAATAAGATTAATTTTTTTATACACAACCCCATTACTTCAACAAATTGACCTCCATATCGTTTTATATTGCTGCTGGTGAGAATGCCTCAAGAATTTTACCCAAATGTGATTAGGTTTGGGATTTGTGAAATGTAAAATAAAATATATGTATTTGAGCTCTTTACATCTTTTTATGTTTTTTCACAGTTCATTTTTCTTTGTTCTATCTCATAAGATTTACATTAAAAATCCTTTTTTTTTATTTTGTGATTGTACAGTTTGACAGCATGAAAACTTAAGACAGTTTTAAAATGTTTACTTTTATAGGTACTATAAGGTTATTCAAAGAGAGAAATTTTGTGAGAAAATACATTGGTTAAGAATTTAATCTTTAAGGTTTACAGAAATCTCTTTACTAGATAATTTGATTACAATACAAGAAAATTATAGTATATTGATCAGTTAATCTTTAAAAATCCTTAATTCAGGTATGTTTTATCATTTAATGATAAACTTTACATTTTTTTGAAGGTTGACTGACTCCTGAAAAGAAACAGTTTCACTGTATAATATTTTCAGGTCTGCTTTCCATTTTGGGCCGTAAAGAAGGCAAACCCACTCCTCCAATTAATTTGCTTGCTGATTTTGCCGGGGGAGGTCTCATGTGTGCCTTTGGAATTGCACTAGCTCTGTTGGAACGTTCAAATTCAGGTATAATGTTATTTGTTTTATAGCTATAGGAATAGTGTTTAAAAATCTCCCAGCAACAGAGGAATTTTTCAATAAGATTGATTCTGTGGTGTGTTTTTTTCTCTTGAGTTCTGATTTTTCAGCATTATTTCTTTCCAAGTATCCAATTGTTATCATGCTGTCTTTTGAATATGCTTCCTTTTTGGTTATATGGAATTTTATTTCAAATGCCAGTGCAATTAATGTCACATTTCTTGTGCTGCCCATTGTTTTTGTGACTACCTGGAATGGTGCAGTGTTAGCTGATAAAGTCCTCTAAGGAAAAAGAATTATGCTTACCTCTTCTATGAATATGTAACTTACAGTATTAGAGGTGGCCCACTTACTTGTGGTATCATAGTTATTATTTTATTATTATTATTCAGAAGATGAACCCTATACATATGGAACAAGCTCATAGAGGCCATTGACTTGAAATTCAAGCTTCCAGAGAATATGGTGTTCATTTGATAAAAGACAGAAGGTAATGGAAAATACAGAAAGAAAGAAGAGATCAGTTATTGTAGAAGAAAATGTAAATTAACAAAGTAATAAATAAGTAAAAATGTAATATACAGCATTATTAAAATGCAAGGAGAATTGAGGGCGATGTGATGCAAAACTGCATCTCTTCTTGCCCCACCCTTGCCGCTGGTTTTTGAAATTGTGAGTCTTTAGCTAAAGTCTCAGCACTATCCTGTACATACACTTTTGTCCCCAGATGTTACTGGCAAAACACAGGTCTTTCCTTCCATCAAAACAAAGGGAAATTTCGCCCATCTTGTTCAGCTTAATTCTCACTGCTACATCATAAGACTAAAAAAAAAAAAAAGGCAAGCTGTTTTTATTACTCTGTTATTAATACTCTGTAATGTAGTCTGTTTTTTTGGTAAGTAATTGTTTTTGTTTTATAATATTTTCATGGAAATTTTACTCAGATATGTTATAATAATAATTTTAGAGCATTATTAGGATAAATATTTTAGGTTGTTTTCATTTTTAACATGCTTTAATTGTCCTGTTCCACTTAAAACATTTTCATTGTGTTCATTAACACTTTACAATCTTACATTACCTCACTTTTAGTGGTTGAAGATGGCAAAAATGACAAAACATACTATAATGATTTTTGCATATGTAATAGACCTAAATTTCATTAAAATGAGGTCCTGATCTCATACAAATCCATTGGCTGGTTTTTCTTTTATAAGCGTTTTCCTAGTTGGCAAACTTTAAATGCATTTTGTCATTTTTTAAAAACGGCCCTTGTCCACCTTATTACACTTGTTGGCCACTTTTGTTTGAACCTTTGAGGTTCCAAAAGCATAACATCCTGAGGGAGAATGTTCTCAGTCCAACAGTGTGAATATGAAAAATCTCTCTTAAAATACAGTATATGGAAAATTGACAAGCAAGAGACCATCTTTCAATGATCCAAGTCATACCTGCTAATGTTAGGAGACAGAAACCTACCACTATGAACCTCTCTATCTAAAAGAGATAAATCTCTAGCATATTCATCCACACCGGAGAACAGTATTCTTGTAAAGTAAGGACATTTGACCTAAAACAGGTTGCATTGCTTTTTTTTTTTTTTTCACATATGAATTTTCTTTTTTTCTATGTACAATACCTTAAAAATCCTTTTTTTATTTGCTGACACTTTCATTAGATGTGTCTCAAAAATAAGATGTGAGTTAAAAGTTATTTACTGTCTTTGTTGCCCAGGATCTACATAAAGGCATAATCTCAGATTATTGATGTCAAGAAAGAGCTTCTCTTATCATTTCGAGATACAATCGCAAGAAAAGTATTGTGCATATAATTTTTTTAAGATATATAGGTTTGTTTTATCATTTGGTATCTGTATTGTTTTGAATTTCACTGTAAAGATACTATTATTATTTTGTAACAGGTTAACCCATTTTGGGCCGTAAAGAAGGCAAACCTCTATTTACCAATTAATTGTCTGCCGATTTGCCAGGGAGGTCTCAGGAGTTAAGCTTTGAAAAAAGTTTTTTCAAAAAAATCACAGTATGCTGTTATTTTTTTTAGGTTAAGAGTTCATTTTAAAAATTCATGTCTTAAAGAGGAATTTTTGACATTGCCTGAAGTTTTTTTCTCCATCAGAAATGAAAAAATATCATTTATTTCTTATAAATATTGAAATATATGACAGCGTTAAAAAAAAATATTTCATATTAATTGTATTATGGAATTTTATTTCAAATGAGCAAAACGCAATTAAAGCTAATTTTATTTTTTTGTTTTTATTGACTACCTAAATTGCAGTTTTGGTATATAACAAATTGTAAAATGATCAAAGCAACACAGAGAAAATATTATCACAAAATGATGCATGAATTAGAGGCCCACTTACATAAAAAATCATTTTTAAAAATTTTATAAATCGAAATATTATTATTAGAGACTTCCTGTTTGTTGCAAAATGAAGGTAATTGATTGAATATTACTAGACTGTAAGAATTTTTCATTTGAAAAAGCAGTTTTCGAATTTCAGTCAAAATACAGAAAGAAGGTCAAATTTTTATAGAAGAATCGTGATTTATAAAGTAAATATTTCAAAACTGATAAAAGCATTACCAAAGTTTTTTTGTTGTATTCTACATTTAAATTGTGCATTGCATTTTCATTTAAAAACTTAATGTAACAAAATATAAAATCCTGAGTGCAAACATCATCCAAAGTGATGAAAGAATTTCTGAGATGTTGGAACTGAGAAGTTTGACAGTGCCACATTTACTAAATTTTTCAAAAATTCACAAATAAATCGAAATATTGGAAAGAGATTCAATTTGTTGCAAAATGAAAGTAAATGATTGAATATTACTAGAATGTAAAAGTTTTAGACTTAAATTGACCATTTTTGATCCATTTTGGTAGGAGACAAACAAACCTGACCACTTGAAATTTTGGCTAAAAAGAGATAAATTTCTATGAAAATATTTCAAAACTGATAGAAGAACAATTCATGAGTTATTTTTTTTGATTCTACAACAGGTTGCACTGCTTTTTTTTTTTACATATGAATAACACGTTATGTACAATACCTAAATTGTAAAAGATGTTTCATCAAAAATAAGATGTGAGTTAACAATTTCTGAGATTTGTTGCCCAGGATCTACGTGGACGCATAAAAAGATTTTGATGTCAAAAATTAACATAAATCGAAATATTGTGTAGAGACTTCCAGTTTGTTTTTAAAATGAAGGTAAATGATTGAATATTACTTTGAAATGTAAAGATACTTTTATTTTGTAACTTAAACAGATTTTTCAAAAACCATTTAGAGAGAGGGTTTTTGTCCAAATAGTTGAACTGAAGGTTGAAATCTTTAAAGGCACTTATCGTTATTTTTCTCATAATTAAATATTTCAAAACTGATAGTTTAAGTCCTCAACAGTTTTTGAGTTTTTTTTTTTGTATTCAAAATGAATACCTTTATTTTAATTTATAAAACTTTGATGAATGAATGTTAAATTGAATATTCAAACATTACGAATAAATTAAATAAATTTCGAATAAAAACAGTAAATAATTAATATTAATATTGAAAAAAAATTTTTTTAACAATTTAAAAAATTCAAAAATCGAAATTATTGTACACATAGAGACTTCCAGTTTGTTGCAAAATCAAGGTAAATGATTGAATATTACTAGAATAGAATAGAATGAAGAGGTTTTAGCTTACAATTGCCTTTTTAATTGAAAATATATACTGTAAATAAAGTTGGCTGAAGGTTGAAATTTTACGGCACAAATCAATCTGATTTATATGAAAATATTTGAAACTGATAAGCACTTTAATAAGACAACCATGGATTTTTTGTTATATTTTAAATGAATATGCAAGAAAATTTTCATAAATAAAACTTTTGTAACAGCTAATATAAAAAAGTAACAAAAATTATGACAAAATGATGAAGAATTTCTAATCCTTTTGCTGTTGTTAATCCTTGTAGTAATAAGGAAAATGTTTTCAAAAATTCACTGCATAAATCGAAATATTGAGCTGGAGAATTGGCGATTTGTTGCAAAATGAAAAAGGTAAATGATTGAGGGATATACTAGAATGTAGGATGTTTTAGCTTTAATGGCTGCGTTTTACTGACCATTTCCAGGCTCTCCGAAAAGAACAGTCACCGGAACAAGATTTTTGGAGTCGGAAATATGTAAACAGGCAGTCCGAAATGTTCAGTAGTTTAACAGACAATTTTAAAGAGTCAGTAAAGGCTTGGCAAGGTATTTAAACTAATATAATTATTATTTTAACATTAAATAGATCATTATTACTTTAAAACCTTTTAAGAACCATTATTTAAATAATTAAGTAATCAATATCAAAGCAATAAAATAATCAGCATATTTTTCTCAACCTAAAGATATTAATTATTAAAAATAGTGCATTTTGCCTTTTAAATGAAAACAAAAAGATTGGTTAATTTATATCCAAAGAAGTTTTGAAAAGTTTAACTTTTTTTCAAATCTAACCTTTGGTATCAGTGCAGTGTTGTCATTAATATTATAACTTGAATGTGTTTATACTTTGAAAAACATTTGTTTTATACATGTATATTGCATGCTTTATAACATAAAAGTAGGAGAAGTTGGTATTTGTGAAACAAGGCTGTTGTCTACATATATCAAGTGACAGACATCGCTGTCATTTTATTTTGTATTTTGGGTGCATACTTGTCAGTTGCTGCTAGAGAATTCCACTACATTTGTTCATGGTCAGTTCATGCTGTTGATTTCATTTAAGAATACTGCATATGTATTGTGTTTTTCACACCTTTTCATAGAGCTGCTGAACAAATGATGTTAATTCTTGTATTTTTTTTTTCTTTTACCCTAGAAAGAAATTTTTAAGGATTTGAAAATTATTGTGAGTAATGATATTTATCTCAGAAGTAATTTTTTCAAGGTCACACTAAGGAGGGGTGATGGCAAATTGTTTGTGCCCAAAACTGGGTAGACAAGTGCTTTGACCTTCAAAGACAAATTTCCTGTGCTGTTTAGGAAAAATAATGGCATAACAATCCAAGACAAGGTCATTCAAAGCACTGTTGCTTAAAGTTAAGTATACCTTAGTTTTACCAGACCACTGAGCTGATTAACAGCTCTCCTAGGGCTGGCCCGAAGGATTAGACTTATTTTACGTGGCTAAGAACCAATTGGTTACTTAGCAATGGGACCTACAGCTTATTGTGGAATCCGAACCACACCAGACACTGTTGCATAAGTCTGAAACACCTGTCCTTTTGACTTACTAAATGTTCATGCCACCAGGCAGTCTTGCATCAGCTCTGCCATTTGAGAGTGCCTGTGAGGCCAAGAGCAATATCAGGTGGCTTGGGTGCTACTTTAAAATGCATGTCTTCTAGATATCAACCTACAGGTGTGTTCCTTGACATGTCTCATAAACTTTGCAGTATTTGGTTACAAACATTAGGCTGAAAGGCAGTATGAAAGACAGTATTGCACCTATGTTTGGGTCACCCTTGGGCAAGGTATATAACTTACAAGCATCCCTTGCTCGTGTTGAAGTTCTGTTGCCATGTAAAGGACCTGCAGATGCATGAGACAGGTACAGTATAAGAGAATTTCAGTTCTGTTATGGCAGAAATTATAGTGTCCCAACATTTTTGCTGTCTGGTTTATTTTGCTACTAGAGAAAGAGGTTCTACCTAAAGGGGGATTGGATGATGTATGGCCACTGTGCTCTTCATGAATTTGCATTGGCATATGAGAAAGGGATCAGTCTGGTAGTTATTGGTTTTTAAGAGGGACAATAATGTATTTACCATGTGATGCCGCTGAGACAACCAAGTTGTCTTAGCAATAGCAATTTTTATTGCTGTTGCTAAGCAACATCCAGGATGCCTGCACTAACAAAGTCTACTGGCTCTTATTACTAACTTCATCAGTCCCAACCAGATATGAATACTGAGGAGCAATATGTCCACTTTCGTAGTTTGAAACTGAGCATAAGTAAAATGAATGAGATTCATGCACAGTAATAATGCATACTAAGTTGGATATACTGTATGGTTATAATTTTTTTTTGCTCATTATTGTTCTGGAAGTTCAATAAGCTATGTGAATTATATTAATGTACAAATTTCTGTTTTGCCTAGAAGGCAGCTGGTAACAGTTCTGGAAAATAATTCATAAAAAGAAAATAGAGGAATCAAAAGGACAGTTAAGGAAATCAATGTATTTGTAAATATGGATATCTGAACAGAAAACTTAAAATTATTTAACACCTGACACAGCTCATGGCATGTGAAGAGAAGGTGATATCTGAGGTGACATGTAAAAAAGAAAAACTTGTGCAAACAAACATAATATTAGTAAACCACTGACTCCAGTTTTTAAGTAAAACTCAAATAAAAATCCAAAAAGTTTTCTTAGGAATATTAAAAACTTTTCCTTTACACAAAAAAAGTTACAGACATCTATCCTTCATTCTAGTCCAAGATACTTCTTGAATTGATGCTCTTCCTTATACTGGAAAAGAAACCTCTCACTTGATTGAGAGTTCCCTCCTCTAAACCCCTTTACTGTAATTAGATTTGCTACATTGGCTAGCATTAATTAAGGCAACTAATGACAATTGTGACTTAGTAGGAGACACCCTCTGGTGAGGAATACTTGTTAAAGTGAAAGACTCAAGATATCAGTCTTCAAAGGTTGACTTTGCTCCAGGATACCACTTCTGTTCTGGGTGGCATAGGATGCAACAAGTTTATATTTAAGAAACTTTTAAAGTAGAATGAAAAACACTTGTGAGAAGAATTATAATTTATTTCATCTTAATGTGGCTTTTACACATGATCTTAGTGATCCTGAATGATGATTCATTGTATGATTATAATACTCTGTAGTAAATAGGTCTGTCTTTAGTAGGGATTTTGTTTATTACTGGAGTGCTATGTACATTACAGGTCTTGGACAGGTTATTGATGCAAATATGGTTGAGGGAGCTGCGTATACTGGATCTTGGCTCTATTCTTCAAGAGATCTTTATATTTGGGGAAAACCTAGAGGATGCAACTGGTAAGTACCACTACTTGATTAATGAGGATGTGCAGATTATTTATGCAGCACAGTATTTAATGAATCAGTGTGCAAATTTTCCTTGAGGATAAATAAGGTTAGCATTGCCAGTGAGATGGTATGACAGACTTGGGAATAAACCTGGATTATCCATAAATGAAGAATAATTTAAAATTAGGTACCTTTAATTACTGAATTATTGGTGTTTCAAAAGTAATAGAACCATAGGGCAATTGTACCAGATGCTTAGAATGACTGAGGATACATGCAAATAATAAGTTGTATTAATTAGATGATACTGAAAAGAACACCCAGTTCACTACCTAGTTATCGAGGTACCATAAAAGGATGCTTTTCATCATGAAATGGACAGAAAACTATTTTTGAGGAAATGTGCTATTACATGGGAAAACTTTTAACAGTAAAGAATTTTAATAATACAGGCAGTCCCCGGTTTACTTACAGTTCCGGCTTACTGGTTGAGGTTATGGCTTTTCAAATTTTCATCAGAATTATTTGTGGTTAAATGGCGTTATGTTTTGAGGAAGAAATATGGCCCAAAACGGCAGAATAATCATAATTTGAAGGTTTTTGATGTAAAACTCAAAATAATGCTTTACGATGTTTTCAGAGATTAAAAGTAAGGTTTTCTTATGATTTTTGACGATTTTCGACGATTTTCCGGCTTACGAGTTGATATTGGTATGGCTTTTCAGAATTTTGTGGTTAAATGGCTTTTGAGGCCCATCCAAGAAGCAAAGCTTTGAGTTTCTGAATTTGGATGGGTGTTCCAGATTTTTGTTGTGTTCATTGTTGTGTTAAATGTTGTCACATGTTGTCACAGAATGACAAATCCTTCCATTAGAGTAGAGTACTGTCGTCCTTTTTAGAGTTGTAGAGAACTCTATGGAGCCTTTCTTGTAAATTTGTTTATGGTTATCTTGAATAGCAATCTCTGACACACACCAGTAACATGGAAGATGAATGCTCTTCTAAATCTGTGGGATGATCTGAAGGATAGATAGTGATGTTCAGCAAGGTTACAGTCAAAAAGGCTATGATTAATGTTAATAACACCACTGTGGCCTCAGCTAGAATGGTTTGCAGATTTGTTTTATCTTCTGAACAGTCTGCTGAGAGGTTCCCCAATGTGGTTCAATGTTTTGTATCACCCTCACGTCAGCTGCTTTCTGTGCAACCTTTGGTCTCTGGACCTTCATACCTGAAGGTCATCTAGCAGCCTTTGTTGGCAGTTTAGCTAGAGAACAGTTCTTTTATTAAATAAATTCAGCTGCCTGCTGTTAATAGTTAATGAAAAAGTAGAGCATGTAGAGCTTTCTGAGAAAGCCTTGACTTTTTCAAGGCAAGTCTTCTTTAAGGCTCAGCATGAAAACAAGATTCCTGTTGACAGTTGGCTTAAGTAACCTGTACTAGAGGATGGTCATCAGTGCAGTTATCCTTTACCATGACTTTGATGCAAAAAAATCCAGGCTCCTGGTATTGGTCATAACATGACAGTATCCAGTGCTATTCATACCAAAATTGACTTTGTAGGGGAGGGTGATGTGGAATCTTTTCATAAAATTAGCCCAGTAAAGGATCATCTCCATTGATGCTTCCAACAGAAGTTGCATGAAGAGCATCTGATAGTTTAGGTGGGAAATCATCTCATAGCCTTGAAGGCAGTCCCATAATAGGGCTATTTTCTTAGTAATGTCATTGTGGATGAATAATAAAAGTTATTTCCTTTTAAATGCAGTATATCCATTGCCCAGAGTTTAAAGTACTGTTACTGAAATACAAGTGAACATTTGCCATTATTTTCTCAAGGGACAGCTCTTGCAGATATAAGTACCCATTTTCAGTTAGGCCAGTAGTTAGAGGTAAACAGTTGGACAACTGGTTGGATCATCTATTATTTTAACCTTGAGCACTGACTCCAGTGGTGAAGTTCTGACTCTGAGGTCACACAATCATGGTGAGAGGTTGTGATTTGTAGAATTATCAGCAAGTTGAGGTAATATGGATAAAAATTGCCTGTCTGTTCATGTGTAAAGATTATACAGTAATTTTTATGGTGAATAAGTATCCAATAGAAAAATTTATCTATATGAAGTAATAATCTTTTCTACCAAGAAACTATGCACCCCCAGTAATTTAATTTGCTTGAATACATGTTGAGTTGAGGATGGTTTTTAGTAGAGTGCTAGGCTTCTAGCCTTTGTAATTGGTATACAGATTTGGTTTGTTCACTGTTAATGTTCTGACAAGTTAACCAAGAACAAAATGAGGCTATTTCCTTCAAAACAAAATTGTTTTATATTTTTGTCAGATAGCACACTTAGTTTGATAATTTTTTTTTTTTTCAGGCTAGATTCTGGAGTTCATTTTTATGATACCTACGAAACAAGTGATGGAAAATACATGGCTGTTGGAGCCATTGAACCTCAGTTTTATCAGCAGTTCATAACACTTCTTGGATTGACTACTGGAGATGTTGGTCAGCTTGATGACCCGGATGAGATGAAGAAGATTATCAGTAAACGTTTCTCAGAAAAAACTCAAGGGGAATGGACTAAAGTAAGTATCTGATTCTCATCCTTTCTTTTAAACATTATGCTCTTTGTATTTAAACTTGATGTATAAGCAATATTTCTGAATAATGGTAGTAAGCCAGCATTGAGTTTGGAACATTGTAGAACTTTAAGATTCCAAAAAACATTTGTTTGTCTACTTAATTCCAATAGAAATTACTGTATTGTTCTGTTTCACGGTTCATTGCAGGTTGTTCCCTTTTTTTGTCATATGCATAACATTTCATCTTAGTACATTTTGAAGTTTTCTACTTTTATTCTGAATAGGAAATTTTAATCATTAGTACATTTTGAATTTTTCTACTTTTATTCTGAATAGGAAATTTTAATCATTAGTACATTTTGAAGTTTTCTACTTTTATTCTGAATAGGAAATTTAAATCAGTTCTTAGGTATTTTATAACTTTATTGCATTTCATATAGCAAATAGAACCAGACATACATGGGAGTAAATAATTACTTGCCATATTGTCCTAATTCTTTGTGGAATATGATACATTGAATACATTGGTGATGAATTCCAGTGATGCTGAACTAGCATGAAGTGAAACTCATTACATAGATCGCTGGCATGTCCTTTACCAATGATTTTGCATTGGCAGATATGATACTGTTCATGTTGTTATTGGAACACCATGCTGAAAGATAAGAAGTTTGACCACTTCATTGAAGTTCTGCCTATTTCTCTGGCTTAAGAATGAGAGGATAATTGGTTTTGAATTTGTCTTTTGGTTGTTCCAGGCAAGTGGATAAGAATTGTTTCCAGGCAGTTGTCTGTGAGGTTTGATTCATGATGAGTGTTTTGGAACAAGGCAATTTCTAGTCAAAGTTCATGTTACTTTTCAGGGGTGGGAGCAAGAGAATTTCAGTTATTCGTATGTAGTATCCCCAGTGGTTTTAGTGTTTTAAGTTTGCAGGTGCAGTAGTAATTTCTTATTACTCATAACTAGGTCTGATCCATATTTTAAAATCATTATGGCCATGATAGTAGACACTTAAATGATCTGTTATCACTTCGATGATAGTAGATTTTTGAAGTGTCTATCATGACCATGATGATTTTAAAATGATGGATCAGACCTAGTTATGAGTTATAAGAAATTACAGTACTAGTGCACTTGCAAACTTTCCCGTTAAAACCATTGGGATACCAAGTCAAATCAACTGAAATTTTCTCACTCCTACCCCTGAACTATAAACTTGAAAAACAATTTTGTTGTAGTTCAGTGATCAAAGACCTTTCTGGCTCCTAAAGGGATCTTATGGTGGGAGGCTTGAGGCTTTTTGCATTTCCTTCCATTATTCAGCCACTCATGTGGGATAGTTCCATGACTGACCCTGGTATTCAGTCAGGTTACTTGAAGACAAAGAACAAGGCCATGGCTTTTAAGAAAGTTAACAAGTTAGTTTTAGTATGCAGCCAGGAAAGATTATTGTCTGCCAAACACACACAGGTAGCAGCTTACAGTTCATATAAAAAATTCAAAGAAAACAACATGAAGGAAAACAGAACCATTACCATGATGAAAGTTAAGTCTGTGGAGCATAAATGTGGATTTCAAGTGACTGCAGTCTTAATCTTTCAGATTAAGAACAACAGAAGTACACGAGAAAATGCTGAGAAAACCAAAGGTAACAAAAAATACCAAAAAGGTGCAAAGGTATGAGTTTTAAAGTTTGATTTTTGATCTCTTGAGTGTCAAATTACAATTCTAAAACTAAAGTTATGGATCATTGCTTAGATGACCATCTTTCTGACACTAGGATTAAGAGCTCTTGGAGTACTGTAGTAATTCTAGCCCATAACTATTTCATCAAAATCTTGCCCAGCAGTTTTTCAGACTTTACTTCACCAGCCATACTAAATAATGCCTGCCTTTACTTCACCAGTCATGCTAAATAATTCCTTCCAAGGCAGACATGTTTAAAGCAGGACATTCCTGGAAATAGCCAAGTGAGTCAACATGTTGAATTGCCTGAATGTACCATTATCACAGTTTCCATGAAAATGCATACTATCAACCACAAAGGCCTAACAGTCACTGTAGTGCCATGTCTTCACATGTAAGGCAAGGAGTGTGCACTTTTACCCAAAAAGTTACTGTATGATAACTTAATCTTCTTTTGCTCTTTTTACTATTCAGGGGTAATTGATGACTGATTCACCACCAGCTACTAGTTGTGGCACAGCTATTTGTATTTGTTTGCTGAGTCTGTGTAACCTTAATTTCTTCCTGCTATTATTGGAGTTTATTGGATTAAGTGTAAGATAAGTGGTGTTTGATTTGGCATCCACCACAAATTGTTCTGGCCATTAGGGACAAAAGTTGGTGCTTGCAGGCATTGAAAGGGCTGGTTTTTTCTGATGGATTGTAGTCCATCTGTACAGTCTTTTGTTGTAGTAGTTCTACTTTTTTCCAGTCATGCAGAATTCCTCATAAGTGGAGTGGAGTTTGTGTTTAGAGCAGTGGCAGGCGCATGTCAGTTTGTTATGGGTGCTTAGTGCATGGTCACTAAAGCATAACTGTTTCTATGGTTTCCTGTTCATCAAATCTCTTTCCAAGTGAATAATATTTCAAATACATCAGCAAGAGCAGCAAAAGTTTTTCTTTTGATGAAAGTGTACTTAAGTTGTTTTCATTCTTATATTATTTAATCAAAAGTAGGTTTGATTTATGAAAGTTTGGTCCGTTGGCAGTTGGCAGAGAATTCAGATACTGTTATAAGCAAGAAAACCCTTGGGATTAAATATGGACTGTTATTTGCCTGAAGAGGTCACTGATGAAGTGGCCCCACACTTGGCCTGCACAGTAAGGTCCCCTTAACACCAGCTTTCACTCCCACCTACAAAAAGTTCAAACTTTGCATACTGTCAGAAAACTTGAAGGAACAAGAGATTTCCTAACCCCATTATACAAATCTAATTCTTTAAGTACTGTACCCGTGAAGGTACAGAAGCAAGAGTTGAAGTTAACAGTCAATCTTTAAGCCATTTTAGAAGCCCATCATGCTCCCATACTCATTACCCTCCATTTGCTGGAGGCCAAGCTTTGACTTTCCCCAGTATTTAGAAGTACTAGCACTAATGCCTATATGTGTCAGTAATCTATGCCACAGATTAATTATATGTGCAAAGGGAAAGGGAACACCACTCTTAATTGTATTTTCAGCTCCATTGTGCATACACTACGTTCTACCCCCTTTTCAGTAGGAGACTAGTCCAGCATATTTCAAACTTCTTTCAAGCCTGGAGGGGCTATACTAGCATACAAATTCCTCTAATCATCAACCCAATATGCTCTTCACCACTCAATCTAAATTAAGTCTGTTGTGTCTGCTGATTGCTACACAAGGTGATGCTTAAATTTTTACAGCTACAATGTGAAATTTTTGGCAACAATGATTTCAAGAGTGGGTTGATGGTGCTCCCCTCTGAATTGCTTCCATTAAGAACAGCTATCAGATGGGTTTAATCATCTGACATAATGCCATTACTGTATCCAGGCAAATTATTAACACAGAACACTAGAATTTCCTAGCTTTGAGATTATTTCCAACTGCGTGTGACCTTGCTCATTGTACTTCAAAGACTACCATGAACTTTTACTTGCTCATCATCCATATGAAGATGAGCAAGTAAAAAGTTCATGGAAGTCCTTAAAAGTTACTGAGGAAGGCTGGACGCTGCTGGGAGTCAGCTCATACCTAGAAACTTTGATGTACCGAGTTAAATTGTCTGGATACAGTAATGTTATTATGCCAAATGGTTCAAATCCACCTGATAGAAGCTGGTCTTGATGAAGGCAATTCAGAGGAGAGCACCTCACCCAACTCTTGGAATAGGTGTCTGCAACAATTCCACATTGTAGCTGTAACAATTTCAACATCAGCACCATATTTGCAGTCATCAGTGGATGCAATGGGCTCATGAAGAGTGGTGAAAAGCAAATTATGTTGGTAATTTGATGAATTGGTATGCTTATATATCCCCTCCAGGCTTTCTGAAGTGGAACGGTTGAAAAGGTGGAAGTGTGTAGTGTTGGTTGGGATGAGACATGAAAAAAGCTCATGTAAAATGTAGGTTTATTAGTAGATAAGGTTGCAATATAACAAGGACAATGAGAGTGAGCACCTGAACTCTGAGAGGGGAAGCAGTGTACTGCTAGCCATTGGATTTGAATGTGTTCAGTTGCCACTTATCAATATACATGTGAGGCAAGAATACAGTTGTCACTTATCAGTACACAATGTTATATATATGGGAGATGATAATTCTTTATGCAGTGTCCAATACATTTTACATATAGAATATAGCATCTACACCTCCCTTCCCCCTTCACACTCATAGTCCCATCTTGAGCAGGTTCTTCATCTGGAAAACCTGGAAGATCTACGTGAGGCTGTAGGAGAGCTGTTGGAGGACTCTCTACCTCACATCCCTGTGGACCTTCACATGGACAGAAGAGAGCCAGCGCCAGGGGTTGGTACTGGATACAGAAAGCACCGGTTCCTCCAGTACACTTGTCTGCTGGGGAGACGTACTTCATATTCCCTTGACCTGCCATGGCTCACGACAATCTTTGCCTTATCCCAACGGTGAGAAGTCGGTTCCTGGGTCCTGACTAACTGTCCAACTTCAAGCCTGGGTAGGGGATGTGCATGTTGATTGTACGACCTCTGTAAAAGTTCAGCTCTGGCGGCAGCATGGCAATCGCAGTTCTCGGCTTTCTCAAGCCATTCCTGCAAGAATGACCAAGGATGAGCAGAAGCGAAGTGGGTGGCCATATAGGATTTGTGCAGGGGAGTGGCCAGTGAAGTTTGGAGTGTTCGCAACTTCAAGAGGCCAAGGTCAAAGTCTTCACAGTCGATGTTAATGGAGGGTGCTGTCTACAGTATAAGATGCTTCACAGTCTTCACAGCAGCCTCAGCATGGCCACTGGGCTGTGGGTAGTGCAGGGAAGTAACAAAATGATGTACTCCCCATCATTCCATGAAATCCCTGAATTCACAGCTAGTGAATTGAGGTCCACTATCGGTCCTGAGGCGAAGTGGGACACAGACCTCCCTGAAATATCTGCAGAAAATCCTTATCGTTGCAGAGATAATAGTGTCACTGTAGCATGGGGCAACCACAGGCCAGTCAGAAAGCCTGTCGGACACGACGAGGAATGTCTTCCCTGCTACACTGAAGAAATCTGCTGACAGACTCGAAGGGCCTAGTAGGGTGGTTGAAGAAGTCCGCTGACACAGACTTGAAGGGTTTAGTAGGGCGGTCGTTGTTTTGAAGAGGTTCCAGCTGGAGGCTAGGTTGTACAGCCTGGCAAGGCTCACGTGCTTGGACAGTACTTGTGATGTCAAGAGTCGATTCCTGGCCAGTACCAGTCTGTCATGCCCATCGCTGTGTGGCTTCTATTCCTCTGTGAATATCATGGAGTCATGATAGAGTGCAGGAGTGAAGGGCAGCAGGACTACAATCCTTGCTCCATAAAGTACGAGTTCAGCATCGACCGAGAGGCCATCCCTTAGTTTCCAGAAGACGGATGTACAACAGGTCCTCCCTCACTGAAGCATGAGGATCTTGATTAATCCTGTTGGTGTCCTTGGGTGAGGCATTGTCCTTTTGGGGTGCTGCATGACTGGTGGCAATGATCCTAATGTATGGCCCAGCCTCAACACAGTCAGTTTCATCCTGTGGTGTGAGCTGGCTGACAGGGGCACGCGATCAAGCATCGTGTATGCTGAGCTGCTTGCTAGTACGCCACAAGGCTGTGAACAGATACAGTGAGATTTTCTTTTTGAGACATTGCAAACAGGGATTCTTGACTGCATCCAGAGCGTAATGGTTGAGAATTGGCACTGGTGGGTGATGGTCTGTCATTAGCGTAAAATGTTGGAGGCCTATCAGGTACAGTTTTCATTTGGACGTAGTCCAGGTTATGGCTAACAACTTGATTTTGGCGTAGCGTGTCTTGGCGTCTGCGAGGAAATGAGAGCCACACTGTACTAAGTGGAGTCTTCCATTGCTGTGGTCCTGTAGAAGGACATATGCTAGTCCGTTGAGTTGAGAAGTGTCGTTTTGTAGGATAACTGGGAGGGCTGGGTCTAAGGAGGCAAGGACTAGTGGGCGAGCCAGGGCAGTCTTCACTCGGTGAAATGCTCCGTCCTGATCTGTGGTCCATACAAATGCACACTTGGGGCTCATAATGGGTCTGAGAGGCTGAGCTGCATTAGCTATCTCAGGTGTAAAGTCAGCCAATTGTTTCACTAACCCCATGAATGAATGTTAAGTGTGATACCAAACTTGTGACACCTTGTCAGCATCTCTTGGATTCAGCATAGATGGCTAGGGAAATCCTCTTCGAACAGCCAGATGTCGTTGACTATCTTGACGCAATTCTCAACACCTTGCAGAGCCTTGTCTCCTTTAAGGCAGTAGGCGGCTCCTGTGGCGGCAAATCCCTTTGGACCTCTTGCAATGCTGAAATTGGCCATAGAGGGTGATGAATATGGTTAACTTTTGACCCTCCTCTGCAAGTTGCATTTGCCAGTATCCATGCAGGGTATCTGCAGTGGTGAAGAACTTGGCCTTTGGATCAGTGCTGTAGATGCTAGACAGTGGGGAGGGTGACAATTGGGCTGGGTATTTTACTTGGCAGTCGAGGTTCTTGAGGTCAACGGCGATTCAAACAACTTTGTTCTTAGGTAATATGACAAGTGGGGTTTCACCAATCTGAGGGTTCATCACCAGCAGGCTTAATGATACCCTGATCTACCATGAACTCGAACTCTACCTTAACTTGTTCCTGGATGGCATATGGTATCTGGTGAGGTGTATTGATGGCAAAAGGTATGGCATCTTCCTAAAGATGGCTTTGCATTGGGGGTCCTTCCACTGGCTTGAGTGGGGCTTTCTTCAGTTCTTCCTTGGAGATCAGCGTGTCCTTGAACTCTTGTAGAAAAAAAGTCTCTGAGTTTGGCAGGTGATCTGGTGGCATTAAGAGGGAGCTCTGAACACCGATTGACATGGGTAACATCTAGAATAGGTCTGGGAAACTCTGGCAGAATAATGGCGAACACTTTACAGTGGCTATGTGACAACAGTGGCATTCAGACACCTTCATGGACTTGGATCCTTGTTGAACAGGATCTCTTAACTCAGGTGATAGTGGCTGTGAAGGATCCTAAGGCAGGTGTCATTGTAGAGCCGTCTGCGGTGAACGTGCCATGCCATGATTCTTCTTTAAGTAGCTTTACTGAATGACAAGGTTAGTTATGCCCTTTGCAAGAATAACTCCAGTAATCTTGTAGTTTTAGTTTACATCACACTTGAGTGAAATCTCCAAGGAAATCTGCTTGTCCATGAAGGTGAATAGTATAATCCCAAATGGTTCTTCAGTCTTGGTGTACTTTGTGATGGCAACCCCTAATGACATTAGTACTTTCCTCATATATGACATGTTTTTCTCATAGCAGGAAAGACACTTTTCTTCTTTGTTAGACACTCATGTGGATTATATAGGGTCCTTATACAGTTTATCTTCAAAATCATTGTTTTTCTCAAAAAAGACCTTTTCTTCTTTTTAGACACTCATGGGATTATGTTTATCTTCAGAAAAAGAAAAATAGGCTCATTCTTCATGCTAGTGGTCATTGATATAGTGGGCCTCATCACTTTCAGTCTTGGAAGCAATGGTGCGTTGCAAGGTTGGCATGATGTGTCACACTATCTATATAAAGTCTGTCAATCTTGAGTTTTGAACTTGATAATCTTGCAGTTTGAGCTTGCCAGTCTTGCATTTTTATCTTGTTTATCTTGCAGTTTAAGCTTGCCAATCTTGCAGTTCAAGTTTGGAAGCAATAATGTGGGGGAGGGTATGTATGATAGTGTGGTACAGTGAGAAACCTTGCAGTCAGTCAGTTTGAGGAAGCCATATATCACAAAATGGATCAGTAGTTAGAACATATTTCTGGAGTAGTTGGCACTGCAGAACATTTCTGGAGTAGTTGGCACTGCAGTCATTTTTTTTATTGTTGAACAATGACTTCCATAACCTGAAAAATGGTATACACTTTAAAATACAAAACAATAAGAAACACTTCAACCCAAGTAAACAATCGGTCAATTAATTCTTATATGAACTCTTGCCACTTTGTCAGTTCTCTCCAGTTATCTTGCCATCCCTTTTTGACTCCCTCTTCATAGTTTAAAGCACTTCCTAAGTGTACCCCACCTATGGTGTCGAAGGAAATAAATTATATCTTGATTAAGAGTTAGATTTGTAGGTACATCATTGCCCTCTAAATTAGCAGATGGCCCTCCTTTATGTACTCCAAACTTTGGAGTTCTAACTGGAGAATGTTTTATGATTTACACAAGGCCTTGATTGCAAACATGACTTTAATAATTTCAGTTGTATTAGCATTAACATTCATGTTTTATTAACCAAGGTCACACAAATGGATTTTTCTATCTCTTGAACAATGAGACCACAAAAAGGCTGCACATTTATGCTCTAAAGCACTGTAAGCCATCAGAATAAACTATAAAAGATAAGTTGCCCATAAATACATGCACTCTGAAGGCAGTTTTGCCTAAACAAAGTGTCGGTTTACATTCAAAAAGTGGTTCCCCACATGGGCATAAAAATCTATAAGTGACAGTCCAGCAGTCCTGCATTATGTTATACTTAATTAGTACACTTCTGATATTAAAGTTAATACTGTGTAATTTATTTTGTATGCTGGCTACACACCATCAAAATAATTGTATTTTCAGGTGTTTGAAGGAAAAGATGCGTGCGTGACTCCAGTTTTGAGCATGGATGAAGCTGCTAATCATCCTCACAATGTAGATCGTGGAAGTTTCATTAAAGCTTCTGATGGACATTTCGAACCAAGGCCAGCACCTCTGCTCTCACGTACCCCTGGTATTGTTGTCGAAGGTGCAATACCTCCAAAAGTTGGCCAGCATACCTGTGAAGTATTGAGTGAATTAGGGTATAGTAAACAGGACATTGATGAGCTTCTGAAAAATGATATTGCAGAGCAGTTGATAGAGAAAGCAAATTTGTAGTTTAATTTTATGCATAGATTTTTGGAATGGTGCTAATAATGTATACATTTTATGAATGGTAGTTTTGTGTAATTAAAACTGTATATAACTGTCTACTACTACTATGTACTCAGGACATTTACCTTGTAGATCACTTAGTTTGTAAACAAATATCAAGTTTTACATTTCATGTGGGTATGAATATTTCAGTGAGTGTTTGTTAGTGCTTTTAAGATTGTAAGAATTATTTTTTTAAATAAATGTTGGAAAGATTAAGTTTTTATATAGAGAATCATACTCCTTATTCTATTACTACTGTTATAAGTATTGCAGGCAGGAAAAGCTTTTTATTTCTGACTGTACTGATAACAATAATTGCAGTACTGTATTAGCACAAGTTTGCACTAATGGGGCAAATAATATACTGTACTGTACTGCATCACATAGTATTAAAAACAAATATATTTTGAGAGTTAGTCAAGAAATATTAATGTTTTGAGACCATGAAAAGAGGGAGTTGGAGTGGTTGGACAGCAAACTGGAAGAAGGATGTGGGGATGGAGGTAAAGTAAAAGGCTAAAAAGTGGATGCAGCATGGGGCTGAAGGGCTGCTGCAAACAACCTTTAGTAATGCATAAAGTCAGGAGGGGCAATGACTGAAAGAAGCCCAAAACAGCAACTCTTACTAGGTATTAAGCTGAGTAGAAGTAGATTTTGAAGGGTTAATATACAGTCTAAAGGAAACAGAATGGAAGGTGGACAGTTTGATCCTGGAAAATGTTATATATGAAAAGATAGAAAGACATGTGGGAGCTGTTTATCAAATGCTCCTAGAAAAATAAAGACAGTTTAATAGCTATTGCAGTTATTATGCTACTAGTAATGATGATAAATGTAGTAAGACATGTGGGAGCTCTTATCAAATGCTCCTAGAAAAATAAAGTTTTAATAGCTAATGCAGTTACTATGCTACTAGCAATGATGATAAATGTAGTAATTTTACCACCAGTACAGTTTTGTTCACTTTACCACTCTGTCAAGTTCATTCTCAACAAGTTGTCTAATATGTAATACTATATTAGTAGTAAAAATAATTACTCTGAATATGTAATAATGATAGAGTAACAACCTCTTAGCTGAAGTTTTCTCTAAAATTACTTCTATTTCTAGTCTAACATTACTGCATTCTCCTTTGATATTCTGAGCTTTTATCCCTCCTTTGCTGTTGTTTCATAAAAACAAAGGCAAACTATTTTGAAGAATCATATGTAATGTCAAGTAGAGGAATTTGGTATTCATTAAACTACTGTACCAAGACAAGGCAAAATGTTTTTTATGTCATGTCCTCAATGTACTGTGTACTGAAATTTTAATGGAGATTCTATTTTTCAAGTTATCTTAACACACAACTGAATATTTTCATGGAGGTTGTTTAGGAAATTATCTTAACGTAATGAAATTATATTTTTACATTCCAGAAACCTAAATACCAATACATACCCAGTTTCCTTCAAGGTCACTAACTGTTAATAGTTAAAAGTGTAAAGATACAGGCAACTGCTTTTTGCCAGTTCAATTATATCACTGCATACTCAGGTTTTAGAGAACATGTTTAATACAGCCTTATTAGTTTTGGAGATCTCCAGTTTCTATGAACTTTTTCCTGCTTAAGTTCCAACTGGGAAAATAAATCCTTTAAGGCAAGTCCTGTAAGAGCTGAGAAATGTGATTCAACGATCTGGTGAACTTACATTACTCGACTTTTAAAGAACAGTAACCACAAAAGCAAGAAAATAGACAAACCTCTGATTTTGTTGCTACATAATGGTTTCCTGAGTGAAGCAGTTGCATGGCAAGTAGCAGTAGCATACCTTCATCTCTGGCAAGATTATGGTAAACTCCTTGCTAATCTGAGCACCCAAAATTCAGCATCCATGGCAATATAGAGTGTCTGAAATTAAGAAGTTATAAGTGAAAATTATTAACATTTGAGGAATATAATAATTTCAGTTTGAAACTACAAAGTATACTAAATTTAGTGAGTTCAAGTACAGATAGCACATATATTCATATCATAAACCAAATCAATTATTAAAATTACTGTAGCTACAACAGACTGAAAGCACCATTTTCAGAATTTTAAGAAATAAAAGGAACATTAATTTAAAACAGGATCAGTGTCGACATCACACAATATCCAGGATGAGGCAGAGCAGACTGTACAGTATTATAATCGGATAAAACAAGAGAAAATGCTGATATATGCCATTTTAAGTACATATTCTGCCTGGTTACATATCTTCATACATGCATAATTAGTTTGGTAAAACTTATTGCTGTAAAATTTTGAAAATATGCTAATTCAGACTGGATCCTCACCCCGTTAATCTGTATTAGTAAAGTTAAAGTAAAGGAAAACCTTACTCGTATCTTTAATTTTTATGCTAACATTGTGCCAATTAATATGCAAATTTTGACTGGATCTCTCCCCTTTTAATCTTTAGTAGTGACATTATACTTCCACAGAGTAGTGACATTATATTTCAAAGGGCTCCGTCAGACAGACCAACCAGTTACAAAGAATTCTCTTATAGTTGGTCTCAGCCAGAATATGTAGTGCTTATTGGCACAGTGATAGAATATAAAGGACTCATGACAGGAGGGCTCTATCTCCTGTACTACAATGATTACCTAGGCTCTATGTCATACTTGCATGTATGTGACAAGTCGGCGCCATCTTCATTACATGCCAGGTCTCTGCAAGATAAATGTTCACCCCAGTCCCATGCCTTCTCGTCACGGGAAAGTGGGTGGGTATGAGGACTCACAGTGGCTATCAAAAATAGGTTTTTCCTATGTCAAAACCTGTTTTTTGATAGCCCAGAAATTGTTTGTCCTCAAAGGAGCTTACAAAAGAAATTGACAGGTGACAAAATGGCTTAGCTCCTAATAAATAAATCTCAACAACCCAGATTAATTTTTGGTATCAGGTATAGTCACAGGTTATCAACCACTTTCTTTATTCTGGACACCCTTAGGGTTTGGCATTCAATAACAGGGAACAACACACAAACCAATATGTATTATTCTTGTGGTTCAAAGGTAGCTTACCTAATTATGTTGGGTCTGGCTGTGGGATTACTGCGCCTTCCCCAGCAATATCTCAGCATGACTACTGCTCTCATGGCAATAGTGTTTCAGGAATCTTTTATTCAAAGTAAAGTCAAAGGTTATCACCAGTTTCTTTATTCCAGACACCCATTTGGGTCTGGCAATAAAGAACGGGACACACGAATCCATAAATGTATTATACATTGTGGTTTTACAGTGACTTACCTAATTATGTCAGGTCTGGCTGCAGGATGATTGCACCATCACCAGGTCAGAAATACTGTCTATAATAACCACTCCGTACACTCGAAGACTTCTTCAGAAGAAACATTTCCGAAGAAAGTTAACGATGTACAGTACTCACCGTTTGGATGTCATGCAACTTAGGAAAGGAGTGAGGGCTGGCCTCTTTAATAAGGGCCACTAAAACAATTCTCAGCTCATTTAGAGAGAATGGTTTTTTGTTCTATGGTGTAGGAAGAAAAGACCATCTGGGATGTTTGCTGTAACATCTAGGTAATCCTTAAGTGCTTGAGCCAGCATAATATTTCATATGAAATACCGAGTTCCTTTATCAGAAAAGAGGATTTTCTCTTTGAAAAGGTCCTCATTCTTGGCCAGGAAGGATAGGTCAGGAGACAACAGCAAATGATAACTAGGTGTATGAGTGGTGAAATGTTGTCCTTGTCTAAGAGAGCCCAGTATGGTAATCAGAGCTCCTGATGCCAAAGCAGTCAAGAAGACTGCCTTCTGCAGCACATGAACTGAGCAGATGACAAGAGTCTAAGAACCTTATTTAGGGACCAGGTAATGGGAAGCCTTGCAGGAGCTGACCTTTGCAGTGTAAAAGACTGGAGAATGGAATTAATTTCTATATTAGAATCAATTCCAAAACCATAAGGCAGGGGTTCCAACAATGCTGCCTTGTATGCCATGACTTTGAAATAGCAAGGCACTTAACCTCAAAAGATAATACAATGTAAAACTGTTTTAACAGAGTTCAACAGGGCTCTCAGTGTGGGGGTAATCTAACCACATTTCCCATACGGACTGCTTTGTTGAATATATGAAGTCCGTAGTTTGCACTAGGTACCTAGTAATGTTAGGCAAATAATCTCTGCAGTAGACTAGATTTAAAATTCCACATGAAGTAATGTTAGGCAAATAATCTCCGCAGCAGACTAGATTTAAAATTCCACATGAAGGTCACGGCTCAGAAAGGAGGATGCATAGATGACTTCCCCTTCTGTCTGAGATAGAAAAACAGACAACAATGGGATCCATTCTTTTGCCTGCTGTGGAACAAATAAGGAACCAATTACTGTTTGGCTAATTCAGGGCTACTAGGCAAGTGGTTCCAATGAAAGCTAGCAGATTGTTCAAAGCTTTCGAAATCTGGGACGATGAAGGAAAAAGGTATATTGTCGTTCATTTGTTCTAGTCTGGTAAGAATGCATCTCTTGCTATTGCCTGAATGTCCAGGTTCACAGACACATACACTGGAAGTTGATGGTTCTTGCTTCTGGCAAACCAGTCCACTTCCAGACTGCGGAAGCATGATAGCAATTACTAACTTGAGAGGAGCTCAGCATGAGCCTAACCTCTTTATAGAAGACATTGCAATCATACTGTCTAGGACCAACAAAATGTGAGTCGCTTTTGGAGGTTTCAATTTTCTGAGATGAAAAGACAGCAAATAGCCCCAGGAAGCTGGTATGAACAGGTGACCATCTTCCCCCTGGTTGACAATCCTCCTAATGGCCTCCCCAGCCTGTCCAGGTGATAGTTGGAACAAAGTCTGGGCCTGTTACAGGTTGGGTCCATAATAGATCTAATCCTGAGATTGTGACTGTAGGATTTAACAGTCTGTCTCTCACATGCCAGGAAAAGGCTTTGTGATCACCCTCATCTGAGATTGGGAAGATACTCTGTCTGTGAACCTAGAAGGGGTCTCTGGCAAACAGCCCAACCTGACTCCTCCATTTGTACAGGTGATAATACTTATGGATTCACGGACAGAGTATCTTCCCAATCTCAGATGAAGGTGATCACAAAGCCTTTTCCTGGCATGTGAGAGACAGACTGTTAAATCCTACAGTCACAATCTCAGGATTAGATCTATTATGGACCCAAACTGTAACAGGCCCAGACTGCATTCCAACTACTGCCTGGAACAGCTGGGCTGTGCAAGGAATCTACTAAGACCTTCCTTATTCTGGTTTGAGTGCTTTGGGAAGAGACGGCTGGCTGCAAAGAGTAGCCCAACAAAGTCCCCAGCCTCAGAAAATGTCTGCTGGATGTAAGACAGGACTTCTTCCTATTAAGAAACCTTTGAGGGTGAACAGTGTCTACCAAAAATAAGTTTTTCCTATGTCAAAACCTGTTTTTAAGTTGAACTTGTGACCTGAAAAACTGTCTGCATACTGTATACTCATATTTTGTATTTTTCTATTCACTCCTTACCAATTACCATTAAGTTCAAATTACTGTTTTTTCTCTTTACTCTAAATACCCAGGGGTTAGTACATTTTCCGTTAATGCAATAATATATAAGAGTAGGCACCAGCCAATCTTTTTACACTGCAAGTTGCTGGTTATTGACAAATTAACTGGTATGTTTGAAAGTCTTAAGCAAATGGTATAGCATTGTCCTCTATGGACAGCTACTGTATGGTGATACTGTACGGGCATTTTGATATGCACTCATAACAGATAAGTACATTACAAAAGTTTGTTAGGATAGTGTAGCATTCAACTCCTGTTCAATAGTCTCAATTGTTGACATATTGATATGCATTTTCATCCTGTCCTTTTGCACTAGAATTACATGCAGCTGTACTTTATATTTTTTTTATAGTCATTCATTACCCTTGCTGAACACTAAGCATACGGTACTCTATTTACCCTCAATTTATAGGAAAGTCTTGGAGCTGGGCAAGAGTCTCTGGAGTTTAACCCTTTTCTTTCCTTTAGGGATGCATCATGCAGGGACAATGGCAGCATTGTCTAAATACAGTCTTGAATGGTTTCATCCAATCATCCCATTCTGTTGTCAAGTCCCTTTAAGTCCCTCAACAGTTGCTGTACAGTCTCAGTTTAGCACAGGCAAAATGACCTCAATTTCCCATTGACAGATAGATTTTTGGTTACTAATGTAGGACTGCAGTCTTCAGGATGCACCCCTCCAACATCCAAGCTCCAGATTTCTGCAAGCCAACACCATATTTATTAATTTAACAAGCAGTAGCTCATGGATAGAGAGTGAGCATGGTCTGCACATCAACCACAGTTTTAACACAAGTTGTATGATGACATTCGATGTTTAGGTCAAGAAAGTCACTATAGCCATTATAACAAACAACACAACAGTAGCATGTCCCTTATTTAGCAAACAATCACAGGCTTTTTATACCAAGATGGTGTACTAACTTCTCCTATATGTCAAATTTTCTTATACCTTGCCATGTTCTAAAATGTTCCATCCTGTCAGCCAAGCTCTCAGAAAAGAAAAAAAAAAAAAAGTCACGATGGCTTACTTTAAAATGGTCCTAAATCAGGCTTGAAGTCAATTCCAAAGCTACTATGTTCACCAGAATCTGTTGACCTCACTCAAAATATTCAATGACTGTTCTTTATCCCCAGACATAGCAACCTGAAAGGTATGCACTAAGTCTGAACTCTAATCTTATTCTGGGTGTTTATGCTTCTCTACCTGGTGCCTTGAGGTAGGGATTTGATGAGGTGATGGACATTAAGAATCTGAGAAGTAATGTTCTTTACCCTGAGATAGCCTCAACAAGGGTGGTTATATGGACCATGTCCTGCAGAAAAGCCTGATATAGCTTCCTCATCGGACTAGACACATTGAAGAGCATGTCTTGTCTGTAAAATACATATGTATACCTGTATTAAGCCCTCTCATATCTGGATTATTACATCTCAGCCCTGCTGGATAATTGAAATTTCCAGATATGAAAAAACACTCTTTGGGTGTGAACAACAACTTTGCACCCTTCCCCTCACCATGTCATTACCTCATGCTTTAAAACAACCACCAACACAATTTAAACTAAAACGATGTTAAACCATAAGTCACTACCTTTTTTTGCATATTTATGACAAAATATATATACACTATATGCTTACATACAACTCAATATGTTAAGTACAGTACTTTACATACTGTACAGTACACTGCAGTACTGTACAGTAGTTTGGCTTATTTTTTTTGTCTCAAAAATACAATAAAATCTACACACAAAAAAATACACATATAAAAATAAAACTAGCTCACCAACCTGTGCATGATGCTGAAACTGTGTACAATGGCTGAAATTTTAAAAACTACCAAGGAACTTAAGAAGTCCTACCCTCCCCCCCCTACTCCAACATTGCTGTATCATCAAGGTCTCATACCTTATCAAAGTCATGAAATGGTAAACTGGTTGGAAGAGGTGTTGAGGTGCCTAGATGATTGGCAGACACATCTGATTCTTGGTTGGAAGAACCTGACATGTCAACAAAGGGTGCTGAAATGTTCACCTACATTTCTGAGCTGAAAAACTGAGTTACCGTAGAAATGGATGGCAATGGACATGGGTGCCAGGATACTCTGACCATATGATTAACAATTCTGTTCTGCTATCACCATCTGCAGCATTACTCGAATGCCTTCAGCAAACATCAAGGTCCTGGGGAAGGTGTTACAGTCAATGTTGGGGTTCTCCATCACTATGATGAGCCTGGCAAATACCCTCCGCATGTGCTGTACCAAGGGGCCGGTTGTAATGCAGACTCTTCGTTGTCACTGTTGTCATCTTCTGGGGCTTTTTCCTCTATCTCACCAGCAGCAACTGCAGGACCTATCTTGTTGTCGGACAAGAGTTGGAAGCCAGGATCCCCATCATCATCATTATCCATCCACTCTCATATGTCCTTGGGAATGCAGTTGCTTTCCTTGGCAAGTTGCATGAAAGTCACCGATATCAGTCCTTGGGTATCATGCCCGCTTCCCAATTCAGGATAGATATAGTATGCTTCAATGTCTGTATGGTGACTTTCTCCTAAGGACTGGTGAAGTTGAACATGGTAGATTTCAGCAAACTTTTTAGTTTCTCAAGAGCCCATTCTCCCATGTATCAAAGCCTTGCTCCTTCTGCTCCTCATCATCAAACATGACCATCACCTACTCCAGGTCCTTCCTCTGGTACAGCTGTTTCATTGCAGTGATAATACACCTTGGTCTATCAGATGAATGAGAGCAGTTGTATTAGGAAGCAAAATGATTATCACCAAACAATTAGGTTAGGGTAGGATGCACCTGTGCATTGTTCCTAAGAAGCAAAGCCTCTGCCCTATGTCTTGCAATTCCACAGCCATGTGTCTGTCTGATGACGAACAACCTCCTTATAAAAGTGATTGTGGAACCAATCAGAAATGATCTTGGAGGTGAACTAAACCTTTACCAAATAATACTAAGTCACTGGGAGATTATCCATCAAACCACGCAGGGCATGAGGTTGCTTGGCAGGTGCAGCTACAACTGGTTTGTAACAATGGCTACCAGAAGCATATGCATCTAATGCAGACACAGGTTGCTTCAAAAACTTTTGACTTTGTAAACCTTTTCCTTCTCCTCAGCCAAGGTGTTAATGGGCAAGGCATGATATAATAGACCAGTTCTGTCAGTGTTGTAGGTATGATTTAAAACAAGGTCGCCTATTTTCATCTAGTCTTTCAGTGTCTGCCAAAGTTCCTCTGTTCCTTCCTCAGAAGCATCCAGAGTATTGCAACAAGTATTCTTGTTGGAAAGCTTATGCCAAATCTTTAATCGAAACAGCCAACCCCATGAGACCTGCAAATTTTGTAGCTGCAAACTTCAATTCGGCACCATTGAAGTGCATGATGGCCACCATTTGCTGGTGAAACCAGAACAAGGTTCAACTTCCTGGAAATGCTTAGCCATCACCTTGCAGGCCTGACCCCTGGACATCTTCCCAAAGTCCATCATGTACTTCTTGAGCTTGCCCTTAGCAACCTTAATGTCCCACACGGTAGACCACACCATGCCCTATTCCTCCATGATGCGAGCCATTACCTATCTGGTCTTGATTCTCATGGTGAATTTTAGCTTTTTTTGAAGGATCTGCATTTTCTGGTCCTCCTAGGAGGTGGTGGGGCCTTACACAGCACCACACACAGCAATGACAGCACCTGCAATACTGCAGGCACCACAGTAAAAACCACTTGTTGCAGTGAAAGCATCGAGACACACAATCATTCAGCAACCATTCAGAAAGTGAATAGTAAGAAATAATGCAATGGAACAAAAGAAGAAGCACGCTTTGTTACGGAGTTCATTTGAATGCAGCCAATGAGAAACTTTTACATGTGATGACTTGTCAAATGTCAAATGATATAATGCTTTTAAGCCAATAACAGTTGTGAAAGCTCTTAAGAAAACAAAGGTCAACAACCGCCCCCCTAACCAAAAACGATCTCGTCCGACCTTTTGCCTCTGAAATTCTTTTTCCGGGCTGCCATCCCCACAACCATTTCTCAGCATAAGTAATATTGTAAGCAGCATTACCAATGCTTCTTTCTGTCCACATGGCATTGTCAACCATCCAAGCACTTTTTTCTCTATTTTTATCAACTCTATATTTTTACATATTGTGTTTACTGGAGACCCTCCAGATAATGTAAGTTCTGGATAAGGTGAAACGGATAATTGAGGGACTACTACTGCAGTAACAAACCTAGTCTTTAAGATACATCAAGCCTAATAAGTTTAAGTTGTGGAACTTACAACTCATGAAAACTACTTTTACAGCATTTAGTATTCTTCGCACTTCAACTTGTTCATTGATCACATAGAAAAAAACTTTCAGTACTACATCTCCTATCAAGGGTTATAAGAAGGGCTTTTTATTTTTAAAGATCTACATGTATTGGACCTCACGAATTCAACAGGGATGAAGGCCACTTTCCATGATTTTCAGAGAGAGTCTAACTTTGGAAAACTGGGGTATGTGGAGTGATAACAGAAGAAAAAGTACTACTATTTTGTTACAGATGAGGATGGGGTAACTTTCAAGTAATCTAAAGATTAATCATTGTTTAAATACAAGTACAGAATTGATACACTGGGGTCCGATTTACTGATGAAAGGAAATGGAGCTTTTACTTTATCATTTAGAGGTACAAAGCGAAGAAACAAATTTTCTCATATTCTTTATGACAATGTATTTACATATTCTGTATAATTAATATGAGTATGTATTACGTAACTTTCTGAATAATGTTCAATCCTCCTGTTTCATCTTTAGTTATATTTCACAAAATTAACAAATATCTAACCAATATACAACAGAGCTTTGAAATGGTTCCTAAGGTGTTACAAGTCATTTCTATATCAGCTTCTTAGGAGCAAGCTAAATGCAAGGGAATATTATACTGAAAGAATTTTTTTCTGAATAAAAAAGACAAAGAAGTTGAAGAAAAAAAAACCCGAGTGCAGAATAATTTGTACCTGAATCACTTCAAAATATACTACTATAGAGGCATTCTTATTTCCATTAATATTTATTACGTCAAACATTTCAACTTATCTATAACAATATATACACATTTTGTGAATAAGAGTTTTTGTCTATATTTCTTAGTGTTCCTACAGTTCACCTTTTATGTATTTTTCCTTGAAAGGCAATGGACGAGCTTCTTGCAATGCCTACACTATGAATATGCCTCTCACTGTCCAGCCTGAAAGATTAAAACAGCCTTCTAGGTAAAGAAGGCTATCAAGGGGATTGTTAACTCCTTTTTAAGTGGGCAACTTCACTCTCAATAACACTCAATATGGTTAAATTGCACGAAATATAGGTACTATTTTATCAGTTTTGCTCTGTCATTCACTCAGCTGGCCTCTTTGGCCTCATAATGCTCTACTGCTGCTCATTTCAGAATAACTTCAGTTTGTTGAAAGTTTATATTGTCTTTTCTGAGAGGCAGGGGAGTTATCCGAACAATCAATGGACCTTTATGATGTTTCGGGAAGCATGAAGTAGGTAGGGTGGGGCAGTGAGCAGGGTAACCTATAGAATGTTATCCCTCCAGCTTAAACTTTGACTTTTGGCAAGTTAATCCGCAATCTTTATGTTCCAATAGACTGTCTAACGAAGCTTCTAAGCCAACAGCATAACAAACTTTTAGATTAGCAGGATCGCATATGTGTTATTCTCTAACATCCTCTGGTGGTCACCCATCAAAGTACTGGCCAAACCCAGGGTTAAGAACAAAGGGAAGCCTCACGGGAACACCGAAGATCTCTTTAGAATATAAAAGCCTTAATGCTGCCTAAACTGTTCGAGATATAAACTGAAATCAGTCATGAGAGGTTTAAGGGCTTATAAGAGCAGTTGTCCATATTTTTTATTTACCCAAGACTATTTACACAACTTTAATAAGGTTTCATGTCATGTTCGTAATCTATTGACAGACCAAAATGGGGCAAAACAGTAAAGGGAATAATGCTTAGGATTTGAAGAGATTCAGGTGCAAGGAGGAACACTGCTCTCAGGGGACATTAAATACTCATGTCAAATACATGATGGAAAGAATCAAGGCAACGTAAACAACATTTTCCCCACTTATATTCAGAAAAATTTCTTCTAATCAAATTTCTTTGAGATCAGCGCTTGTTACTAATATGAAACATAGACATTACCTGTGACACCCAAGCAGCCTTTTAACAGCTATTGTAAATGGGTTCAGTTATTTGCCAGCTTTGTGAAATATAAAAATAAATTATGAAACAACTGCACTGCGATACACGAACATCACAACTCAAAAATGTATGCGGTACGCACTTATTCACTTGGAATTTGTTAAACATTTATCGTTTCTGTGCTTCGCAATTCAAGATGCTTAATCCAAGGCTTCATTCCCTTCATCAGTAAACCAGGTCCCAGAATTTCAGTACTTAAGATTTAAATTTTGATTACTTAAAGAGGACCCCTTATCCGTGACATCCTTAACTTAACTAGGTAGTAAGGCCTTTTTTTTTTTATTGGGGGGAGGGCGTTAGCAATTACAATATTCCAGAATAAAGCCTACTTTCTTTAAACAATTTTTTCAAGATGTTACTGACATTTTAGTTTCCACTACTCAAAGGTTGGGTCAGCTCTGTAAGAGGAACTAATTTGCAATTTTTTTTTATGTCAGTTCTGCAATTTCGTTTATGAAAAGTTCACAGAATAAGCAACTTGTCAGAGGTTTTTAGTGTTTACCAACAGGAATGAAGCAATGGCTCATTTCACTATGAACATTTTAGCAAAGAGTAATTTGTATAAAAGATTCCACCGCTGGTTTGCAAGTCCTAACTAAATTCAGCGGACTGTACACATTACTTCCACTTTTTTTTGTAAACAGCATAATAATGTACTAGTAAAGTACTAATAACGTTAAATGTGTATAGGCTACTGGAATATGATCGATGCAGGTCCCAATAATCTCAGACTAATATTTTTCCTCCACCACTAGCGCGTTCATCAACAATAAGTTATCAATCTCGGCAATCTTGTTCATTATACTAATACCACAATAGTTTAACAAAATTGTTAACTTATGGCACCCTGTTAAAAAAAAAACGCCAGAAAAATTTTGTAACAACTGATGAATACATGACTTGGAAATAATCTTATTCCTATTTCTCCTTTAACCCTTTACCGACCAAGTGTCCCGTACAGGCTCTTAAAATTGGCTACTTTTGGGAACTCGTGGCCAACAAGCTTATGCATGTATGAAATTGACTATCTGGTACCTTATTGTCACACCTCCCAACTCTTCAAATCAACCAATCAAAAGACAGCACTGTCCATGGGGTGGGGCGTGTGTGCTTTTGAATCGCCACCTGTCTCTTGAATGACGCATTCACGCTAAAATTGTTCCGAAGGATCCCCCACACCCCCCGTGTAATCATGGTAAGTACACAGTTTTTTTCATAGGTTGTTGTTGAATGATGTGTCTTCATGCTGAAGTGTTTTCAAGGTGATGTGATAATATTTAGTATTTAAAATCATAGCCGTAATAAGTATATATCCATTTGGCTACTTCGGTCCGTAACGGTAAAAGTATGGCGCAACACGCGACGCCTCAAAAAATTTTTTCAGAAGCTAATTGCTTTTACTTTTTTTGCAGATTAGGAGTGATATGTTTTATGGGCGAAGGAATGCTGCCTTGGAACACAGGGAGGAAGTGCGCACGGCATGGATAGCCCCAGAAGAAGCCGAAGATAGTGATGTTGATGTGGAGGTAACACACTGAGGACCCAACATACCAACCTGATGAGGACAGCTGGCTGACACGCTCATTTCTTCAGCCCATTACTCACACTTAGTATCATAACAACATCATGTATTTTTTCATTGTTGATGGATTACATATCATTTATACATAACTTCTATTTATTTTTTGAAACTTTTTATTGTTGATGGATTACACACTCATTCTATTTATTATACACACTCATTCTAGTTATTATACATACACAGATGCAACACACTACATACACAGATGCACACACTCATACAGATACACATAACTTCATGTGTTTTTGAAACTTTTCATTGTTGATGGATTACATATTCTATTTATTATACATATCATTCTAGTGCCTAGAGCCAACACACTCATACACATGCACACACTCATACAGATACACATAACTTCATGTGTTTTTGAAACTTTTCATTGTTGATGGATTACATATTCTATTCACTATACACAGTGCCTACACACATACACACACTCATACACACATGCACACACATACACACACAATAACACACTCATTGTCCACACACACAACACAATCATGATTTATTGTCTGTATTTCTAATGTGACTCTTTTCTTATTTCAGGTGGCCGTCCTGTCCCTGTTGCAGTGCCACACCCTATGCCAGATGTGGTAGATAGTGCTGCTGATGTCAAGGCTAGGCAGACCTGTAAGTTTTGTTCCTGTAAGGGCCACATCCACAGGTCCCGGTGGGTGTGTGAGGACTGTAAAGTGGCACTGTGTCTGACTGATGCAAGGAACTGTTTGCACTCTTCCACAAGGCATAACTTTTGTAAATATTGTATATATTTTGTGTAAGTTTGTATGTTGTGGAAGTCTTGTAAGTTTGTTATTTGTCTTGTTTTTTATGCTAATGATAACCTATGTACGTCTAAGCTGTAAATTATAATTACTAACACATTTCACTGCCAGTATTACTTGTATATTTTTTATTTTTGTAAAATAAAGTATTCAACTATCCCAGGGTATCTTTTATACATCAATAGAGGGAAAAAAACAGAAAAAAATTCATAATAAACACAGTAGCAAGTCATATTAATGTCAAACACAATAAATTCATCATGGAAATTGGTAAAAAGGTGAGTATATAAAGAGTGGTATTATCGGGAAAAGTTTACCTTTATAGTCCGAAGTGTCCTGTACGGGATGAGCGTGGTCCGTCGGAGCTCGACCGAGGCATCCGTACGGGTTACTTCATTGAATGCAATTATTTGCCAAGTTTTGCAAGATTTCAAAAAATGCACAAGAATGATTTGATCTTGTATTTTGATATACTATCACATACTAAGAGGGTTTTTTGAAATTTCCCATAAAACCTAGGGTGGACTTTAAAGGGTTAAGGTTATAGAATCTGAAATGGACTGTATGGGAAGATAATTTTTGGTGAAATTTTTGAGATATTGGTACCCTGTATTTGGTTGCAGTGTCGAAGTAGGTTTTACCCGTGGTAAAATTGCACAGATTTTCCCATAAAATTTGATGTGTTATTTGAATATTATTAATCTATTAATTACAGCGCAAGCATTTTTGCAATATACCAGTTCCATATTAACCTAACAGTTGCCGGAGAACGTTAGGATTATTTGTATGTTTTTGAGTGGGTGGAAGTTAAGAAAATCGGGCTTTTAAGAAGCCAAAACTGCTAGACTACCACCAACATCAAACAATTGTTTTAAGTTATACATACACGGTAAAATACAGTACTGCAAAGCACGAGTGCTACAATCACATAAAAGTTTTCCAAATATAGTCGTCTCAGTAGTTATCAAAAACATCAACAAAAGGGAAAACTGATATCGGAATATATACACAACACATCCTAAACTAGGCCTCTCCAACTCACCTAAGGCACTAGAACGTTCCGCCCTCGGCCTCGCCGGGGTGCTATCCACACATTTCAACAAAGGAACTACCTTCAATTAGATTTCAGTGCCTTGCCCAGGTCGAGAAAAGAGGTCTGCTTACAACTAATGATTAAAAGGGTATACAAAGTTTCCAGTCATCGAACCTGAGTAACAGTGCAAACGCTTTGGGGGACATTTCCTTTATGGTCAATGTCCAGAACAACTAGTTATAAGAAAATAGGTCAACTATAATTTTCAATAAAATAATAAAACTTTGTCTCTGAACACTTTTTTTGGAGATTCACCATATCCAAGATATTAATGATTATCTAATCGGCATCCTCGAAAATTTTCTAAGTCGTTTGTTTACATCCAGAGAAATTACAGTTTCTCAAATTCGGATATCTAATATTTTTTTCATCATATATTTTTGTCTTCATACGAAATACTTACTCGCATCTTCCGCAAATTAAGAGTTACGGAGATATTTGCCGATGAATATTGTGCCTTGTTGTTATCGAGGATGCGCATGCTGCCATGTCAGTTTTTTCTGCTGATGCGTTTTTGTTTTTTGTCAATGTATTGTGGGTAAAAATGACTAATCGTCTTTTGTTTTTCGTTATGAATTATAAGTACGGTACAAAATGCTGAAACCTGATTGAAGAATATCCAATTAACTGCGATTTTGGAATAAGTCGCTTTTCTAAAAAGTGCGCTTCAGTTGACTGCCATGGATTCCGTCGTGCATGTCTGCAGTGGGTGTTCTCTGTCTTACTTTGAGGCTATTGGTCGTTTCCATGGACATTACAATGGAACTCCACAGGTTTGAATACGTTTAGTACTTCTATTTAAGGTAAGTGAAGTGGTTAATGAAAAGGGTAACATTGCAGTTTCGGGCCGTGAATTTCACCGAAACTGTAACTAGACGTTAGAAAATTTCGTTCCCTGTAACCCTGTAAGGGAGCGCAATATTACCGCAGTTGCAACAATCATTTAAAATGTGCATAAGTCGCGTGAGGCGCTGACCACCCGAAAAGAGCGGTACCCATGGCGCCATGTATCTCTAAATCTAATCATTTGCGGTAGAAATAAAGGTCAGATTCGTTGAAAGTACACTATTTAAGCTAGGAAAATGTAATTTTATATCGAAATTTTGACCAAACTGTAAATTTTTCGTTTGATCTTACTGGAGTTAGTTCGAAAATGAGGTTTACTGTAATGTTTCTCAGAAAGAGTGTAATGTTTCAAAAAAAGTTCCCCATCGAATGATTTTCGATTTTTGACTTATAAGGTTAGACAATACCTGTCCCCAACCTCCATAGTTAATATGGCAAAATTGTGGGTGTTTCCTCATCATAAGAAGTGGTCTAAAACGCTTTAAATATGAAAAAATATTACATTTTACTTTTAATTTTGGTACTTTATGATTTGTTCTGGAATTCACCCCTTTTATTCGTTCTTCCACTAGCCTACTGGCTACTGCTGGGGTAGGATGGGGTGGGCTTAACGCAGAAGGGACGATTTCCAAAAAATTTTTGCATTAGAATCACTAAACGTATACAAAAAAAAACTTGAAAACCCCAAAATTAACCTCGAATTTAAAAAACTAGATAGTACAATGGTACCCTGCTGGTTATTCGAATTGCATTTCAACCTAAATGGCCGGTTGTTCTGTAGTCTCTAAATATTGGTGAAGTTACTTTTTTGATTGATGCCCTTGAAAATAAATGGGTCAGTTTTTTTCAGTACGCATTCCATACGTGGGCACAGTGACCTCATTAATTTAACCTCGACCCAGGCCATAAGCTGACTCCGTCGTGCCACAATGAACATTTGATTTTTTTATACTTCGAGCTCACTGGCCTAATTTCTCAATTCATACTAACCATTGGTAACCATCTGCGATATGTCTTTATATGGGAATTCTAATAAAAGTCCCCCGGCGTCATTTTGCTCTCCGACACTTTTACGTTCAGTAGGCCAAAATAGGCGTCGAATCGGGGATTCGACCAAAGTTCAGCTTAATAGCAAAGACATAGGACCAGAGCAGACGTAATCTGAGTAGTACTCATAACTTCATAAAACCTAAAGCCCCACTATTTTCTGTAAACATATAAACGCATCTTCGGTTAAAACACATTTGCTACTCGGAAGCAAAATATTGGCCAAAAATACTAAACCACCTATGAATACTTACATTGTTACCAAGATCAGATACTGTATTCCTGAACTAATGAAGACAAGCAAACACACGTGCAAATTGAAATAAACTCATAGAAAACTGGAGAACACTGTCAGTTGTGCTTTCTGATTCTCAGTACAAAACACAATAACACCGAGGTGGTAGACTAGTTAAACCTACAATGCCACTTCTCCAGCCAACTCCGTGGGGTAGACTGTTCCTACTACCTATCGTTACCTTTGCTCGTTACAGGTGCTTTGAAGGATGGACAGTAGCAAAGTTAGCGATAGTTAGCCAACAAACTTAACTCTGAGCATTAGCATTAAGCAGGTTATTTACACGAAGGATTCCGATAAGGCAAGTTTTTCCTTAATGTGCCAACGCAACCAGAGAATTCCTTTCTAGTTTACTCGCGTTTCCGTCATAATAGATATTTACCCATAGTAAGGACATTTGTTTTCTTACGAATAAAAAAAGTTATGCAAGATTATGAATGTATTACCATACATTACCTTACATCGAAGTTGAACATTCTTTCCTTCAACTGGATGCGGAGAAATGTCTGGTAACGAGTAAAGCACAGTCGATTTGAGATGGGAGAGGATGGATGTCAGATACAATAACCTCTTCAACATCCTTACGTGCAAAATTGTGTATTACGAAGAAAGACACATTTTTAAAATATTTTTTATAGTATTTATTGGATAGGTTAATCAGCAGTTCCCGGACTGCTCTTTTCTGCTTTCTCAGTTCTTTGCATTGATAATAACACTTCTTTTCGAGGTAGACTACATTCACATCTTGAAATTGCAGACATCCAAAGTGAAAGACAGCGAAGTGGAGCAGCATTCGGGCAAACTTTGGTAAGTCAGTGGGTCGCTCCTGGCCTTCTACCTGCCAATCCATCCAGCTGCATATAGATAGCAGCTTCTGTTGGGGTCAAGAAAAGGGCACGGAGCTTCCAAACATTACCCCTGAGACTTTCTGATACCCCAGAGGGCTGTATTCGTCTGGCTTCACCCCCTTCAAAGAGGAAGGAGGCGTTTGGCAAAGTGTGTGCGTGCGTGTATACATATATCTACTGTATATATATACATATATATATATATATATATATATATATATATATATATATATATATATATATATATATATATATATACACACACTTTTCTTCTCAGAGGGAGACTTCTGAGAATGTTAACCTGGCTTTCGGCAAATCTTTTAGAATTATATTTGCTTGCCCCGTACCCTGGTTGTGACCCACACAAGTCATCCAACTACTTTACCACGTACTATGCACGCATGCAGTTGCACTTCACTGCTCAGTTCAACAGAGGTGTGATGATATCTAATGGGATGTGCCACAGCCCAAGATCTTGCCACAGCCTTCCTCGTCGATCGGGAATCGAACACACTCTCAGGCAAGTGTCCATATAGATAGATCCAGTCCTAGGAAAGCTGTTAACCAGCTCAGTGGTCTGGTTAAACTAAGATATACTTATATAGATAGGTCCCTGAAGTGGTTTTCTAGATCATTTTCATGACACCCCATAATTGTGGAATTTACAACACACACTTTTCCTTCATATTTTCTAGTGGGAAAAATATTTTCCTTTAGTATTATACTGCAAACTGCTGGCATGTTCTGCCAACTCAGACGCTCACACAAAACAAATGTATTCAGACATATGTGCTTGGTTTACATCTTTGTAACCCTTTTCCCTCTTCGTCCGCAGAGATGAAATTATTTGATTAATACGAGTATAACCCGTTTTTTGAACCCTACGTTGTCCCTGCTTTGGGATTTTTGATCCCATATCACCCCCTTGTATCTCTGCATAAATCAATCAATTGCGTCTATGGAGTTTGACGTTCTCCGTCCTTCAAAGAATATTGCTGCTTTCGATCGGAGTCTTGAGGGTGAGAAAATCATCATGTGTGCATGCATTACAGAGGACAGCAACCTTTCTGCCGTGGACGTGATGACGAGGGAAGTAAAGGTCTTAGGAGATATAAAGCGATATATCTGGCTTGATTTCTTATCTGAGGTCGAGGTAGGTTTTTGGTTTGGATTAATCTGGATTTATGCAAGCACGGATAAGGTAGAACAGAGATGGCGTCGAGTTGTATGAATGCTTTCTTATTGAAGGTCACCTTCCGTTATCAAGCCTTAGTCACTGAGATGTAATTCCAAAAGCAAGTAAGTAATTAGCAAAGAAATCCATATCGTTAAAGCACTACTTGTTACTGAACAATCAAATGATATTGGACCGACTCAGGATGAACAATAACTACTTACTGAAGAAAACGATAAAGGGATAAATAAGGAAAAAAAAGTGAGAACCTCTCACAAGGACAGTATCCGAAATTTGTCTGTTTTGACAAAGCTGATATGTCAAACAACGCTGCTCACGTTTACCCGGATCTCGACCCTTATGAGAGAGAGAGAGAGAGAGAGAGAGAGAGAGAGAGAGAGAGAGAGAGAGAGAGAGAGAAATAAATAAAACAGGCACCCGTTTATTTTCCAGCAGGCGTAGAGTAGATCTCATTTTTTTTCTTTTCACCTTCCGAGATCATATGCTCTGTTGTTACTCGTAATCCGAATTCAATTTTTTTCAGTACGAAGATTTTTTTAATTCTCTCTCTCTGTCGGCTTCTGTTTGCCTACCACTTCAGAAAAGCGTCCAACAGCAAGCCTATCTTTTTTTGAAAAATTTATTTTCCCTCTCTGTCCAGCCCCCCCGCCCCCAACCCCAACCAACCCCACAATCCCAAACACTCTTCATAACACGGGAGAGAGACACAGAGTACAAGCCTCACATCCCTTACCCTCCCCCTACCCTTACCCTCCCCCTACCCTTTCCCCCACTTTTTGTTATTGTCATCATGTGAAGACAGAATTATACATTGAGTGTTTGCGTTACATTAAGATGGCGGTGGCCTGCTTTCTTTGAGAGGGATGTCTGCCTCCTGAATTTTGAATGGCTTCATTCTAGCTTTTAGACGATCTTTACCTGCGACGGGAAAATTTCTTTTCAGGATTTGTTTAAATTTATCTTTTCATGATTTTAATGATCTTTTACTCCGCGGAAGTTAAAACAACGTCCCAGTACATCTCGATAGTTTGCTTTCTAGCTTTATTGTAGATGAAGATATCGGTGGCGTTTGTTCCTCAGTTTAATTGCAGACGAAGACGAACTCCGCAGTTTGTTTTCTGGTTATCCAACTGTGAAAAAACTTAAGACGCAGTTCGGCCTTGTTCCTACAAGACAAATGTTCTAATGAACTCCTCTCAGCGATGATCAAACGGCCTCTTGAAAGAGGCAAGTTTAATACTTAGACAGATGACGTGACCTGAAATAATTTTGCAAAATTTGCGTTTATTCTTGTTGGATTTCCAAAAGGTTTATGAATAGCACAGGGCGAAAAGGACAGCAGGTGATAGCAGTGAGATGAAAAGAACAGGTTCCGTCAATTCGTGACTTGCTCTGGCTACTACAGCCTATACTGACCTTCAACTTCTATTTAGTGTTGGCATGCAGTAGCCACTAAATTATGTTGTGTAAGTGTAGATCTATAAGTAAGAAATACTTCATGTGAAAACAACGTAGGCAGGCACTAAATACTGTTAAAGTGGTAGCGTGATGTTGCGTGATAACTGTGACCCACATTCGACACTTAAAACAGCAGAGTAACTACTAAATACTTTTTGGTAAAAGTGGACCGAATAAGGACATTATTATTGTTTCTCTCGAAGTTACATTTTGCAGTGAACTTAAAACAGACTTCCAAATAACTTTCAAGACTTTGCATGTGGTATTTATAAGCCTCCAATCCTTGAGAGTAACTGCTTATAAATGAAAACGGACTCTGTTTTGTTATGCTACGTTTATGCGACAGAATTTTAAAACAAGTTGTCCTAGCTCTGCTTCAAGTTGAGAAACCAGGGACAAACTGAGCACTCAAGCATTTGTTTGAACCTATTCTCTTCGTCTTACTGAAATCAGTTGCTATAATTTTCACTCTGTTTATCCATAGGAGCTATGGAAATCGAACAAGGATATTCACACATTTTGCAAAATGATTTCAAATGACGTCGTCTGTCTGAGTCATTTATCCTGCCTCTTGTAAACCTCTTGTAAAGAGGCGGTTTCGTCATTACTAAGAGAAGTCCATTAGGACGCTTTTCTTGCAGGACCAGGTTGAACCGTGTCACAGCTTTTATTATACTGGGAAAACCAGTCTACATTATAATTGCTTACCTATTCTGCACAGAGGCTTTGAAGAACCGAAACATTTTAAGCATTTGAGAAGGCAATGTGATAACTACAATTACATTTTAAGCATTGTTTATGGATCTGATTTCAATGTGAACATTGCAAGTCAATGAAAAAATCGCATATACTGGTGACGAAAAATCATGAGTATTCAACAAAACCTGAGAGAGAGAGAGAGAGAGAGAGAGAGAGAGAGAGAGAGAGAGAGAGAGAGAGAGAGAGAGAGAGAGAGAGATGAGATAAAATGTAAAATGTATAGAAAATGATGAAAAAGATAAGCTAATAAACGGTGAAAGAGGGAGAGGTTTTACTTTTTTCTTATGAACAGAAATTTTATAGAGGTGTAATTGTCGAGTTAATTAGCATATTAACTTCTCTTTTAAAATTTGAGGATAAAAAACTGTGAAGCAGATTCATCTTTAATGAATCGAGTGGAGATGTGTATTTTATTGCACCAGAATTATGAAAAAATAACCACTATTACAAAAGGTAATACTTAGGATCGTGTAAAACGTGTAAAAAAAATCACAATTTCCATTCCTTAAAATGCATTGTGTTCCTGTAGGTCTAGGCAGTGCATTGGATACCTTATTGTTAGTGTGTCGTGATTTTGGAGAAGGCTTGCAAAGTTATTCCAAAAATACTTGCTGACAATCGGAAAGTTAACATTAACCCCCTTTAAGGAGGGAAGGCAAATAAGATATATATATTTATATATATATATATATATATATATATATATATATATATATATATATATATATAATATATATATATATATATATATATATATATAACATATAGCTATCTATCTATCTATCTATCTATCTATCTATCTATCTATCTATCTATCTATCTATATATATATATATATATATATATATATATATATATATATATGTATGTATGTATGTATGTATGTATGTATGTATGTATATATATAAATATAATGTTATCACTTATAATTCCCCTTCAGTGATATTTCCGAAGTAGCGAATTGGATATTAAAAGGCATTTATACCTAATGTTTGTGCATTTATATATATATAATGTTTATATATATATATATATATATATATATATATATATATATATATATATATATATATATATATATACATTACATACATACACACACACATATATATATATATATATGTATGTGTAATATGATGTATGTAGTATATCACAAACACAGCGGCAATCTTAGGCCTCTGCAGAACCGGGACAGTGGAAACCCCCTAACAGAAACGAGAGTCGGAAATAAGATACAAAAATATATTTTCCTCGATATCGTCTCTTTCCAGATTAGTATCGTGCATCGGGACTCACCGAATTGGCGAGCGGGAGGTGTGACGTCATCACAAATTTTTCCCTATCTCGCGCCATCGCAGAGAGGACGAAGGAAGAAGTTATTACAGTCCTCATCCAATATGGAAGGCTGGCACATCGTACGAAGCATCCACTTGGTCGTCCAATACGGCTGGATGAGGTATTCCGCTGATGTACTCCGCGCTTCGCTTTTTTTCTAGACCGCGACCTATATTTAAGTGAGAGTCCTCTTCCTCCTCCCCCTCCTTCTTCTATGTGGTTATTTTCTTTATTATTATTATTATCCGCTTTTTTTTCATCTCCGTGTTCTTCAATGACCATGTTACTGTTCTTTCTTTTTTCTTATCTCCTTCCTCTTATTCTTCTCCTTTTTCTTCTATTCTTATTATTATTATTATTATTATTATTATTATTATTATTATTATTATTATTATTATTATTATTCGTTCTTTTTCATCTTCGTTTTCTTCATTGAACATGTTGCTGTTCTTTCCTTCTTTTTTTATCTTTCTTTCTTTCTTTCTGTCTTCTTTCTTTCTTCTTTTATCCTTCTTTTTCTTATTATTATTATTATTATTATTATTATTATTATTATTATTATTATTATTATTATTATTATTATTCTATTATTATCCGCTTTTTTCATCTTATCCTTTTTCTTCATCTTCTTCTTCTTCTTCTGATTTTCCCTATTCTTCTATATTATTATTATTATTATTATTATTATTATTATTATTATTATTATTATTATTATTATTATTATTATTATCCGCTTTTTTCATCTTCGTGTTCTTCATTGATCATGTTACTGTTTTCTCTTTCTTCTTTCTTATCTCTCTTCTTCTTCTTCTTCTTCTTCTTCTTCTTCTTCTTCTTCTTCTTCTTCTACATTATTGCTATTAGTTTCCCGTCTTCTCCGTTTTCTTTAATATCATTGTTACTCTTCTTTCTTTTTCTTCTTCATGATCACCATAATTTTTCCGATTTATATCATCACTTTTGTTATTATTGTCTTATAATTTCTTTCATTACGAATGTCTTCTTTCCCATTATCATTATCATTGTTAATAAATATCTTTTAATCTTACTTGCATCTGATTCCTTTTTTTATCTCTGCGTGTCGACTAAGGTTTTATACTTATTCTATATAATATTAATTTATCTAAAGGTTCAATGGAATTCGTGATTTTTTTATTGGTTTTAATACTTGATTTTTAAAATATGTTTACTTCATTTTTTATCCATTTTCATTCGTCAAAATTCTAGGTTCCAAGTAAACTTGAAAAATATGTCAAAAATAATTTTTAAAAATGCAAGAAATTATAATTATTAATACCGTTAGTTTTTCACGGTTTATAACACCAATATGATTTAAGTTTGTCGAAAGCTGTACACCAAAAATTCTCGGTATTATCCTTTAAGAAGATGAAGATATGGAAACTCTGCTCTATTTTTAGGGGGATTAAATGTACATCTTTTGGATCTTGCCTGCAAAGGATTTCGTTTCTGGTTAGAATTAGAGGGGATTAGGATATAAATGCAAATTGTTACTATTGTTATTATCATTATTTGATATCATCACTTTCTCGTGATCGTAAATGGAAAAATAAAGTCCGCAATAGTATCTATGTATATAGCTATATACATACATACTATTGAGGATTTTATTTTTCCATTATTATTATTATTATTATTATTATTATTATTATTATTATTATTATTATTTAGAATTAGAGAGGTTTATATTATGAATGTTAATTATTATCATTATTATCATTATTATTATTATTATTATTATTATTATTATTATTATTATTATTATTATTATTATTTTAAATTGCAGAAATTGTAAAAACATAAAATCAATGTGAATGCAGTAATAAATAATAAAAGAAATAAATTAAAACAAATCAACAAGCGGATGTAAATAATAAATTCGGGGCAATCAAGTTTTCTGTACAGCGTATAATCAAGGCCACCGAAAATAGATCTACCTTTCGGTGATCTCAGTATAATGAGCCACGATGAAACCCACGGCCCGGTGGTGGTGTGTCCTATATCGTCGCCAGACGCACGATTATGGCTAACTTTAACCTTAAATAAAACAAAAACTACTGGGGCTAGAGGGCTGCAATTTGGTATGCTTGATGATTGGCGGGTGGATGATCAACATACCAGTTTACAGCCCTCTAGCTTCAGTAGTTTTTAAGATCTGAGGGCGGACAGAAAAAGTACGGACGGACAGACAAAACCGGCACAATAGTTTTCTTTTACAGAAAACTAAAAACGCGAAAAAATCCTTGCACATCAGCAAAGGCATAAAGTAATCTCTCTCTCTCTCTCTCTCTCTCTCTCTCTCTCTGTCCTTTTGTCTTTCTCTGACGCACACAAAGTGGATCAACAGGAAGCCATCGAATTCCAGCATTCTGCATAATTCATCTCTGCTGTTTACAACGTAATGAGGTGATTCCTCACAATGCACATTTTGAAGCGAAGAGGAAATGTCAATAAATAATTTCGCTAAAGAGAATAATGAATATTGTTCCCAGAGGACAATCATATCATAGATCTCATGGTTTTTTTCTTTTAATTATTATATGCAAATGATTGATAATTCTGATAATGAATATTTGTATAACCTCTTGATTAATTATAGACTTCAGCTTTGTCTCTTGAAGTCTGATCTGAGCAGATCCATGTCATATGGTTCACTCGGTTGGCTTCTCACCCTTTATTGCGATCCTTTGACCCTCACAAGTAATCGCTTATTTTATGGATAGGCTGCTATCCCGTGCCCATGTCTTCACAGTTGGTCTCGATAACATGTGTTGGCAGTCTTTGGTAGTCATCGGTACAAGTACTGACAAGTGTTTTGGTGATCACCTGTATATGCACTGGTCAAATCCAGCGTTGCTTAATCTTCACTAGCCGAGGGACCAAACTGTGTAGCTATGTTACTGTTTGCTGCCCGTACTCGTATGTGAGTCACTTATCCAGGTTAGTTTGTTGGTATAGATTAGGCCGGATATATCTCAGCTAGAGCCCTTGCACAAATTAGGCCCATAAGTGATGGTAAGGTGCTAAAATGGACAGGAGCATAGAGAAAGGTTTAGAGTTCCGGAGAGGAAGGGCAAGAACTGATCCAACGGGCTAACTCTTGCGTATGTGGCATCCGCACAGTATATGTGGATTATGAAACTCCAATTGTCTAAGGAGATCAGGGGTATGCAAGGAAGTCAAGATTGTACAAAAGAAGCCAATGGTATACTAGGAGGTTGAGGTTCGGAAAATATAAGGAAGTCTAGATTATACTAGGAGGTCAAGAGTATTGAAGCGCCATGTGATCAAGCTTCATCTCTGTGGGTTTCCATCAGAGGAATGGTCATCAGAGAAACTTTATTTCGTATGAAACCTTTCTGAAGCGAAGCAAAGAAAATAGGAAGTTATAAAGACCTCACATTTTGGAAAACGCATCGCTAGACAAAAAGGAACCCCTCAGGGCTTGCTTAAATATTTAGATACATGGATACCATACCGCCTTATAAAAGAATGAGAAACCTGGTATTTTCGAGTATTTTTTTTTCATTGGGACATCTAATATCCCTTCGCCAACAGCAGGGCTCTTAAAGTCTTTAACATTTAGATAAACCTTCACCGTGCTGGGTTACATAGGTATCGGTATTCCTAGATCCTAATAATGACATTACCCATTCCTGCTCCTTACTCCAACAGATCAGCAGCCTTTACTCTTTACCAAAATGCTTGAAAGGATCTACTTTTTATTTGGGCAATTAGTATCGCCTTCTTCTCCCGGGTGGTAACAAGCCATTACTCTTTACAGGAGTAACGTGGCTACTCTTCTACAAATTGTTCAAAAGTCTTTACTTTTTGCTACAAAAGTACTCCTTACTAGAGTATTAAAACTTTTTATAGAGCATTTAGTGGAAACACCTTCTTACTGAATAAGAAAAACAGTATTCTTTTTAGGGCATCTAGAAACTTTACTGCTTACTAGATTACTTAAAAACCTTAATTACTCTTTGCTAGGCTACTTAGGATCTCATACTTCTTACCAGATTACCCAGAACCCCTTCCTCTTTACTAAAAAAAATAGTTATTAGCCAAATTAAAAATAATTATTATTTTTAACTATAACATTATTATAAACTCCATACAGAAAATTACATCTGCCGTTGCTAGGCACTACTTATTTTCAGGACTGCCGTGGAAATAACCGTTACATTTCACTCTACAGCCCGTGTTATGAAAGCGGCAATTTGATGCACTTACTCTTGTAATCCTATTAAGCGCCGAAGCTCACAATCCTATTACTTAATTAATTCCTTTTTTCTTTCTTTTTTTTTGTCCCTGCTTTTCATTTTAAAACGAAATCATTTTCGAATACGGAAACGCACAAGTATTTTCCATTGGGATAATGAGTGTGATGATGATGATGGGAATGGTGAAGACGAGTGATAATGGAAATGCAAAAAAGGAAAAAAATTTCCTCGAGGCTAATTATGAGGATGGTGAGGATAATAATGATCCGATGAGGAGAATACAATGGAAAAACGCAAGAATTTTCTTTCAGGGATAATGATGATTATGGTGATGTTTTACAAGAGATATCCTCAGATAATGAATAAATGATGATGATGATGATGGTGATAATGAAAACGGGCTTAATTTGAATGATGATGACTTGAATGATGGTGATGCTTCAAGCGACTGAATAAATTAAATAATTTCTAAAAGAAATTCTCCTTACAGGGTACTAAACCATCTCATCACTACCTCACTTTTATCCTATCTCATTATGACTCTTTGCCACCCCCATCAGATTCCTACGGCCGGTGGTCATCCGGTGGTCATCCGGTGGTCACCCGTCCAAGTACTGACTTGTTATGTAGGTAAAAAGAAAGACGTGAATTATTTTGAAGGAAAGTTACTTTTAAGTAAAAGTCCTTCGCTGCTTAAAAAACAAACAAGAAAGGTTGACTGGGAATATTATAACTTTCAGGGAATTGAATGCTTTAGTTTCAAGAAGATTGTATATTTTATTTAAGGTATACATTCAAAGTAAATTCCACGTGGCATGATGATAATAAGAATGATGAGGACTGAAATTCACAGGGAATTATTGTTCATATATATGATTAAGTTTTTGATAAAATTGTACAGCAAAATTATACTAAATGTTTCTGTCTCAGTCATTAGGTTGTAATAATTATGATAATGTTCGAAGAAGTTAATAAAAATAAAATAGTAATATTGACAATAACTAATAAAATTAAAAACAATCGATGCTCTTATATTACCAAACTAAAATCAATGACAATTCGGACAGGAAACTGAACTAAATTTAAAGTTGAAAACACACAGGAAATGGAAGTTTTGCTAATCAGCATATATGAAATAATTCAGTGACTTATAATGCATTAGAAGATAATTCGAGAATTATTAAAACAATGTTTAAATATAAAAAGAAGACAGTTTTTCTGAAGGATTACTTTGCAAAGAAAATCCTCTTCAGATCTGAAATTAATTACGCTAACACTAGGCCTTTTCAGGCTGAGCTAGGTTTCATAACGACTAAAAATTTAGATTCTATTTAAAATAAATAGTAATGTAGCTTACATTATAACATTTAATAATCAGCAAATGATCAACTAATGGCTGGTATTTCGGATGAGCAAGGAAATGGACCTACACACAAACACGCGCGTACGCGCGTACACATACTCACGCAGAAGCTTAACCTGATTAACAGTATAATATGATAATTAAGAAAGATTAGAATGTAGTCCTTATGAACTGTACGAATAGGAATAGTATACTAAAACAAATGTTCAACCAAATCTACCAGTTTCTTCTTCCAAATGACTTAAGCAGATTAACATTAATATGATAATTAGGAAAGAGTAGAATGAAATCTTTATGAAGTGTACGAACAGGAACAGTGCACTGACAAAAATGTCCTTACAAGCCTACCAGTTTCTTCTTCCAAATGTTATTTGACCGGACATATCAAACTTGTTGTGTCACATGAATGATGTAAGACTGGGGAAGAAATTCGTTAGGTGAAAATTTATATTTTACACGATTTTTCTGTTGAGGAGTTCTTTAGATATTAAAAGACGAATGCCAATACAAAGGGTTGGCTTCAAAGCAAATGCAAAATTGTAAACTTGAGTCTATTAGTTTTGTTTGCATAAAAATTAGTAAGAATACTTATCACATTTTTTATGTAAATTGTAGGCATTTTGACGAAATTAGAAAAGATAGGCAATAAATTGATTGTCTGCAAAACCTAATGTAAAATTTTGTTTCTAAAGTCAATAGAGTTTGTTAAAGAAAAAAAAAAAAAACAGAAAAAACTTGGAAGACTTTGGGTCTGAATGTAAAGAATATCGTACATTTCCTTCCAAGGGAATATTGGCTCTCTTGTTTTGCCCTTTCTGTCAGCTGTCAGTAACATCAAATGTCCAGGGACATCCTCCACCTCAAAAAAAAAGAAAAGAAAAGAAAAGAAAAAAAAAAAAGGAAAAGAAAAGAAAAAAACCCTGTGATTTACATTCTGACTTTTGAATGTTGCAAAGTATCGCACGATTCTGCTGCAATGCAGGTTCTCTGGTAACTGGTTTGACTTTACAAAGCTCATATTCTAATTGTACCTGTATGTCAGTATGTTAAAATCTATCATTTGAAAAATATTAAACAGTGGATTAAAAATTACTTGTAATTTTTCCTGCATTTCTACTTTCTCTCGTGTAGGACAGGGTGGGAAGGGGCTGGGAGAAAGAGCTGAGGTTGGGGGTGGGGGCATTGCTGTGTGTTGTGAGGCGGGGGTTGGAATGGGCGTAGGGGTCCAAGACAGAGATGTAACAGAGGTTCTCTCTCTCAGCGCCGTGTCAATTTGCATCGAAAAATTCACATTTCTCGAAAGGCAAACACCTTCCCTGTTTGTTTATGCTCTGCTATTCTGTATCTCACGAAAGATAAAAGGAGAAGTTACTACTCTTGACGAGAAACTACGGAGAACAACATTCGAGCTAAATGCTTTTACAGAATGTCCTTTGACGTAGAACGTAGCTAAAGAGCAAAGGTAAACATTCCATTACGGCGTAGTTTGGTTTTACAGATTAATTTCACTGATGCGATCAACCCCGACAAGCCATTTTTCTTTGGTGAAGACTCTTTTTTTAAAACGAAGAGAATTTGAATATTGGAATCTGTGGTGGAGAGCCAGGTTGCAGATTCTTGAAAATTTTTCTTTTATTTGTATTTCATCTGTTTTTATTTTCTTTTTTTAGCAATTCTAGTTCAATCATTCATTATTCTCTCCCTTGCTGAACTCTCTGCTCCACTTTTTCTGTTTTTTTTTTTGCTTCCTCACTTTTTTGCTTTTGTTTTTGTTTATCCACTGCCTACAGTAATGTTTTATTCCTTGTTTCAACTCATTTTTAGTCTGTCCCAACTTCCACTTATTTTTATTCACTTTAATCCCCACCTACACTTTTGTATTTTCTGCATCTTCATCTATTTCTGTCTATCTGATTACCCACCTTCCTTGTTTTCGCCCTACATCCACCTTTTTCCTGCTTCTACTCTCATTTTGTTTGCCTAGCTACTTTATATTCCTATCACCCGCAGTTACCCAACGACCCCTTTTGAGAAGTACTTGCAGCCTCCAGTTTACAAAACAGGGGTACATTGGCGACCATCATACCCGATCCCATCCGGGAGAACCTACTTTATGATCCCCTTAAAAAAGGGAGCTGGATCCCCCAAGGGTGCATTTAAGAAGGCAGTTGCGTCAACTCTACAGGGAAATGTTTCCACAAAGTTGGAAGGAACAAGGCTACCAGACCTCTCGATTCTCTACGTAAATACGCTGAAGAAGGAACAAAGCCTTTCATATAAAAGTTTTGTTTGTTTTTCTCTCTGTTAACTGGAATTCTCTCGCTGCTTTTGTTCCCCAAGTTCTGACAGCCACTCATCCTTTCAGAGCTAGGTCTATCGATACTGCAAGTAAACATGAAGAAGAAGAAAGAGAAGGAAAAGCCGGTTTTTTTTCATGTGTTTCGTTTGTTTTTGTCGCTGTCCACTAAAAGTTTTTTCTCCTGTTTTTCCAACTCTTGTCTAATTCCTTTTCTTCTTTCTAGTATCTTCGCGTGTGAGTTAAATAAGGGCATTGGGGTGCCCTGTCATCTCCAGAGAGTACCTATTTACTCAGACGCCGGAAACAATAAAGCACTCCATAACAGGCAGAGAGCAGTCGGCTGTGTTATTGTTTTAATTCCTTGGCTCACAATATGAAAAATGTCTCTTCCAAATGAAATTCATCAACTTTAATAGTTTTCCCCTTGTGACGTTGTGACTCACTGAGGAAGAAGCATTCAAGGCAATTTTTTTCTTTTTCCATGCTGCTGAATTTCCTTATTTCAATGATCTTTTGCCCAGATTATCAATTTTTTTTTACTTCGGCCCTTCATGCAGAGAGGACAATTAAAAAGTTTGTACCTCAAAGCAAAGATGTTCAAATAAAGCTTGTTTTAGTGTCAATTTGTGTACTTTCATTTGACGAGTGAGGAAAACAGAAAAACCTGTCAGCAAGAAACAAGATCCGGATCTTTGCCTTACCAAGACAATTCTTGTCACTTGCACGTACCAGGCTGATGTTCATGGGCGAAGCAAAGGGTAGGCCGGGGTGGGATAGCACTGTTCTTCCAGAATCATGGCGAAGTAGATTTGATTAATGAAAATCTGGCTATAAAGCCAAACACTAGAGCAGTTTCAGCCGTTCGAGGCTTAAGACAGCGAAAAGGGGGAGCTTGAATGGTTGGACAACAAGATAGAGGGAAGAAAGTGGGAACAAGAGTACAAGGCTAAAAGGTGAGGCCAACTAGGGACCGAAGAGACGCTGCAAACAACCTTTAGTAATGCCCACAGTGCACCACGTAAGGTGCATTGACAGCACTACCCTGGTGCGGGACTTGGCAAACAGAGACAAATAAATTATGAAACCATACAAGCAGAGATGTG